>NW_015170889.1:1411501-1431885 GCF_001447785.1 Gekko japonicus
TTTTTCCTTCTTTCCCTCCTTCTTCCTGTCTCTCCCTCTTTCTTTCCCTCCTTCTCCCCCCCCTCTGCACAGATCTGTGTGAGGGCAGATCTGTGCGCCCCCCCCCCAGCTAGCAATCCAAACCAGTGGCACCTTTAAGACCAAGTTTTATTCAGGTACAAGCTCTCCTTCCTCTGCGAGGGCAGATCTGCATGTCCGTCCCCCCTCCCCCATACCTAACAATCCAAAACGGTCCAGTGGAGCCTGAGCGGTGGCTGTTGCCTTCTGACACACTTTCGGTGATGTCAGGGTGTGTGGCATATGCAAATAAGTTATGCTAATGAGTTATGCTGATGAGCTCCTGCACCTCTTTTTCTACGAAATGACCCCTGGTGGTACTAATCTTATTTAGATGAAATTGAAATTTATTTGTATTTAGCCATAGGCCATTACAAACCAAGGACAACAACAGAGGGGAATACTATAAATACGAATAATGGTATACAATAGAGTAAAATTTAAGATATAATATAACCATAAGACTGAAGTTATAGGCAATTAATTAAATCAAAAGGTGTCCACTAAGATCAATATTAATTAGTTCCCATAAGAACAGCGTTGGCCCGTATTTTCTTTGCAGCCAGGGCATATAAAGCCATTCTATAAGATATATTGGCATTGGAATCAGCTAACAAGAATACAATCTTCTCAGAGTCTGAATAGAAACGTAAGTCTGATAAAATACCGGACAGAAATTTTAACCTGGGTTGGGTATACATTGAGCATTCAAGAATATAATGGGGAAGATTCTCAATAACAGAAGAGCCACAGATACAAAAGCGCTGTTCCTTAGGTGTTCTACTATAGCGGCCGGCTAATACGGCCATTGGAGCTGCGATGGCTCAAGTGGTTAAGACGCTGAACTGCAGGCTGTGGAAAGTCGGTAGTTCAGCAGTTCGAGACCCGAATGTGCCGCATGACGGAGTGAGCTCCCGTCTCTAGTTCCAGCTCCTGCCAACCTAGCAGTTCGAAAGCAAGAAATTGCAAGTAGATAAATAGGTACCACTTCCGTCGGAAGGTAACACGTTCCGTGTGCCTTGGTGTTTAGTCATGCCGGCCACATGGCCACGGAAATGTCGGACAGCACTGGCTCTTCAGCTTGGAAACGGAAATGAGCACCGCAACCCTAGAGTCGGACTCGACTGGCTTTCGAGCAAGGGAACCTTTACCTTTAATATGGCCATGGGCATTGATTCAAAACGCAAGGATGTGAAAGCTGCTCTGAGGTTATGATTATCTATACTAACTAGGTAAGAGGAACTTGCCTTCTGAGTATTAACGTTATTTAGATGTTTTATTCTATGTTTGAATGTTTTTATCATGACTGTACATTGCCCAGATCCATAAGTCCAATTAATGATGATGATGATGATGATGATGATGATGATGATGATGATGATGTCATAGAGTCTCCCTTCCAAGGCAGCCATTTTCACCAGGGGAACTGATCTCTGTCACTTGGAGATCATTTGTAATAGCGGGAGATCTCCAGCCACCCCCTGGAGATTGGCCACCCTACTACCATCCATGCCATCCTATTAAGATGGCTTTCTGATTGTGTCCTCAGTGGACTTGTGGCACCAGTGACCGAGCAGAGGACGAAGAAGCAAGTCAACGGAAGAAACGGGAAGCTGCAGCAAACTGTGCTTACACCGGTCCTGAAATTACTTCTGGAAAGTTTAAACCCACGGAAGATTAAAGGAATGGAACAGAGTAAATCCATTCATCCCTGTACCGAACACACGGAATACTCGAGATGCCATCCCCACGCTAGGCATAGATGAACAATGTGTGTTTGGGGGGTTGTGGGGAGATGAAGCATAATATTAAAACGACTCTCCAGACAGTCCCATAAATCACCAGGCAAATGAAAATAAATACGGCTAACAATGCTTCCATGCAGGTTTTTTTTTTCATTATGATTATTTATAGAAGCATTGCAGAATTTCATAAAATTAAAGTAAATGTCAAGCCAAATGTAATAATTTTCCCCCAGGGTTTGGCACACTCGGGAGCCTGACAGCTTCCCATTTTTCTTTATATCCACCAAAGACAGGCGGCCGACAGCGCTTTATTTTCATTCCTCACTTTGTTTAATTTGGCCATAAATCGAAAGGAGTGCCGAAAATAGGGACAGCAAAATCAATCAGCCAAGTTAATGTTTCTAAAACATCCTTGATGTAAACTTATTAGGAGTCGCTGATCATTTGGAAAGAAAAAAAAAATCCCAAGTTTCCATTGGGGCAGTTTACAGTACCATACGACCCCCTCCTTTTCTTTCTCACTTCAGCACAGCTCCATGGAAGACTTTCTGCTGGGAGCTGGTGAAGATCTGCCCCAGGTTTCCCACTGGGCTGCATAACTGGACATGGATCTAAACTTGGCTCTTTTAGACCTAAGTTTGACACTGTTGCTATCAATTGGCACAATGCCTGCTTTTTATTTTAATTCTCTTCCGACATCTCTTTAAGAGCCTAAGAAGTGCCCTAGCTGGAGATTTGGTTAATATGGCAAAGTTTGCCCAGTCATAGAAGGATGGCAATGAGTGCAGGAAATGAATCTCCAAAGTATACTGCAAAAAAGGTGAACTTACATTTATTCAGGTAGATCCAGGCCCTGGTCACACGGGAGGTTTAGCCCTGCAAGAGGGACGGATCGGGGGCGCAGCAAACGGGTGCGATCACACCGCAACATCTGGGAAGCGGCGCCCACCCGTCCCCGATCCATCCCTGAATGCCGATAACGTGCAGCAAAAAAGAACCTACAAAAGAGCAGTACCTACCTGAAACGCCACAGCAAGCGCGGCCGCGGGATCACTGGCGCGCCCGTCTTCAGGAGCATTCGAGGCTCCCGGCAGAACTGTGCATGCGCACACATGCGCAGCCAGCTGCCTCGCTCTCCCTTCCGTGGCTTCCCCCCCCCCGCCGAAAGCCACACTTTGGCTGCGTCATTTCCCCCCGTGTGGCCGGGGCTCCAGTTCACATTTGGGTTGCAGTCGAAAGGAGAGAGAGAAGCCTAATTTAAAGAGTACTTTCCCTCCCCTATCACCAATGGCCAGCTTGTCCGGCATCACATGTATGGCAGTATGAGGGCATTGTCTCTACAGGAGACACGTGCAGAGACATGTGCCTCCATGGAAGGCCATGTTGAGAGAGAGCAAAGGGAGAGGGAAGGGGTAGGATTTCCAATCCCAGTTGGGGGCAGGGGATCCCCAGGCTTGGAGCCCCTCCCCCTGCTTCAGGGCCATCAGAAAGCAAGGGAAGAGAATAGCTGCTGGGCGCTCCATTATACTCTATGGAGACTTGTCCCCATAGGGTATAATGGAGAATTGATCTGTGGGTATCTGGGGTTCTGGGTGGCTGTTGTTGTTTTTTTTGAGTCAGAGGCATCAAATTTTCAGCCTAGCTGCTGGTGCCTCTCCTCAACCCCCCCCCCCCCAAGGTTCAAAAAGAGTCCGATTCTATGAGCCCCAAAAGAAGGTGCCCCCATCTGCCATTATTTCCAATGGAGGGAAAGGATTTAAAAAGAACACGGTCCCTTTAAATGTGACAACAGCTCACCAGTTCAGGGTGGGAGGTCTGATCAAAACTTCCTGCAGCTATTTAAACCACTGCAAATGGAGGTGCAGGCATATCGCCCCAAGCCTCCAGCGTGACCGCAGCCTGAGACTCTGAGCGGAGGGCGGGGTATGAATCCAATTCTTCTGCTTTTTCTGCTTTTTCTGCTGCTTCTTCTGCTTCTTCTGTCTGGCAGAGGCTCCCAAGGGTCTCAGGCAGTGCAAGGCCTACTTCCATCACTCAGAATAGACAGCACTGAGCTTTATGCACCAATTACTGAACTGATATGAGGCATATAAACTTGAATGGTGACACAGTGGTTAGAGTGCTGAACTAGGAACACGAATATGTGTGTTCAGATCTCTCCCCCCACCCCCAGCCATCATGGTATAAAATAGGGCTAGCCACTTTCTCTCTCAGTCTAACCCACCTCGCAGGTTGGTTGTTGTGATGATAAACAGAGAAGGGGAGAACAAGGCATGTCATTTGGAGAAGAGAGAGTTTGCTAAGTACATAAGAAATGTTCTGTTCCGGGCATTTTTACATGTCCCGTCTGTATGATTTTATGACTTGTTCCCCCAGATTGCGGAGCAATATTTGAATTACCGTGTTGTTGGACAGCATTTTATAGGGTCCTGAAGTCGGAAGGCCCTGTCCTGGAGGGGCCCAGGCTAGCCTAATCTCCTCGGATCTTGGAAGCTAAGCAGGGTCAGCCCTGATTAGGGTTGCCAGCCTCCAGGTGGGGCCTGGGGATCTCCCGCTTTTATCACTGATCTCCAGCTGACAGAGATCAGCTCCCCTGGAGAAAATGGCTGCTTTGAAGGGTGGACTCTATGGCATTGTACCATGCTGAGGCCCCTCCCCTCCCCAAACCCCGTCCTCTCCTGGCTCCACCCCCAAAGTCTCTGGGTATTTTCCAACCCAGACCTGGCAACCAGTGTTCCCTCTAAGCTGAGTTAGTGTGAGCTAGCTCACAGTTTTTCAGCCTCTGGCTCACACATTTTTGTGTGGCTCCAGCAAGGATGGCTCCAGAGCAAACTAATTTATGCAGTAGCCAAATTGCTCACTCACAATTTTAATGCCAGTAGCTCACAAAGTAGAATTTTGCTCACAAGACTCCACAGCTTAGAGGGAACATTGCTGGCAACCCTAGCCCTGATTAGTACTTGGATGGGATATCGCCATTGGGAAGTCTAGTGTTGCTTCGCAGAGGTAGGCAATGGCAAACCACCTCTGTTGGTCTCTTGCCTTGAAAATGCCACAGGGTCACCATAAATCAGCTGCGAAAAAGGCGAAAGATTTATGCGATCTGAAGAGAAACCAGAGTGCCTAATACATGCTGCTAAGTATAAGCCTAGATGTTTAAGCTTACATGAGAAAAGTCCAGTGCGCACAGAGGTCAATGAGTAAGATGCTATGTTGATGTTTTAAAATCTACCCTTTTATTCCCTCTTGTAACCTACTGAAATTATATTCTTTGGCCACTTCTTATTTAAATAAAATAAAATTTTATAAATTAATTTTAAAAAATCGGCTGTGAGTTGAGAGTTCTTTCCACCAAAGTTGGAAGGGGCTTTATAGGTCATCGGATCCAATTCCTTGCTTGATGCAGAGACTCCAAAGGATCCCCAACAGATAACTGTCTGGCTTCTGCAAGACCCCAAAGAGACCACTCTTACTCAGGACGTTTCTCCTAATGACCAACCAAAATGTTCCCTCCTGTAACCTGAGCTCCTTAGAACTCTGGCTGCACTCACACATCACTGGATATTTCACTACTGTTGTGCCACAGCGGTAACTCCTCACTGGATCGGTATGCCCACATGGGATAATATGGTTGTGAATCATAGAATCATAGAATGTTAGTTGGAAGGGACCTCGCAGGTCATCCAGTCCAACCCCCTGCACTCTGCAGGAGCATAGCCGAAAGACAGCCCTACAACATACCCGAAAGATGGTCGTCCAGCCTCCGCTTGAAGACGTCCAGCAAAGGAGCATCCACCACCTCCCGAGGCAGTCTGTTCCATTGCTCGACCACTCTTACAGTTAGTGAATGGCATCTATAGCACAGCGGTGCAATATCCAGCCGTGTGTGGGCACAGCCCAGGTCTGGCAACTATAAATAAGTCTTTCCAAGGGACGAGTCTCTCCATTTGAGAACATAATCATGAGAGTTTATAAAATGTATTTTTGACTTAATTAGCATTATTATTGTTACCCTTTGCGTATTTGTTCACTGATGAGTGAAAAATCTGAAGGGGTATTCCTCCGTGTTGGCCAACCTGAGGGCCCTCTTCCAGAAGGAGTATACCTCTAATAGAGTCGTTTGGGCAGTCGGGATGTGTGCTAGCAGCCAAGCGCTCTCCTGCCGATTGTATCCATCTGCCACTGCAATCTGTGTGTCACCTTGCTAAGATGTAGAGGAATTAAGGCCTATAAATAAACAGACTCCAGCGTGGCAGGACTGAGCATGTGGAGCTGCATTGTGGCATCTCAGGGTTTGTTTCTTTTATCCTTTGGGTTTATTTCCCCCCCCCCTCGCTCTCCACCTGAGGCTCAAAATGGAGTAAGGCAAACATTTACAAGCTGCCCAATAGAAAAGGAAAGGTGTAAGGTAACACTGGATAACAAAGGAATACTTTTCTTCCTGAGATGGGTGTTTATTTCTCCCTTCATCGGGAAGCCGGAACTCTCCCTACAAACTAAAATGACTAAACTGAGGCAGTCGTACTTCGGTTACATTATGAGAAGACAAGAGTCACTGGGAAAGAAACTAATGCTAGGCAAAGTTGAAGGCAGCAGGAAAAGAGGAGGAGGAGGAGGAGGAGGAGGAGGAGGAGGATATTGGATTTACATCCCACCCTTCACGACCTGAAGGAGACTCAGAGTGGTTTCTTTTCCCTCCCCCTCCCCACAGCAGACGCCCAGTGAGGCGGGTCAGCTCTGAAAGAACTTGTGACTGACCCAAGGTCACACCAGCAGCTGCATGTGGAGGTGTGGGGAATCAAACCTGATACAAAAACTGCGCTCCTAACCACTACCCCAAACTGGAAGACCCAGCATGAGATGGATTGACTCAATCGAGGAAGCGACGACCCTCCATTTGCAAGCCCTGAGCAAGGCTGTGAATGATAGGATGCTTTGGAGGACATTAATTCATAGAGTCACCATAAGTCAGAAGCGACTTGATGGCACTTTATTTATTTATTTAATTAGATTTTTATACTGCCCTCCCAGCAAAGCCAGCTCAGGGCGGCTTACAACAATATAAAACAATTCACTAAATACAAAAACTGATACAACCCCAACATGAATTAAAAACCATAAACATGCAACATAATAAAGTGCTAGCATTAGTTCACAAAGCTCGGTCAGTTTCTTGATCTACTACAAATGTCCCAGGCACTCAGGTCTGCTACAGATGTCCCAGGCACTCGGGTCAGGTTATGCTTAGGGGCCCAGAAAGTCAAACTTGCACCCCAAGGACTATCAGATGTCAGTGATGGTGATGGTAACGGTGGTGTTGGTGGCTCCAAAGGCCTGGTGGAAGAGCTCCGTCTTACAGGCCCTGCAAAACTGCAAAAGGTCCCGCAGGGCCCTGATCTCCTCTGGGAGCTCATTTCAGTAGAGTGGAGCTGTAATGTATTCAGATGCTGCCTGAATGCATTAGGAGGTATGTAAATCCTCCCATAGAGAAGCCATGCAAAGCTTCAAGCTTCGGCGGGGATTCGCGCCGAAAAGTATTGTGGCCAATCAGATTTGAATGTTTGTAAGCGGGACCGCTTATGATTGGTCGTTCATGCACACAACCTGATAGGTTGGTTTAATGTACAGTAGGTGTGGCTACATTAGCCCGAAGTGTTTAAATTCCGAACTAGCTGCAATGAAATGTGAAGTTGTCAGATGACAAATGTTCGGGCTATCAAGAGTTGTACCGTGTCAGACGAAGTCGATTGAAGAGCTGAATAAACCTGAGTTTTCTGAAATCACTCTCTGACTACTTTGTTAAGTGCAGACTTAACAGGAGCCGCCACCGAAAAAGCCCTGGCCCTCGTTGAAGCAAGTCTGGCCTCCTTGATGTTCGGGAGGACCAGCCGATTCTGGGTCCCCGATCACAGTGCTCTCTGGGGAACACAGGGCTATTTTTGGGCAGGAACGCACAGGAACGGAGTTCCGGCTGGCTCCCGAGTTGGCCACACCCAGCAGGAACTCATTAGCATAATAGCCCACACCCAACAGCAGAAACTCATTAGGACTGGCTACATTAGGGGTGTGTGGCCTAACATGCAAAGACGTTTTCCTGCTACAAAAAAAAAAGCTCTGGGTTTTGACAACAAACAAGATAAACAGAATAAGAATCAAAAGGTGGGTGTGGCTGGATGACCACATTTCTGGTAACATGGGGGTGCGGCCTAATATGCTAATGAGCGGTGCTGTCAGGGTGTGGCCTAATATGCTTATGAGTTTCTGCTGTTGGGTGTGGCCTATTATGCTAATGAGTTCCTGCTGGGCTTTTTCTACAAAAAATGCCCTGGGGGAACATATGGGGAAAGGCGGTCCCTCAGGTATGCAGGTCCCTGGCCATAAAGGGCTTTAAAGGTCATAACCAGCACCTTGAACCGAATCTGGTATGCTATAGGCAGCCAGTGCAGTTCTTCTAGGGCGAGCTGGATGTGTTCCCGCACAGGACGACACAACAGCCGCCTCGCCGCCCGTTCTGCACTAGCTGCAGCTTCCGTATTTGGGCCAAGGGCAGCCCCATGTAGAGGGCATTACAGTAATCCAGTCTTGAGGTGACCATAGCATGGATCACTGTTGACAAGTCGTTGCATTTGAGGAAGGGAATGCACCAACCTCAAGGTGGGGACTAGAGTTCTCCTGAAATCACAGTTGGTCTCCAGATTATAGAGATCAACTCTCCTGGAGGAAATGGCAGGAACTCCAAAGGATACCATCGAGTCCAAGAGAAACTGACACCCCAGAGAGACATAATCCCCCAGCTGAGCTCCCTCCCTGAACTCTGCCTCCTCCTAGCCACCACCTCTAAATCTAGTGGAATTTCCCAAGCTGGAGTGGGCAACTGTACATATGCTTGCAAAGAAGATTTGCAGGGATTTGAACCGGTGGCTTTGTTGTCTCTGGGTCAGTATTCCTTGGGGTTCAGCTCAAGTGAGAGAGAAAGGGCTGAGGTTGCCATCCTCCAGGTGGGAGCTTGGGGGATCTCCTGGAATTACAAGTGATCTCCAGAACGCATCACTTATTTATTTGTCTCTTTAAAACATTGATTCCGACTTCTGGTTTCGCAACTTACATGGTGTGTGTGCTCCTTTGGTGCTCCGAAAGGAGTGGCCCATGATGCAGCAGACGGGAGGGGGGTTGGTTGATCCGGGGGGCCCCGGAGCCCTTGTAGGGGACTCCCAGCCTGGGGCGCAGGAGGTTGCCTCTCCTGAGGCTGCGGCCAAGGAACTGAGGCACCTCCGAGCTTCGATAGGTCCCGTCACTGTGGCGCCATAATGGCACTAAGAGGAATACACCAGACGAGCGAACAAGTGATCCAATGGAAATAAAGCTCTCCCTACCTCTGCAGCAGGCATGGAATGAAGCATGAGTGCAAATTCCTTTATGACTGGCTATTTGGCAAAGCGTATATCCGAAGCCCCAAATGGTATAGACGAGGTGGAGGGAGCTAGCTCACATCTCCCCCCCTTACATCTTTAAACAAGTTCATTTAGTGGGAGGGGCTAGGAGAAATGGCGAGGGTTGATTGAATCAGGCAAAGTACAAATTTAACCAAAGCAAGCTTTGGGAGTAACTTTTGCTGGCTTTTGAAAACTTTCCTCTGAAATATAAACAATGTCTGAGCGGGCAGAAAAGATGGCAACGAGACTGAGACACTCTCCTGGAACTACAAGATCAACACATCTGGCTACTAAACTGGAAGTAAATATTGACTTTACGAACATGTTGGCTACTGCATTGCACCCTCTGCTGGAGCAGATGACTAACACCAATAAGAAGCTGGATGAGATCCAAAAACAACTTAAAGAGATGAACTTAAAAACAGAGGAGTGCAAAATCAGTGAAAAAGGTTGAAGCCAAAACAAAAGAGACCAATCAAAGACTGGAGGTGATGGAAAAACCAAGGTCCTCTGATAATGATCAACTTTTAAGACTACAAATGGAAAAATCAGTGTACGTTCTGACATTTCAAGGTGTTCCTGAACAGCAAGATGAAAATCTGAAAGAAATATTGTGAAGTGTTGGCCCCAATGACAGGTTTAACGACGGACACATTGCAAAGCGATCTGGATTTGGTCTACCGGACATATCCAGAATTTATTAAGAAAAAGAGCCTGCCTGGGGAGATAGTGGCGAGATTCTCTAAAAGATCAACAAGAGATGTGGTGCTCAAGGCCACAAATGGGACTACCTTAAAAATCAAAGACGAAGAAATCAGAGTCTTAAAAGACATTCCATTTGAAATAAGAAAGAAGAGGACTCAATACAAAAATATAACCATTTTTTTGCAGAAAAACTCCATCCCTTACAGATGGATTACCTGAAGAATTAGTCTTCAACTACAAAGATAAAAAAGAAAAGATAGACTGTGTTTTAAAAGCGAAGATGTTCTTGGAACAACAACAAAAACCAGCGAATAAAAAAGATACAGCAGAGGAACAAGATATCGAAGAAAAAAGCAGCACACATGGGTCAGGAGACTTGGAAGCAACACCAAGTAGTAATCCAGAAGAAGACTCTGAATCAGAATTAGGGGCAGCAGCCCCAAAAGTTCTGAAAGTCAAAAGGAAATATGAAAAGAAGAAAAATAAAGGGAAGAAACAGATTTAACAGAATTGTATAAGCCTAAAAGTTTTATTGTTTGTATTCACCTGATTTAATCTTATATTTACCAGTCTGTAATAGAAGCAGTAGACATTAGCTATATATAAAAAAATTTATACAGAGAGAGCTTTAGCTAAATATGCATCTAATCATGATATAGGATCCTTGTATAGTTTATTTTAGGTTAGTGTTTTGTAGTGTTTTGTAGTATTTGTAGTCAGAAAATAACTAAAAAATTAAAAACAACAAAACACTGATCCCAATTCTCCTGGAGAAAGTGGCTGTTTTGGCAGGTGAACTGCATGGCCTTATGCCCTATCAAGGTCCTCTCCCCCAACCCCACTCGCCCAGGCTCCACCCTCAAATCTCCAGGAATCCAAACTCAGAGTTGGTTACCCTAGAAGAGCAGTGGCATCTTCCTGAGTTCCAGCTGTTGTGTGATGGCAGCTTTGCAGCAGCTTGCAATGCTGTTAGTTTTCCTTCAGCAAAGAACATTATTCTTGTATAGTCGATGCTCAGGATCATATGATCACAGGAGCTCTGAAAAGGAAAGGGAGCAAGCTGTCAGTCAGCCAACTCCTTTCAGCAGCAGGAACTTTAATACAGTCCTCTCTAGCTGACAGGAGTAAGCTAGGCTCTGTAGCAATCGGGACACAGATAGGCGTTCATTTTCCTCTCTTTTAAGTTTTGCTGGGATCGGAGGGTTTCCTTTAGTTAAGAAATATTGTACAAATATTGTCAAGAGTCACCTCAAGTGACCAATGAGAACAGAGTTCTCGGCTGCCCCGTGGGCTGCCAGCCTCCGGGTGGTACCTGGAGATCTCCCACTATTACAATTGATCTCCAGATGACTAAGATCAATTCCCCTGGAGAAAATGGCTGCTTTGGAGGATGGAGTCTATGGCATATCCTGCTCAGGTCCCTCCTAGGGTTCCCTGACCCCTGCCAGGGTGGGGGGAATTTTCACCCCTAAATAACCTTTTTAGGCCACTTCTAGCAAAACCAGAATGGGGAGTGCCTGCCCCGACATGCCGACTGTTGGAAATATGTGTCTTGTAAGTAAGCAATGTTCCTTCTAAGCTGAGTTAGTGTGAGCTAGCTCAGTTTTTTAGCCTCCGGCTCAGGCATTGTTGTCTTCGCTCAGGAAGGATGGCTCCAGAGCAAACTAATTTATGCAGTAGCCAAATGGCTCACTCACAACTTTAATGCCAGTAGCTCACAGAGTAGAATTTTTGCTCACAAGACTCCACAGCTTAGAGGGAGCATTGGTTGCAAGGTCTAAAAAGGGTTAATGTGTGTTTACCATGTGTGCTATTGTTTAGACTGACCTGGAAGGGAACCTGGCACAAAGCCAATGGGAAGAAAGCCTGGAAACTGAGGCCTGTTTACTAACAATCATTGGTTAATGCATTCAGGTGATTTCCTTCTAGGGGTCAAGAAGAAAAGAAGAATCTCCATTGTTGTAGACCTTGTGGCCAAAGTGTAAAGATGTAGTCTTAGGCGTCTTTGTTGTTTTGTAGATTTCCTGTGAACCCTTTCCTTTAGAAATAAAGATTTTTTTACATAGAAGAAAATGCCTCCTCTCCAGTGAAGCAAAGATCCATTGCAATCTCTGAATATTTAACTATTTTGCAAATTTTTCCAACACTGACGTCACCCGGAAGTGACACAGGCATGTTTGGGATGTTCGGGATCCACGCTCTGGTATTTGGGCAAACTCTATGGTAAATCTGGGTGATGTCAGGACATCCGGGGTGGGCACTTCCAGTTTTACCAGAAGTGGCCCGAAACCACTTCCAGGAGACCCCCACTGGCCAGGTGAGTGCACCTGGCAACCCTAGTCCCTCCCCCTCCCAAACCCCACCCCTCCCCATCCCCCACCCCCAAAATCTCCAGGTATTTCCCCACCCAGAGCTGGCAACACTACCATGTTGGATATTGTGTTCTTATTGCACGGTCTGCAGAAATTGCTTACAAATGGAGTGTTTTGTCCACACAGAGAAATCCAGTTGCAGAGGACTGTTATATTGCAACAATAGCTCCATCTGTGGATTCACCCATCTGTGGATCTAGTCTTGGTATGTGTTTGTATATGTGTGCAGTGGATGCAAGTAGTGATAGATGCAAATGGTTGCCCCAGGCATGCAACTCTGCAGACTTAGCTATGGGTTGTCCCTAGTGGGAAATGAGTCCCCAGTGGGACCAGAATATGCACATTAAACTCTCTTATGCCACCTCATTCTGGCTGTCATCCATGCTCCTTCTCCTCCTTTTGTTCTGGTTTCCTGAGATCTGAGAGATAGGAAATCATAATGTAGGAACGTCTAGTTCCTTGGGTCTGTCAGTTCAGTTTACTCAAATCCAGTTTCAGATGGCCACACAAGTTAGCCTGCCTCCAGAGTCCTGGGATGTTTCTGTTGTTGATGAATATAGCTGTCTTGTAGCAAGGGGGAGAAGAATTTGCCGAGCTAATCAGGAGCTCTGATTTCTATGTGGCCAGCAGAAGAGAAATGCCAAGAAAAAGATGATTGGCTCACTTGCAGCCATCTCTCTCTCTCTCTCTCTCTCTCTCTCTCTCTCTCTCTCCCCCCCCCTCCGTTTCTGTCTGTCTGTCTGTCTGTCTCTCTCTCTCTCTCTCTCTCATTCATAAGTTAGTTTGGTGTAGTGGTTAAGTGTGCAGACTCTAATCTGGGAGAACCGGGTTTGATTCCCCACTCCTCCACTTGCACCTGCTGGATGACCTTGGGCAAGCCACAGTTCTGGCACAGCTGTTCTTGAAAAAGAGCCATTTCTCTCAGAGCTCTCTCAGCCCCATCTACCTCACAGGGTGTCTGTTTTGTGGGGAGGGGAAGGGAAAGGAGTTTGTCAGCCGTTCTGAGACTTCTTCGGGTAGTGAAGGGCAGGGTATAAATCCAATCTCCTCCTCCTCCTCCTCCTCCTCTCTGTCTCTCTCTCTTGCTCGAACAAGTTTCATTGGAATTCCTTTCAAAACACCAGCTGTGGCATCACTCTGACAATATTTCACAGGTCATCAAAGGGGGGTGTCAGACATTATCTTCAAACATTCAGACAGAGATTCAAAGCCAGAAGTGCCCCTGCAAGTTTATCTAAGCGATAATACATCACACATGGCCTGACACTATCTGGACAGGTCCAAATATTTGCAACCATAATGTGGTGTATCTTCCCCAGTGACTTATGAGCAAGATCTTTGCCGTGTCCTAGAGCTGCCACTGAAGTTCCAGAATTAAAAAAGAGAGGCAAATTTCAAATATGAAAGATTTTGAACTTGTTGCCTCTGCTGTCTTGAACCCCACAATCCTTCCCCCTCCCCAATTTTTCACACTTTGGAGAACCATTGTCTGTTCTCCTTGCACCAAATGGTCCCTTTAACATGCCTGTATTACAAGTAAAAAATACTAATCAGCCACATTATTACTTGGCCATCAAGTTGCAGCTGACCTATTGTGACTTCATGGGGTTTTTAAAGGCAATTTATTTATTTATAAAGTTATGCACGGGGTGGGGAGAACTGACAAAAAATTTCTCCCTCTCCTATAAAACGAGGACTTGGGGGCATCCAGTGAAACTGGTGGGCAGTAGGCTCAGGCTGGAGAAAAGGAAATACCACTTTACACAGAGAGAAATTAAAAAGTGGAATCCGCGGCCAGAGGATGTAGTGATAGCCACAGGAACAGGCAGCTTGAAAGGGGGATTAGATAGATTGATGGAGGATAAGTGTATCAAGGGCTACTCGCTGTGGTGACTGAGGGGAACCTCCACATTCAGAGGCACTAAACCTCTGAATCCCAGAGAGAGGAGGCAACATCAGAGGAAGGCCTCTATACCCTATTATTAGCCCTCCAGAGGACTTGGTTGGCCACTGTGTGAGACAGGATGGTGGACTGGATTGATGGTGGACTAGATTGGTCTGATCCGGCAGGGCTCCTCTTATATACTTATGGCCAACCCCATGCTCCTCATGCTCTACCCCCAAATCTCCAGGAATTTCCAAGCCAGGAGTTGGCAACTCTAGCTCTGAGCAGCCTGTAACCAGGGGGATCTCTTGGCCTCTGTGCCACTGCCTGTGAGTTTTGTGGAGGCATCTGGTTAGATGTTATAGGAAACCGGGTACTGCCTTGGGAAGGGGTGTGTGTCATTCTTTGGAGGCCTTTGGTAAGCCTGACACATTGCCCTGAGAACGACAGCCACAGAAGTTTCCTCTGCCGCTTGGAAATACAATGCTGTCTCGCATCATTTTCTGCACAGAGGGACATTTGTTCCGGTTGTCACCAGCCTGGCCAAAGAGGTTTGGCGAGGCCTGCGGCTTGCCTGCGGAAGAACAGCCATCTGAGATCTGCCCTTGAGTAAAAGACGACACGCTTCTCCCCCCCACCACCACCACCCCCGGTCTTCTCTTTTCTGGCTGCTTTGATCGATTTCGCAGGGACTTTTGTACCAGCCCAAAGGGAAAGGGTTCCTTCCGTGTTCCATCCAATTATGTTTAAAACGTGCTTCGATATACCATTTCCGTGACATTCTCACCGCTTTCAAAAAGAGGAGCACGAGGCCCCTTCGTCGGCATGCGAGAGACATCCCTCATTAAGACATCACTGGCCTCTCTCCAGCAGAGCTGAAACGGAGAGTCTGTGGGATAGCCTGATAAGGTATGATAATGGGAGGCAGGTAAGAAGGAGATTAACAGGGACGCCGTCCTCGCGCTATCCTTTCCTCTGGTTTCAGGCCTGCTTCTCCAGCGATGTACGAGCTCTTGGTACTTCTTTCTCTCAAGTAACCTTGTCCATCTCTGTCAGCCTAATCTGCCTCAAAGGGCTGTTGTGAGGATAGAATATCAACGGGGAGAATGTTGTATACCACCATACGCTCCTTGGAGGAAGGGCAGAATAAAAATGTGGTTTAACCCTCCCCCCCAGCTAAGCCTATGCTCCTTATTTGCATATATACTGCATGCCACTACTGAAGAAGGATAAGAAGAAGCAGAAGCAGAAGAAGAGGGGGGGGGAGAGATTGGATTTATACCCCGCCTTTCACTACCCGAAGAAGTCTCAGAGCGGCTTACAATCTCCTTTCCCTTCCCCTCCCCACAATAGACACCCTGTGAGGTTGGTGGGTCTGAGGGAGCTCTTTCAAGAGCTGCCCTTGAGAGAACAGCTCTGAAAGAACTTGTGACAGATCCAAGGTCACACCAGCAGCTGCATGTGGAGGAGTGGGGACTCAAACCCAGTTCTCCCAGATTAGAGTCCACGCTCCTAACCACTACACCAAACTGGCTCGCTATATATGTGCATTTCCTGGAAATAGTATGTACCCTTTACTACTGTGCATGGTATGTGTTATCTGTTGCTGTGTGCATTATCTTGTTCTCAGTGTATTGTATTTCTACATGTTCTCAGTGTATTGTATTCTGCTTGTTCAAAATGTCATGCTTAATGATTTAGGCTTTGTTCAGATTTCTGCTTGGTTCAGATTTCTGCAATCCCAGTCCTATCGCATAGCTTTTTAGACGTCTGACCCTGCTGATTGCATTAATTTACACTGTGTAAACTGCCTTATGTCTCAGTGAGAAAGGAGAGCCATAGATAAAGAAATGAGTACACAAGACCACACTGCAGAACTTTTTTGAACTGGAAGGAAGGGAGGGAGGGAGGGAGGGAGGGACTAAAAAAGAAAAATAAAGAACTAATAAAGAACAGACAAAGGACAAGGACAAGAAGGAAAGCAGCTAAAAGAAGGGAAAATGACAGAAGAAGAAAGGCAATAAGGAAGAACAGAAGAGGACAAAGGAAGGGATAAAGGCAGAGAAAATGAAAGAGAAGAATGGAAATGTTTACCGTGTTTTGTGCATTGTAAAAAGTATAAAAATAAAATTTTAAAAAAAGAATGGAAATTGAAGTTATGTCTTCTTTTTTCATCTATGAGAAACAACCGAGATCCTTTTTAGCAACTTCAGAAAAACTTAGTTCCCACTGCAGCGTTTTTTCGTGTTTCTCAAAATGTGGAGTACATTAAAATGAACTCCAATCTGAATTCCTTTGAGGGCACATTTCCACTTTGGAGAGTCCCAGTTGAAAGTATTTCACACAAGCTGTTATGTCTGGACTGGACATGAGCAATCTTCCACTCCAGCTTAACAGCCGCTGGAGACATGCTTGGACGTGTCTGACAGGCCACCTAGAGGGAGCATAAGGAGGCATGCCTGGACTTGTCTGGCAGGCCACCTAGTTGGAGCTTGAAGCCCCTGAACAAAGGCAGGCAGGATCCTGGAGCCTGCCTGCGGATTGGCCCCTGGGGGCAGCCAGCCAATCTGGAGCCTGGAGGCCATTCGAACTCACCAATCGCATTGGGGCTGGGAGTGGCTTAGGTGTATATAGTTAGGGCTGTTGCCCCACATAAAGCATTCCTGTTAAGATGCAATAAATGGCTGCTTGCTGAAACCACTGTGCCTTCGCCACCCTGTTCAGTGTCTGCAGGTCTGCAACCTTCAAAATCGCCCAGAGTCTCACGGCGCCGGCCAAACTCTGGGACACTTCATACAAGTACATTATGGCTCTTCTAAAGAACCCACTATTTAACACAGGCAGTCTCGATTCTCCAAATGCATCACCCAGCAGTTGCTCTTCGCAGAACCTCCAGGAATGTGCTGGGCACCGGTCCCTTCAGGTTCCACCAAACTGAAGGCTCACAATGCTTAAGCTATTAATGAAGGTAAATCCGTGCTTATTGTCACTGCTTTCGAGCAATTGCAGGAGAGGGATTTCCAAATCCTTTCAAGATTTGTGAAATGCTTCCTCTCTCTATTCCTTTAATCTCCCAATGCTGAGAGTGAAATCTTTTTTTGTTCACTGCCTGAATGGGCTCCTACACTTTTGGGAGCAAAAGCATGAAATAGAATCGTGGAATGAAATGGCGAAGGGGGGGGGGGACTTGCGGTATTGACATTTAATTTTTTTTCACTAGACTGTATGAGGTCCCCCCCATAGCGAGACTGATTGATATGGCTTTACATTTAAGAACCAATGAGATGTCACACCTAAACTGTATCTGAGATGGAATCCCTGCAGTTTGGAGTCGGAAAGAGGGACATGGGGTGGGGGGGGGGCATAGCTCAGTGGAAGAGCCTCTGCTTGACATGCAGATGGTCCCGGGTTCACTCCCTGGCATCTCCAGTTAAAAAGGACCAGGCAGTAGGTGATGTGAAGGACCTCTGCCTGAGACCCTGGAGAGCCAACGCCATTCTGGGTAGACAGTGCTGACTTTGATGGACCAAGGGTCTGATTCAGTATAAGGGCTGACCTCCAGGTCACTCAGCTGTGGTGCATGTGTGTGTAGAGAGGTTGGGGGAGACGTTCTGCATGCTCTCTTTCTCACACACATGCACATTGGGGAGGGGGCATATCAGCACACAGGGTCATGTGGTGGCAGTTCCCTAACAAAGGCAATCGAGGGATTGTTCCTGAAGTCCCAGAAGGACTCCCTGGTGGCTGGTGTATTCACCCACTCAACTCCCTCCCGGCTTTCCCTGGAGGGATCATTGTTTTGCAAGTGCCCAGCAGTCTGAGCACGTCCCAGAGCAGCATCCTAAGGAGCAGGTGCTGCTGGGCTCCATTGTCAGGATGGGAGGGGGTGTGGTGGCCCGGACTTGCAGAGCTCCCGAGGGGATGCCTGAAACCGCCAGGAGAGCTCTGCGCCCCGGAACCCAAACACCTCCCCAGGAGGGAGGTGGCCCAGAAGAAATGCTAGAGGTCCGGGCCCCATGGCCCCCGCGTTAGCTACAGGCCTGATCTGGATGTGGGGCTCACACCTGATTATATGTGCTTGCTTACACAAATATAGGAGCATGTCAAGCAGTTGTTACTCAGTGGTAGAGCATCTGCTTTGCATTAAGAAGGTCCCGAGTTCAATCCCTTACTCCTCCAGTTGAAAGGATCAGATAGTAGATGTTGTGAAAGATTTCTACTGGAGAGTCTCTACCAGCCAGAGAAGATAATACTGACTTTAATAAACCAAGGCAGCTTTACATGTGTCCATCCTACCAGTGGTCCACCAGAGCCAGTATGGTCTGGGCAGCGGTTCTTCAGAGCCTCAAACAGAGGACTTTCCCAGACTTTCTCTTCAAGATCCTCTTATACAGGAGTTTTGGAGGCTTCAACCTGGGAACTTTGGCATGATTTGGGGTCCTCTCCATCCAGGACCTTCTGTGTGCAAATGATGTGTTCTGTCACTGACGTATGGCTCTACCTCAAACATCTGTTTAGACCACAAATTGTTCAAGTAACTTCAGGTTTGAGTTTATATGGATCATCTTTCTTCTTGTTTTGGGGTGCAGCTATAGGATCATATGGTGGTCCTTCATGTGAGAAGGCTTGGTGTGCCCAATAAAGTCGATGGATGATAGATTCAGGATGGACAAAAGGAAGTACTTCCTTTCTCTATGAGGAAATGAGGAAATAACTGTCAGGTGGACACAGTGATGGCCTTGAGGATAGACAGCCATAAATGGATCCAAGGAGGATATGTCCATCAATGCCTATTATCCATGTTGACCAACATGAACTTTCATGTTCAGAGGTAGTGAATTTCTGAATACCAGTGTTAGGAAGCAACATCAGGAGGGTTTGGCCTCTATGTCCCATTAGCTGGTCCAACAGGTAACTAGTTGGCCACTATGTGAAATGGAGTGCTGGACTAGATGGACCACTAGTCTGATCCAGCAGGTCTCTTCTTGTGTTCTTCAGGTCATGGTTCAGGGGCTGGGAGATGGTGGTTCTGAAGCCAGCCGCCCTCATTTAGCCTAGATTTATATCACCTTCCCTAGAATGGTTTTGCACATTGCCTTGCCTTCCAGGCTTCCTGTAGAGAATGAAGACCTTGATTGACATCCTTTCCCCTCCAATACATTGTCCTCTGATTCCCAGGCTTGAAGCTCAGACAGGGCATAACTCAAAGTGCTATTGCTCCAGTGATGTATTTCGAAGGGAGACCATTTCTACGCCACACTCCATCACCGGGGTGACAACTCTTTGTGGAGTACATCACGGGCAAGATTACATGCTGCTCTTGTATTTTAAAGTCCTGGCCATAGATCACAGAACACGCTGCCTTATTCCCAACACCTCAAGGCAAAAAGGGACTTGTTGTCCTCGAAAGAACAGAAAAGCTTCACAGGCAATGTCAAGAGAACATATTTTCATTGGAGGACAACTCTTTGCACAATAACACACACATTCACACATGGGAGAGATCAGCTCTCATCTGCTACCATTATTTTAAGTCAGAATGTATATCTCGCAGTGCGCTGCATGTTTTTCCAAATATTTTAATTATATTTTCATACTAACAACGACCATTTCAACCTATAACATAGCAACAAATCGATATAAGTCATGAAGAATACATAACAACTCTTGTGAGAAAAATCACTAGGCTTAGTAGCTCAGAATTCAAAAGGTTACGAATGTCACCGGAAAGATCAGACACACAGAGCTTGCAGACTCCCTGTGGCTCAGTTCAGGAGGGATTTTTTTAAAAATAGGGGATAAGGTTGTCGTTAACATTTGTGACATTATAGGCAATTTTCATTGCTTTGTTCCTTTTACAGATCATATTCCTATTCATGCATTGTTCTCTAGTTTCGCGATCCATCTTCTGTTCCCTTTTTGCTGTGTATTATCCTGGAACGTTATATACTGATTTAGTGCATTGTTCTGTAATTTTGTAATCCAGTTTTACTCACTGTTGGTTTTGTTTTCCATACTTTTCTTATTACCTTTTCTAAAAGTGTGTAGTCTGCCTTGAGGCTCAGGAAGAAGAAGAGGAAGAGGAAGAGGAAGAGAAAGAGAAAGAGGAAGAGGAAGAGGAAGAGGAAGAGGAAGAGGGGGAGAAGAGGAGGAGGAGAAGAGGAGGAGGAGAAGAGGAGGAGGAGAG
>NW_015170889.1:1431938-1437387 GCF_001447785.1 Gekko japonicus
AGAAGAAGAAGAAGAAGAAGAAGAAGAAGAAGAAGAAGAAGAAGAAGAAGAAGAAGAAGAAGAAGAAGAAGAAGAAGAAGAAGAAGAAGAAGAAGGGTTTATATTCCACCCTTCACTACCTAAAGGAGTCTCGAAGCAGCTTACAAACTCCTTTCCCTTCCCCTCCCCACAACAGACACCCTGTGAGGTAGGTGGGGCTGAGAGAGCTCTGACTGAAACTGCTCTTTTCAGAACTATGGCTTGCCCAAGGTCATCCAGCAGGTATAAGTGGAGGAGTGGGGAATCAAACCCGGTTCTCCAAGATTAGAGTCCACACACTTAACCACTACACCATACTGGCAGACTGTAAATGAATGAGCAATTGCCTTGGGATTTACAAGCTTTCTCGGAGTCCTTGGGGTGGGTGTGGGGAGAATTGCCTCCTGGCTAGTGTTGCTGACCTCCAGGTAGAAAAAAAAAAGAAACTATACCATGTACAGAACTCTATTATAATGAATAAATTCATACATGAAAACTAAGTGTATTTTATCGTGTTGAACATAAATATCATGGACAAATAACAAAGGTTCTTATACAAATTAGATATCAAAAGGGTCCATTCCAAACGTAGGATTTCTTTGCATTTTCTATGTTTGGAATGGACACTTCTGATATCTAATTTGTTTGTATTTGCATAAGAACCTTTGTTATTTGTCTATGATGTTTATATTCAACATGATAAAATACACTTAAGAGTCTTCATATGAGCTTATATTCATCATAATAGAGTTCTGTACATGGTATGATCTCTTTTTCTTAGAATCATAGAATCACGGAGTTGTAGAGGGCCCTGTAGCCATTTAGTTCAACCCCCTGCTCAATGCAGGACCAGCCTAGAGCATCCCTGACAAGTGTTTGTCCAGCCACTGCTTAAAGACTGCCAGTGTGGGGGAGGCTCACCACCTCCCTAGGCAGCTGATCCCACTGTGGCACAACTCTCACTGTATAAAACATAAGAACATAAGAGATGCCAATGTTGGATCAGGCCAAAGGCCCATCCAGTCCAACACTCTGTATCACACAGTAGCCAGAAAGATCAGGTGCCATCAGGAGGTCCACCAGTGGGGCCAGGACAGTAGAAGCCCTCCCACTGTTGACCCCCCCAAGATGACAGAGCATCACTTGCCCCAGAGTCCCTATCTATATCTTGTGGCTAATAGCCACTGATGGACCTCTGCTCCATATGCTTATCTATACATGATGTCTTTCCTGATATCCAGCCGGTACCTTCCCACCCTTAATGTCTTCTCAAACTTGTGACCATGTTCCCTATTTGCATGATCTCCAGGTGGGGCCTGGAGATCTCCCAGACTTACAACTGAGCTCCAGTTGGTCGAGATCCCCTGGAGAAAATGGCTGCCTTGGTGGGTAGACTGTATGGCATTATACCCTGCTGAGGTCCCCCCTCCCCTCCCCAATCCCCACCTTTCCCAGGCTCCATGCCCAAATCTTCAGAAATTTTCCAACCTAGTGTTTGTAACGCTAAGAACAAGTGAAGAGGAAAGCAAATGGAAGCAACACTTAGGAGCGAAGTCAATATCTCGGAGCCTAACAAGGTGATTAAAGGCTACAAGGGACATTTATTTTGTTTATTAAAAGATTTATATGCCACCTTTGCTACCCTATGTTTCAATTCAAAGTGCTGATTACCTTTAAAGCCGCCTTGGCCTAGGACAGGGGTGGCAAAACGTGCTTAACCGGAGAGCCACACAGAATAAACATCAGATGTTTGAGAGCCACAAGACATGAACAAATATCACACATTTTTACTGAGAAATATGCAGTCCCTGGAAACAATGAGGGAGTGGAGACCCCCCCCCCAAATTAGTGTTGCATGATGTTGTGACATCACTTCTGCTTTTGGGCCTGGAAGTGATGTCATGGCGTCAGCAACACTCTAGGACTTTCCTAAATCCCCATGGTTTTTTCATAGAAATTTGGGGAAATCCTAGAGCTTCATGCAACACCGTGACATTATTTCTGAGTATGAAAGTGACTTCACAGCATTGCACAATGCTAATTTTCTACTCCAGGGCTCCTGCTGCTCAGCAGAGCCATGCTTTTTTTAAAAAAACAAAAAACGTGCCTTTTCTATCATCATTCCCACCATATGGAATTGGCTCCCTGAGGAGGTAAGGGGAATAGGGGATCACCACTACTACAAGATTTTAGGAGGTGCTGCAAGGTCATTTGCGAGGGTTTTTATTGGGGAATAGGCTCAAGTGGTTAAGATGCTGAACTGCAGGCTGTGGAAGGTCAGTAGTTCAGCAGTTCGAGACCCGGGTGCCGCATGACGGAGTGAGCTCCCATCTCTAGTTCCAGCTCCTGCCAACCTAGCAGTTCGAAAGCAAGAAATTGCAAGTAGATAAATAGGTACCGCTTCAGTGGGAAGGTAACAGCGTTCCGTGCGCCTTGGTGTTTAGTCATGCTCATGCCGGCCACATGACCACGGAAATGTCTTTGGACAGTGCTGGCTCTTCGGCTTTGAAACGGAGATGAGCACCTCAACCCTAGAGGCCCCACTGCTGGACCTCCTGATGGCCCTGGTATTTCTGGCCACTGTGTGACACAGAGTGTTGGACTGGATGGGCCTTTGGCCTGATCCAACATTGGCGTCTCTTATGTTCTTATGTTCTAGAGTTGGATTCGACTGGCTTTCGAGCAAGGGAACCTTTACCTTTACCTAGGTTGCAGTCTGACCTCAATGGCCTGGGCTAGCCCCATCTCATCAGAACTTGGAAGCTAAGCAGGGTTGGCCCTGGTCAGTATTTGGATGGGAGACCACCATGGAATACCAAGGCTGCTATGCAGAGGCAGGCAATAGCAAGCCACCTCTGTTAGCCCTGTGCCTGACCTGGATAGCCCAGGCTAGCTAGAACTCAGAAGCTAAGCTGAGTTGGCCCTGGTCAGTATTTGGATGGGAGACCACCAAAGAATCCCAGGGTTGCTATGCAGAAGCAGGCAATGACAAAGCACCTCTGAACATCTCTGCCTTAAAAACCACACAGGGTAAGTCAGTTACAGCTTGAGGACAACCCCCCCACACACATTGCAGTTATTTTTGATGGGGGAGATTTGTTGGGAGGTTTTTTATTTTTTGATGTGTTAAATTAAGTGTAGTAAGCTTCCATGAGCCACAGGGAAAGGGGTGCATAAATATTGCTTGATCGATAGATCAGTGGTGGTTTAGGGCAGCTTGCAAAAACCGGTATGCACTGCCGTTGTAACAAAAGCATACATAAGGTCAGGGCTATTTTTGGGCAGGAACGCACAGGAACGGAGTTCCGGCTGGCTCCCAAGTTGGCCACGCCCAGCAGGAACTCATTAGCATAATAGGCCACACCCAACAGCAGAAACACATTAGGATTGGCTACATTAGGGGTGTGTGGCCTAACATGCAAAGGAGTCCCTGCTACAAAAAAAGGTCCTGGGTTTTGACAACAAACAAGGTAAACAGAATAACAAGCAAAAGGCGGGTGTGGCTGGATGAGCACACTTCTGGTAACATGGGGGTGTGGCCTAATATGCCAATGAGCTGTGCTGTCATGGGTGTGGCCTAATATGCTAATGAGTTTCTGCTGTTGGGTGTGGCCTATTATGCTAATGAGTTCCTGCTGGGCTTTTTCTACAAAAAAAAGCCCTGCATAAGGTTCACCAAGAGCTCATGTCATGACAGAAATTGCCTATTCCCAAACAGGGCAGTCCTGCACAACCTCTGGAAACGGGCCAACATGTGACCCCCCCCTTCTCCCCTCTTCAGAAAGACCATTCCCATGGTCTGGATCCACATCCCAAACTGACCAAGATCAGTTTGTAGCAAATCTAGGGGACTCGAAGGACAGTCGGATGAGAGCTGTGCAGAAATCCAAGTTGGCAGGCATAGGCGTAGAGTTCAGGGGGGCGGAGGGGCGGGGGCTACCTCCGAAATTTTCCGGGGGGGTCTCAGCCTCCCCCGGGGCTTGAAGAGAAGACTTTTCATTCCGCCGTCCGTAGACCTGAGGGACCGCGATCCCTTCCCTGTGATTATTCCGAGTCCCGCAGACTGAGATCGGCCTCCTCTGCGCAAAACCTCCTCCGCCAAACCAAACTCCCTCCCTCCCTCCTTCCCTCCCTCCCTCCTTCCCGCTACTGAATCCCTGTGCAACTGCACGGCGAAAGCGGGCACCCAGGCCAGAACCGGCTCCGCTCACTTCCTTTCCCCTCCCTGACCTGTCCTGTTTGCTTCGCCCCCCCTTCTTTCCTGGCTCGCCTTCGGCGCTGGCAGCCGGGCTCCCCCCCAGCCCCATCCGCCTCCAGCGACGTGTCTCTCTCTCCCCTTCTCCCCAAGCCCCTACCGGGAACTTCCCAGCCAATCTGTCAGTGTCAGCCAAGAGTGGCAGAGCGCTCCCCCCCCACACACACACACACACTACACCTCCCAGAGATCAGGGAGAAGGGGAGCCAGAAAATGTGCAATGGGGGTCCCAAGGAGGAAAAGGGGAGGGCTGTCTCTCCCCCCCCCCATCCAGGTGGTCTCAAGTGGATCCCTCTGCTTCCAAATTCCATTTGGAATACTGTGTGCAGTTCTGGTCACCACACCTTAAAAAGGATATTATAGCTTTGGAAAAAGTGCAGAAAAGGGCAACTTGAATGATAAAAGGGTTGGAACACTTTCCCTATGAGGAAAGGTTAAAGCGCTTAGGGCTCTTTAGCTTGGAGAAAAGACGACTGAGGGGTGACATGATCGAGGTTTATAAGATTATGCATGGGAAAGAGCAGGTAAAGAAAGAGGTACTTTTCTCCCTTTCTCACAATACAAGAACTCGTGGGCACTCCATGAAACTGCAGAGCGGTCAGGTTAGAACGGATAAAAGGAAGTACTTCTTCACCCAAAGAGTGATTAACACATGGAATTCACTGCCACAGGAAGTGGTGGGTGCTACAAGCATGGACAGCTTCAAAAGGGAATTAGATAAGCATATGGAGCAGAGGTCCATCAGTGGCTATTAGCCACAAGGTATAGCTAGGGGCTCTGGGGCAAGTGATGCTCTGTCTTCTTGGTGCTTGGGGGGGGGTCAACAGTGGGAGGGCTTCTAATGTCCTGGCCCCACTGCTGGACCTCCTGATGGCACTGGTATTTCTGGCCACTGTGTGACACAGAGTGTTGGACTGGATGGGCCTTTGGCCTGATCCAACATTGGCGTCTCTTATGTTCTTATGTAATGCAGGCCCCACTGGTGGACCTCCTGATGGCAACTGGTATTTCTGGCCACTGTGTGACACAGAGTGTTGGACTGGATGGGCCTTTGGCCTGATCCAACACTGGCGTCTCTTATGTTCTTATGTGGCTGCAATGCTCAATGAAAGCTCACAGAGACATGGCGGGGCCAGGACACCTGCATTTTCTACATAGTGGGGATCTGGAGGGAAA
>NW_015170889.1:1440259-1451930 GCF_001447785.1 Gekko japonicus
ACTGATCTGTAATGTTCCAGGTGTTGTAATGTAATACTCAGTTTCTCAAACAAGTGTATGTCTGTCTGTTGGTCCACTTAGGAATCTTGATCCTGGTTGTGTGGTGGTTTGGTGTAGTGGTTAAGTGTGCAGACTCTAATCTGGGAGAACCGGGTTTGATTCCCCACTCCTCCACTTGCACCTGCTGATGTGACCTTGGGTCAGTCACAAGCTCTGGCACAGCTGTCCTTGAAAAAGAGCAGTTTCTGTCAGAGCTCTCTCAGCCCCACCTACCTCACAAGGTGTCTGTTGTGGGAAGGGGAAGGGAAAGGAGTTTGTAAGCCGCTCTGAGACTCCCTTGGGTAGTGAAGGGCGGGGTATAAATCCTATCTTTTCTTCTTCTTCTTGTGTGGTGGGCTAGTTGTGGCAAATGGTAGGGAAGCTCAGTATTTCTGTATAAAGTTGTAGGGGCTTTATTGCAATGTGGTATGGCCTGATATTATGTTCTTATTCCAGTGTGGGGTGTGTGGGGGGGCTTTCTAAGTTTCTAAGCAGTGTTCTAAGAAGGCAACTGTTCCTGGGGTTAGCCCAGTCCAGGGACATTGCTAGGGCGGTTCCCAGGCCTCCCTAAATTTCTAGGGAGCCCATCCCTAAACCCCACATGGGTCCACCTCCATAGATAATGACCATGCCTGTGATGTCACTAGATCCTCCCTACGATGTCATTGGGTCCCAGTTCTTTTAATGACTTAGCAATGCCTCTGGCCCAGCCCCAGCCCCCCCCCGGAAAATTGGAAAGTCTACGCCCTTGTTGGCAGGCGCTGGTTCATACACAAGTAGCTTAAGGAGGCTGTGATTTATTTAAAGGAGGTGTTCATTATAAAAGCTTCTGAGCTTCAAAAGTACTGCTCTCATTCCACATGTCTGTTTCTGATACTCAACTACACAGACATTTGATCTTGGCAAGAGGGTTATATACGTTTCTGTGAGTTATCGGGGAAAGACTTGATTCTCTGTTTTAATTTCTTTGAAGCTCCGTGTGGAAATGTGACAACCGCAAGTAGCACGGAAATTGGACAAGGTCCCCAAGTACCGGCTGTATATATACATACCAAACATCAACCTTTTTGAGGTGAAAGCTGAATACCTAAAAGATGAAGAGGAGGGTACCGTTTTAATATCCCCCCACTGCACAGTGAAGAATCTTCCCTTCAAACACACCAAACTCATCGAGCATAACTAGATTTAATTTCATGCTGAAGGGTCTATGAATATTCATTTTAAAAAAATAGTCACCAACAGCTTACATTCAATTTGCGCAATGTATTTCTGCTGAACACCAGGGCCCACATAAAGTAGCCGTTCAAAATCCTTAAGAATATTAATGAACCCTTATAGCAATGCAATTTTTTTAAAAAAGGCTTCAAATAACCATTACGGGCTTTTAGTTTTAAATGCATGTTAAACAGATTTCATTATCAGCTAGAACGTGTATGAAAATTAAGCACCTCGCTATTATTATTCAAATCTGAAATTTATGCCCAAAAGATTAGAGCTATTCTCTCTTGTTATTTCTCTCCGGGAGCAATAATACCTATTGTAAAAAGGAGACAGTATGGTATATCTGGGCAAATAATGCGCAGGCAGGAAGGAAAATGGCATTGATTCCAAGTTAGGGAGGGGCTGTGGCTCAGTCACAGAGCATCTGCTCCGCGTGCAGAAGGGCCCAGGTTCTATCCCCAGCATCTCCAGTTAAAAGGATCAGGTTAGGGGTGGATTAACCATTAAGCAGACTAAGCACGTGCTTAGGGCACCAGGGCCAAAGGGGGCACCACAAAGTTGGGGAAAGGGTGAAAAGGAAAAAAACAACAAATGAAGATTTGTAAAAAAAAAAAAAATGATAAAACTAGTCCAAATTGATCATGGTGTACCCAAAGGTTATCTTCTATTTTTGGTTGGCGAGGTACAGTGTCATAGGCTATGTTTAAAAGTAAAATGCACGTGTTTAAAAGTATAATGGTAGAGCCAAATTCAGTTGTCAGTTGCTGCAACCTGCATTGTATATCTAGTCAGACAGGTCAACGACTAAAATGGACTGGGTCAGTGTGGAAAGTAGGGGGGCACCAAGATTGGTCAGTGCTTAGGGCACCAGTGAGCCTTAATACGCCCCTGGATCAGGTGGTAGGTGACATGAAAGACCCCAAGAACTTGGGAAGCTACTGATGACTGTGGGGGGAGCAGGCACACACGGTGATGTGTGTGTGTGGTCCGAGAGTCAAGAAATAGAAAGGAAATTGCTAGGGAGCAGTACCATGAGGCTGAAGTAAAATAGTGGGGGGAGAACGGTGGTGAAGGCGGAGAAAGAGGAGGTGTGGAGTTTTTTCCCCTCCCACCTCCTCTGACCGCAACTCAGTGAGGGTTGGCCAAGCCACTACATGGAGAGCAAAGTCGAGCAGCTGGCACTGCCACCATCATACCAAATGCAAACACTGACCACGAGGGGGGTTGGCAAGATCGGGTGCAATGCACAGAGTGGTGGTTTGCTGACGAAGAGACAGGCCGGCAGGGAAGACAGGAGGAGGAGGAGGGCCAGCACATGGGTAGGGAGGCAAATGGGCTGTCTTGTGCATGCTGCTCTGAGGGGAAAGACCTGCTGTCCTCAGAAGCAAAGGGGGAAAGGGAGGAATGAAGGGGGAAGGGGCCCCGTTGGCGCTGATACATGTCTGAACAGCCACGAAATCGGGGGACAGAGTGAGTGTCGGAGCGGGTTACGGTTGCCAAGTCAAAAAAACTCACCAGCGGGGGAGCCTCGCCGGGCACCGGGAGCTGTCCTCGGATGCGCGCGCGCCGCCAGCACATCACCGGAAGTGGCGCGCGATGTCGGCCACGTTGGGGGCATGGCCCGGATCATCGGAGGGAAAACCATAGAGTTTTCCCTCCGATGATCCGGGCCACGCCCCCAACGTGATTGACCTGGTTGCGTCACCTCTGGTGACGCAGCCACGCTACGCTTCGGGGGGTGGAGTTCCCCCCAGGGCCCGATTCCGCGGCGGCAGAAGTCGGGCCTCCAAAGCGGGGGTTTACCCCCCACCCGCCCCCACTTGGCAGCCCCAGAGAGGGTGGGGGGCAGCAACCTCCCTTCTCCCCCACACCTGTTCGTGGCCTATGAAGGAGACGGGGTCGCGGGAAGACAAAAAGCACCCCTTGGAGGTTTCGGAAACAACCTCTCCATCAGGCCTTCCCCTCAGCTCCACTGCTTCTGTGGGAAATGCAGGATGGATGAGAATTGGCAGTGGGGGGAATTGGGAGAGCCAGGTTCAGACCACCCGCCTCCCCCCCCCCCGAGCCGGAAACCTGTCATCTGGGTCACCCATGTTCAGCCTGGACCACCACACAGGGTAGTTGGTTGTGGTCAGGGCTTTTTTTGTAGAAAAAGTCCAGCAGGAACTCATTAGCATATTAGGCCACACCTCTGACATCACCACTGATTAGCATATTAGGCCACACCCATTCCCTTGGCTTGGCCGGGCGTCCCTTGAACAGGCTGGGGGAGGCACAGGGAGGCATTTAAATGCCTCCCTGATCCTTCCAGGGGCCCCCCTGGCCTGCCCGCCTCGGAGTCTCCGGGGGGGGGTCGCTCTCCAGGCCTTCCCTCTGTAGCCACACACGCAGAGGTTTTGGATGTAGTGGGTGTGGCCAACTCTGAAGCCAGCCGGAACTCCGTTCCTGTGTGTTCCTGCCCAAAAATAGCCCTGGTTGTGGTGGAGATGGGGCAGTGGAGGGGGAAGTCTGGTGTGCCTCCTTGAGATTCTCAGAGTGAGGACTGGGGAAGAGAGGAAACAAAGAACGAGAGGTGGATCCTAGACGTGCTAGGCTGCTGAGGCTGGGCATACAGGGGGAGTGCTGAAAAACTACCTCATTCACTTGCAAGGAAGATGCCTCCTCTCCTAAAAGTGCTATCTATACGAAAAGCAACTAATTTGTATGGAAATGTAAGATACCCCCCCACACACACACACACACCTTTTATGGTATTCCTTGGGAAAGTCTTGCATGTGATTAAACACTTTTATTGGGGCTTTTGTGGATTCCCCAGTAAATTCATTGCTTTCACTTTTAGGAACTGATTGCTCTCGTTTGTATTTTGAGTATAAAATAATACTGTTTATTGGATTTGCCTGGGTCATTTGTAAAGTTTATCTCTCTGGTACCTGGCATGACATTTGATGGCACGCATGGCCCAGCCCGGCCTAACAAAGTAACATTTATGTCAGATCCGACCCTTGTAATAAATGAGTTCACAACTCTCTTTTGGTGCCAAACTGAAACACTTCTCTTTGCCCAGTCTCTTATCTAGGCGTTCGATCTTTTAAGTTGTTTTTACCATCTGCTTCTAGACTGAGGATCATTTAGGCTGCCAAATATGTTATTATGCCCTGCATTTTTATGTGCTTTTATGCTTTGGGGCTTTTATGGTGTTACATTTTACTGTCTGGTTCTCGATGGCTGTTGATTTTAATGGTTTTAAGGTTTTTTTAATGATTTCTAGCTTTTATTTTGTGAGCTGCATGGATCATATCTCTGAAGAGGCAGCCTATAAACATTCTAAATAAATAAATAAATGAGAGACCTCCAAATCTCATCACTAACACATCGACAACATCTGAATTGCCAACGACTGAATTGTTAAGGCCCTTATGTTAATAGTAATAAGAACAGCTAATGATGCCGGTATGGCCAGAATGGCCTGATGAGATGCTATCACCGTCTACATGCAACAGCACTTTATATATAAATTCAGGGGTCATTTCCTGCAGGAGCGCACAGGAGCAGAGCTCCGGCAGTAAAGAGCCCAGGGGGTGGGCACATGCAACAAGCCCCACCCCCTGCTCCCAGCAGCCCTCAGTCAGAGCAAGAAGCAGCCAAGTTGCAGAACCCCACCCCCCGGCCCCCCGGTCCAAAACAGTCCAATGGCACCTTTAAGACCAGGTTTTATTCAGGTCCAAGCTCTCCCTCCTCTGCAAGGACAGATCTGTATGCCCCCCCCCCCTAGCTAGCAATCCAAAACAGTCCAGTGGAGCCTGAGTGGTGGGTGTTGCCTTCTTACACACTTCCAGTGATGTCAGGGGGTGTGGCATATGCAAATAAATTATGATAATGAGTTATGATAATGAGCTCCTGCACCTTCTACGAAATGACCCCTCTATATTGACTGTTTGTCTGAATTTTACCCTGTTGCATTGTTTAATGCATCTGTGTTTTATTGTATTTATTGTCTTGTATTTTAATCTGTTGTAAACCGCCCTCAGCCTGCCCATGCGGGGAGAGCGGAATATAAAGCGAACAAATAAATAAATAAATCCACACTATTTGGGAACTCATGTGATGCTTCCTTGGTGCAAGAAGTATGCTTGGATCTATGAGCACACCAGCCATATCAAGTCATCTATTGAGTTGGGAGGGATTGTAGCTCAGTGGTGGAGCATTTGCTTGGGATGCAGAAGGTCCCAGCTTCAATCCCCAGTATCTCCAGTTAAAAGATCTGGCAGTAAGTGATGTGAAAGATGCGAGACCCTGGAGTGCTGCTGCCAGTCTGAGTAGACAACACTGACCTTGATGGACCAAGGGTCTGATTCAGTAGATGGCAGTTTCATGTGTTCATGTGTCTAACCCAGTTTTTCAGGCTCTGGTTGGCAGCAGCAGCAGAGCAAAGTCTCACATGGAAGTGTTTTTTTAGCCATCGGAGGCAGAGCCAGCCGCGAACTGGCTGCCACCGCTTACCTTCAGTCACACAGTGAAGACCTTTATACTATAGTGGTAGTAGGTGCTCCTGAAACAACGTTTTGAAAAACCTGCACCACCGGTCAGATGCCTTGGGAGGCAAAAGCTCAGCCTTGCCCGACCCACTTTCTAAAAATACTTGGCGGGTGCCCAGGGGTCATTTCATAGAAAAAGAGGTGCAGGAGCTCATTAGCATAACTCATTAGCATAACTTATTTGCATATGTCACACCCCCTAACATCACTGGATGTGTGTCAGAAGGCAACACCTACCGCTTAGGCTCCACTGGACTCTTTTGGATTGCTAGCTATTGGGGGGGGGAACGTGCAGATCTGTCCTCGCAGAGGAGGGAGAGCTTCTACCTGAATAAACCTTAGTCAAAGGTGCCACTGGACTGTTTTGGACCATGGGGGGGCTCCACAACCTACCTGGCTGCTTCTTGCTCTGACTGAGGGCTGCTGGGAGCAGGGGGTGGGGCTTGTTGCATGTGCCCGCCCCCTGGGCTCTTTACTGCCGGAGCTCCGCTCCTGTGCGCTCCTGCAGGAAATGACCCCTGCGGGTGCCAGAAAAAGTGTTGGAAGGTGCTATGGCTCCCACGGCCACCATGCTGGGGACTCTTGCCTTAGATCAAAGCCAGTCGCTTGAAGAGTGGAAGGGGAAACTCTGTCCAGACGCACATGCTTAAAGGTCATTACAACTGGCCTGGAATGGCTGTTCAATCAGAGACCCCCACGCAGTGCCACACCGTATGGATCCCATTGTCAAAAACAATCCCCAGCCCTTGTGCCTGCCCCGGCCCCTTTTTGCAGAATGGCTCCATCTAAATGCAAATGTGGGGCTGTGTGCCTAAACCAGAGCCGAAAGCTTTTTCCCCCCATCAAAAAGGCATGAGAAGGGGGAATTAATTTAACTCTAAAACATTCCCCTGGATAAGAGGAATCTCCGGTCCGTGCTTTGCATCGTTTCCCAGCCATGATGTCCACAGAGCCCGTAATATGATAGATATTTTTAAATCTCTTGCCCCCACCCCCACCACCAACCTTACTGAAGGGAACAGCAAAATAATCTGTTTCTGGAAATGACTTTACTGCTGGCACTCTATCAACTAAAATGCAGATATTTGTACACTAGGAGAGAGAAATACCCTGGGGGAAATTGAAAAAAGGAATGTGGTGGCAACAATGAGATTGTTCACACATGTAATAACAGCAAGAGATAGCTCTGAATTGGGGACTTTGACAGCCATTGGCGGCCGTAGAGGGGCAGTGGCTCACTGAGAGCCAGTGTGGGGTAGTGGTTAAGTGTGCAGACTCTAATCTGGGAGAACCGGGTTTGATTCCCCACTCCTCCACTCGCACCTGCTGATGTGACCTTGGGTCAGTCGCAAGCTCTGGCACAGCTGTCCTTGAAAAAGAGCAGTTTGTGTCAGAGCTCTCTCAGCCCCACCTACCTCACAGGGTGTCTGTTGTGGGGAGGGGAAGGGAAAGGAGTTTGTAAGCCGCTCTGAGACACCTCTGGGTAGTGAAGGGCGGGGTATAAATCCAATCTCTTCTTCTTCTTCTTCTTCTTGCTTTGTATGCAGAAGGTCCCAAGTTCAATCCTTAGTTGGTTACCTTTACCAAAAGGGTCACAGGTAGCATGTGTGGAGGGGTGGATAAAGAGTTTGGACACCCCAATTTTGCTACTGCTAGTTAGTTCCTAAATAGCACGAGATGATAAGAACATAAAAAGAGCCCTACTGGATCAGATCAGTGGTCCATTTAGTCCAGCATCATGTTCCATACAATGGCCAACGAGTTGCCCTGGAGGGTCAACAACAGGGCAGAGAGACCAAGGCCATTCTCCGTATGTCGCTTCCAACGCTCCCTCTAAGCTGTGGAGTCTTGTGAGCAAAAATTCTACTTAGTGAGCTGCTGGCATTAAAGTTGTGAGCGAGTGATTTGGCTGCTGCAGAAATTAGGTTGCTCTGGAGCCCTCCTTCCTGAGCTAAGACAAAAATGTGTGATCCAGAGGCTAAAAAACTGTGAGCTAGCTCACACTAACTCAGCTTAGAGGGAACACTGGGACTCTTTTCCTAGCACTGGTATTCAGAGGTTTTCTGCCTCTGAACATGGAGGTTTCCTTTAGTCACTATAGCTACTAGCCACTGATGAAGAAGTGTGCATGCGCACGAAAGCTTAGACCCAGAATTAAACTTTGTTGGTCTTAAAGGTGCCACAGAACTCAAACTTTGTTCTGCTGCTTCAGAAAAACATGGCTACCCACCCGAATATATCCTCTACGAATTTGTTTAACCCCTTTTAAAAGCAACGTATGATTGTGGCCATGATTACATCCTCTGGCAGTGAATCATTTCTAGGCAGTCTGTCCAGACATAATTTTATAAATCTTTACCATGTTCCTCTGCAGTTTTCTTTTTCTCTTCCTCGCTGTTTACCCCTCCCTCACAGGAAATATGATATCATGGAAAATTCAGTTTCTTGAGATATAAAGCAAATTAAGATTGCCCCACATTGCAGGTGTAAGGGTGAGAGCTGTCGGTGTGCCCAAGGCAATCTCATGAGTTCACAGAGGATGAGAGATTAAACTCGTAGGAATATAAGAGCCCCACTGGATCAGAACAATAGTCCATCTAGTCCAGCATCCTGTCTCACACAGTGGCCAATCAGTTCCTCTGAATGGTAAACAACAGGGCATAGAGGCTGAGGCCTTCCCCTAATGTTGCCTCCTGGCTCTGGGATTCAGAGGTTTAGTGCCTCTGAATGTGGAGGTTCCCCTCAGTCACCATGGCTAGTAGCTGCTGATAGACCTCTCCTCCATGAATCTATCCAATCCCCCTTTAAATCCCCCCCTGTATATTCCTGTGGCCATCACTACCTCCCCTGGCAACGAATTCCACATTTTAATCATCTCTGTGTAAAGTAGTATTTCCTTTTGTCCATCCTGAACCTACTGCCCATCAGCTTCAGGGGATGCCCTGGCATTCTAGTACTTTGGGAAAAGGGAGGAAAAAATTCTCCTTGTCAACCATCTCCATTCCATGCATAACTTTATAAAACCTCTCTTGTGTCCCCTCCGTTAGTCATCCCTTTTCTAAACTGAGAAGTCCCAGACTCTTCGGCCTTTCCTCCCAGGGAAGGTGCATCAACCCCCTCATCATCTTGGTTGCCCCTCCTCTGCACTTTTCCCAGCTCTGCAATGTCAAGGTCCTCCCAAATCACAACCAGCCATTCCAGGAGATAAGCTTCCTAGATCACCAGGGCCCTACAATTTAAGGTAGCAGCTAAGTGCTGGCTCAAAAGGGCAAAGGAAAACTTGACTCTGAGCCCCACTGGCAAGCCAGGAAGCGCAATGAGCCTAACAAGATTTGGTGAGACAGTAGCCACAAAGAGAGATTTCCCCACAAGGATAGTTCCACTACGAAGGCCACTGATGTAGCTTCCTCAGAAGAAACATTTGGGGTGTCGCTCAAAGGTTGCAAATAATTTCTTCCCTTTATGACAGTCTGTTATGCCCTGGGACTCAAAACACATCCAATTAGCCCTACACTAACATCATTCATTCATCCATCCATCCGTCCATCCATCCATCCATCCATCCGTCCATCCATCCATCCATTCATCCATTCATCCATTCATCCATCCATCCATCCATCCATCCATCCATCCATCCATTTGTTCATCCATCCATTCATTCATTTGTTCATCCATCCATCCATCCATCCATCCATCCATCCAATCATTCATTTGTTCATCCATCCATCCATCCATTCATTCATCTATCCATTCATTCATTTGTCCATCCATCCATCCATCCATCCATCCATCCATTCATCCATTCATCCATTCATCCATTCATTCATTTGCAGAATATAACCCCCACCTATCTGCTCAATCAGGGCTACCAGGTGGCTTTTGTGGATGGCAAGATGTAGTAACAAATTACACAGAAGTAATCTTTAAGACACTACAAAACTTCATTGTTGTCACATCACACCTTCCCCTCACAAACGGCCACTTGAATGAAATTTTAAAGAGGCTAAACAAGGAACAGACGAAGCTACCTTATACTGTCCCCAACCACTGGTCTATCCGGGTCAGCACTGTCTACACTTTCCTCTTGTTTTTCTTCTGATCTACCCACGCATCATCACACTTTCCGGAGATGAAGAGCCATATGATTATATTTTAATTGAGGCCAGATTAGTACAGGAACAGCCTTTTCAACTCCGGAGGCCTTAGATCCACTGAACTGCAATGAACTAATAATGAATGTGCTAGAGTCATTAAATTAAAATTCATAAAATGGCCAAATAGTGCTTTCTTTTTCAGAATAAAGCAATTTTTTAAAAAGAAAGTTGAGGGTGGAAAAGATACCACTGAGGTGTTGCAGAACAGCTCTTGCAACGAGGTCAGTGTTTTATGCCATATTATATGGTTTTTCAAGGATGGCTCGAAAATGGGGCAACTCAACTCTTCATAACTGCTTGAAATGCTTTTCATGTCTGCTTTGGTTTGGAGCCATCACCCGCTAGGAAACATGGATGTTATTTTATTACTGGGGTTATGAAAGCCATTTGTTTTAATGAATGTCGGCTTTCACTGGAAGACACGTGCATTTTTTTAAAAAAAACAACCCAAAAAAGGCTGTGGTTTCTCACTCATTGCAAATGATTGGTCTGTTCTAATTAGGGGCAATTGGACTTTCCCCAAACACGGTGTTTGAAAAATCAGATGAACCATATTCACCATGCCTTCTTTCTCTCAGGTTAAGCCTCCCATGCAATCATATTACCAGTTTGGTGTAATGGTTAAGTGCGCGGACTCTAATCTGGGAGAACCGGGTTTGATTCCCCACTCCTACACTTGCACCTGCTGGATGACCTTGGGCAAGCTGTAGTTCTGGCACAACCGTCCTTGAAAAAGAGCAGTTTCTGTCAGAGCTCTCTCAGCCCCACCTACCTCATAGGGTGACTGTTGTGGGGAGGGGAAGGGAAAGGAGTTTGTAAGCCGCTCTGAGACTCCCTTGGTTAATGAAGGGCGGGGTATAAATCCAATTTCTTCTTCTTCTTCTCTTCGTCCTCCTCCTCCTCCTATTAGTTCACCATTTCAAACAAGCAGCTCTTCCATGAAGTCCCACATTAGTGTGGTTGGTGGTATTCAGCATAGCCACCAGCAGAATGGTTGCTGTTGTCATCTGTTGACTCACTCAGACAATGTATGTGCAGGGAAAGGTGGGGCAGATCATGCATAATTTAAAACCAGCTTTGTTCCAAATGAGTGTGCTGCTTTTGTGACTTTGCAGGTGGCAGCCTACTGAACCTGTGTGCGTACTCCCATCAAACAAATCTCAGGAAGCAGGATGAAAACACGAAAAGTGTTCACGATCCAATTTAGTACACTAATTCAGAACTCAGCTGCAGGGACAAGCTGGAATACTAGAGTATGCATCTTCCCCTCCCCCCAAAAAACTTCTGCAAGCTTAAACGAAAACACCTCTTGTTTGGTGTAGTGGTTAGGAGTGCAGACTCTAATCTGGGAAAATCGGGTTTGATTCTGCACTCCTCCGCATGCGGCTGCTGGTGTGACTTTGGGCCAGTTACAAGTTATTTCAGAGCTGTTCTCTCAGGAGCAGTTCTCGGAAGAGCTCTCTCAGCCCCACCTACCTCACAGGGTGTCTGTCGTGGGGAGAGGAAGGGAAGGAGATTATAAACCACTCTGAGGCTACAGTCACACATACTAAATAATCCACTTTTAATTCACTTTCAGCTCACTTTCCAACTAGATTTTTCCAGTTCACACAATAAAAATCCAGTTAGAATGTGGACTGAAAGTGGATTATTTAGCATGTGTGACTTCTCTCGCCGGCCGGGGACTGGCTTGGGGGGGGGTGAGCGGCGGGCGGGAGGAGG
>NW_015170889.1:1452221-1555614 GCF_001447785.1 Gekko japonicus
CGGGAGGAGGCTGCGGCCTTCTCTCACCAGCCGGGGACTGGCTGGGGGGTGGGCGACAGGCGGGCGAGAGGAGGCCTTCTCTCACCGGCCGGGGACTGCCGGAGCCAGCCTACCTAATCCAAAGTGGCGGCCTCGTAGTCCTCCTCCTTGGAAATGGCGTCGAGAACTGAAGTTGGTTATTCGGGGCAGTGGTGGTGTGGGCGGGACCCGGGTTTCTCCTTCTCATTGGTCCCCATCTCTCCCTTATAATAACTGACAGTTTTATCAGCCATACACTAACGGGGTGCATTTTAGAACTTTGGCACCCACTATTCAATTATTATAAGGGAGAGATACCCATGTTGGAACAGAAATTCCCCTCTGCATTGCATGCTGCTTTCATTTTCTTTGATCATTGGACTTTATGGACTCTACACTGCATGCCACTTTGCTTTCTTTGATCATTGGGTTTTATGGTACCTTCTGCATAGATTTATGGTTGTTCAGGACTTTTCAGTCAGTACAGCATTACCCTGAGGTATTTGAATGTGGTTTTGAGCTGCACCTTTTCCTCCCAGTTGAGAACATGTGGAGCGAATGCTAGATGCAGAATCACCCTTTGTCAAGCAGGTCTCCTTGCTATAGTGTTCATTATGGCCTGGCGAAACTTTTGTTTAAAGACAATTTATGTGTGTGTTTGTGGTGTTGCCAGATGACCCAGAACAAGATAGAGTAGAAGGCTTATAATGCAGGCTGTTGATAATACTCTGCAAAAAAGCAATCTTCGTGTGATCATCTGTATGATATCAAGATTACTTTTTGGTCCAGAGCTTTAAAAAAATTTTTAAATATCCTTTATTAAACATTCCAAAAGAGACAAGAACATAAATCAGTATGACATGTATAAATTACATTAATAACTTAAAGCAATGCGAACAAATACAGATATAACGAAGTATCTGGAAAAGGAAAGCTTTTAACCAACGAATTAACCATTAAATGAAACATTGCATAATAATGTAAAATAATAAACACAGTAAGTTACAGAGTTGTCAAAATACAGTAATATAATGGATTGGCAAAATGTCTTTGGGAGATAGTGTTATCCACAGTACATTCAAGGAAAGGGAGCAATTTATTCAACATGTTGGAAAAACCTGAGTGCAGGTGTGAAAGAGATATTAAGTCGGCAATTTTGTCCATCAGAAATATTTCCCAAATTTTCAGATTTGGTTCAGATTGGAGTGCACATGTGTTTCTGCGCTTTGATAAAACGCTATCAACACTTGGTAAAATCACAGGTATGATTGAATTTTTGGCTTGCGTTCATGCACATCAGAAACACGTGTGTGCGTGCGCAAGCATGCATGTGCTGGGGGGAAAACGTGAGAGAACTGAGAGCTACAGCAAATGGTAGGCGCAAAGCACTCAGTGCAAAAATTGAAAGTTTTTTTAAAAAGAAAGAGCAGGTAATCATTTTCACTATAAAAACAAGGCAAGCTACATCGTAATTCCAAAATGTGGAATGTGCTAAAGAGCAATGCAGAAGAAAAGCTATTTCTCCCCCACACATACTTTTATAGTCTTGCGTTAACGACAGCAAAAAAAGGGGTGGGGTCTATTATTTTTCAAACATTAAAAAGAGAGAGAGAGACGGTGGTGGTGAAGAAAGGAGCTATAAAATGTGAACTATACAGCACAGAAAATCCGATCTCCTCCTTCCATTTCAAATATATAAATATTATTATACCAAGGGGGTTTTAGGCTAATGGATAATAGTTGGCACTGCATACTTAACCTTTGTTCCCTCCACTTGACTCGGCAGTTTCTACCGACAAAAAACCCCGAGCATCAACGTATCCAAACTGGTCACAAGAGCAAGGCATCCTGCCAAACACCTGCCTTCAAGACAAAAGCCAGAGCTTTTAAGAGGAGCTGTGGAAATGGGCCCTACCATTTGGGGAAGCGGAAATAGTCTACAATTGAATGCGAATTCCCTTGAATAACTAGAATTCCCGCAAACCTCTGAAAGAATGCATACTGTCCTGTGGAGCTGGAAACAACAAGGGTACCATGAGGGGTGTGTGTCTGTGTGTCTGTGTTTGTGTGAGAGAGAGTGAAGTGCCATCAAGGCACAGCTGACTTATAGCCATTCTGTATGTAGGGTTAGAAGGAGCTGCGGCGGCTCAAGTGGTTAAGATGCTGAACTGCAGGCTGTGGAAGGTCAGTAGTTCAGCAGTCCGAGACCCGGGTGCCACATGATGGAGTGAGCTCCCATCTCTAGTTCCAGCTCCTGCCAACCTAGCAGTTCGAAAGCAAGAAATTGCAAGTAGATAAATAGGGACCACTTCGGTGGGAAGATAACAGCATTCCGTGCGCCTCGGTGTCTAGTCATGCCGGCCACATGACCACGGAAACATCTTCAGACAGCGCTGGCTCTTCGGCTTTGAAACGGAGATGAGCACCGCAACCCTAGAGTCGGACTCGACTGGCTTTCGAGCAAGGGAAACCTTTTCCTTTACTATGTAGGGTTGCCAGGTCCTCCTGGCCACTGGCAGCAATTGGAGGCTAGGGTTGCCAGATTCAGGTTGGGAAATTTCTGGAGATTTGGGGATGGACCTCAGTGGGGTACCATGCCATAGAATCCACCCTCCAAGGCCTCCATTTTCTCCAGGGGAACTCATCTCTGTAGCCAGATATGAGCTGTAATTCTGAGGGATCCCCAGGCCCCCACCTGGAGGCTGGCACCCATGGCCATAGGGGTTTCAAGGCAAGTGATTTAGCAGAAATGGTTTGCCATTACTTCTTTGGTGGTCTCCTATCCAAGTGCTAGCCGGGGCTGACCCTACTTAGCTTCCAAGATCTGATGAGATCAGTTTAGCATAGACCATGAGATGGGGGGAAGATAAATGGGGGAAGGGAAGGTAGGGCAGTTTCTTGCATGAACTGAAGGCAGGGCTATTTTTGGGCAGGAACGCACAGGAACGGAGTTCCGGCTGGCTCCCAAGTTGGCCACGCCCAGCAGGAACTCATTAGCATAATAGGCCACACCCAACAGCAGAAACTCATTAGGATTGGCTACATTCGGGGTGTGTGGCCTAACATGCAAAGGAGTTCCTGCTACAAAAAAAGGCCCTGGGTTTTGACAACAAACAAGGTAAACAGAATAACAAGCAAAAGGTGGGTGTGGCTGGATAACCACACTTCTGGTAACATGGGGGTGTGGCCTAATGTGCTAATGAGCGGCGCTGTCAGGGGTGTGGCCCAATATGCTAATGAGTTCCTGCTGTTGGGTGTGGCTCTCAAAGCTAGGTAATACCTTTGAGCTCCAAGGCTTCTTCCCCCAAACCAGCAAAATGGTATTTCCCTCATTATGGGTGGCTCACCATGTTGTGCAGTCCTGAACTGAAGAAAGCAAAGGCACAAGGAAAATACTGAAATTCTTCCCAAGGCCCTTAATGAGATCCCAAGACTCCAAGCAGCATGTCACAGAGTAGTTCCATTGCACCAAACTGCTTAGCAGAATCTACGCAAAGCCATTGCTCAAAGATGCTGGAAAAAGCTAAGTAGATGCAGTAATAGCCAACCTTTATCAGAAAGGCTCCTTGGTGGATTTTAGTTGGACACATTAAACTGCATTATACTGAATCAGATGTGGACAATCACGACCTTATCAGAGAACAAGTGTAAAGACAGCAGTTGTGAGAGTCTGACCCACAGATCAAACAGTCAACAAGACTTGCAAAGAAAATTCTTTCTGTATAGTATGGTCAACAAGCACTACAACACAATAAACAAATTCCTTCAAATCATAAGAAAAACCTAGTGTAAAAATACATCATCAACGTTGTCTCCGGATTATATAACAATGTTTCAAAATTGGATCTTCCTCAGGAAATATTAGAGTAGTGCAAAAGCTTTCTTGCTCATGAAGTGCTTTACAAAAAGTCATGAAAGATAATACATTCAGATAGTACTCAGGCTCAAATATGCTGCTAAGCTTCTAATGGATCCCAGGCATCCATCAAGTCAGCATTATCTACTCGGACTAGCAGCAGCTCTACAGGATCTCAGGTGGAGGACTTTCCCTTCACCTATGACCTGATCTTTTTAACTGGAGATGGCAGGGGTTAAGGTTGGTGTCCCTATTTATGAATCACATTTTATTCCATACAAAGAATCATACAAAGTTCTCCCATTCACTACATACTTTCATAACAACCCTATGACGTAAGCTAGGCTGAGACAGAGAGTATGACGTCCAAGGTCACCCAGTAAGTTCCATGGCTGCAGGGGTGTTTGAACCCAGGTCTCCTCTAACCACTATTCCATACAGCTACCAAAGTAGCTTGCTACTTTTCAATGAATCACTGTTCCATCCAACTCAATATTGTCTGTTCAGATTGGCAGTAACGTTCCAAGACCTTTCCCAGTTTGCCTAACTGAGATCTTATAAACTGGAGATGCTGGAAACTAGAAATGCCTCTTCTGCAACCAAGCCATGAGCTTGATTTGCAGAGTGGCAGATGTTTCAAGTTTCTAAAATTTCTCCAGTTAACAGAAAAGACATTGGCAAATAGCAACTTGTTTCCTATATTTTGCAATCAAAACTTTTGTTCATGCTAAAAGGCGGTCTCCATGCATAGGATCCCTAACACAGGCTAAATATCCATTCATAATAACAAGGTCATACAGCAATCCAGTACACCAGATTATTGTCACACGGCAAAGTTGCCACGGGAGAGGCACGGGAGTCCCGCGGATTTTCGAGGTGCGATCTCACCCCAACATCTGGGAAGCGCAGTGCTCCCGTGGCGAACCCATGGCTCCCCGCCAAATGTGTGGAATTAAAAACTAGTACCTATGAGGTAGTAGTTTCCTGAAACCGCAGGCCAAGGGTGGGCATCTGATTGCATTCCTGGTGGACTTACGTGGCATCCAGCGCCCGCCGCTGTTCGTCTCCGCAGGTTGCGCAACAGCGCCCAACAGCACATGCGCACAAAGAGCGATTGCTAGTGCGATCGCACGGTGCGGCTTCTGTGCCGCGCTGCAGGATACCCGTCTGATCGGCATTTTCCCCAAACCACGGGACCTCGACCGGGACGTGTGCTCGGGCAGCCGTGCGTTAGTTTCCTCTGGGGTAATTAGCCACGCCTCCCCCCCCACACACAATATCCAGCCGGTGTGAATGTAATAGTTTTTACAACTTCTTCTTTTTTTAAAAAATGACAACATTGCATTCTGATTCCTGCATCAGATACGCGTGAAATCTCCCTTAACATAATTACACCTCCAACATCTTCCATCCAAACCATGTAATGCATCACCATTAATTTCCAAGGTGTGTTCCACCACCGTGAAACAATTTTGATAATGATTTCCTGCTATTTTTAACCAAGAAAGATACTCATTCCCGTACTCCCTAATGCAATACCAAATCTCATCTATAATCTGCTGCCCTAAATCTTTCTCCCCTATCTCGAACAAACTGTCTTCTGGATCTACTTGCATTTACTAAATTCCAGTGAATTGATAGCCTATCTTGTAGCTTTCTTTCTTTAGAGAGAACTAGGGATAAGCAGGTTTCTCCTTCCTCCAGAAACCACACCTGTGGGGAGGGGGGTTCTTTCCTGCTTAATTTGGGTTTACTTCTGCTGAGGAGCAAGTGGACACTAAAAATATGGAAAGACTCAAAAACCAGTGGGTGGGGGAACATTTCAAATTCCCAGAACGTTCAGTGAGAATAAAGGTTGTCATATTCGAACAAGTGAGACTGTAGTGTTGAAGTGCTAAGTTAGAATGTATATTAACATTTCAGATGTGTAGAGAGCAAGCAGATCTCCCCAGAATGTTACTTGAGCCAATTCAGTGAGGCTTACTCCCAAGTTCCAGGAAAATGTTCTTAGGGTTGCCCTGGTTAATCTAGTGCAGCAAAAACCAGTTCCAGAGCATTCTGGCACCTTACAAGCCAGTCTGGTGTAGTGGTTAGGAGCGCAGACTCTAATCTGGGAGAACCGGGTTTGATTCCCCACTCCTCCACATGCAGCTGCTGGAGTGACCTTGGGTCAAACTGTGAACAAAAAAGGGAAACAAACTTAACCTAAAAAGGTAAACCAAACTGAGTAAAGGGCCAAAAAATAAAACTTTTTATATATTTATATAAAAAATATATAAATGCATGTATTTATTTGTAAATAATTAAAAAACGTATAGGGGCCCAATTACACCTCATATAAAAATTCCAAAATCATACACACAAAAAGTTCCTCATTGTGTTTGACCTCTGAAGAAGGCCTAAACAGACTGAAATGTGTCAGGTCAAGTTCATTGGCCCTTGCGTGTATGATTTTGGAATTTTTATATAAGGTATAATTGGGCCCCTATGTGACCTTGGGTCAGTCACAAGTTCTTGCGGAGCTGTTCTCTCAAGGACAGTTCTGGAAAGAGCTCTCTCAGCCCCACCTACCTCACAAGGTTTCTGTTGTGGGGAGGGGAAAAGAAAGAAGATTGTAAGCTGCTCTGAGACTCGGAGTGAAGGGCGGGGTATAAATCCAATCTCCTCTTCTTCTTCTTCTTCTTCTTCTTCTTCTTCTTCTTCTTCTTCTTCTTCTTCTTCTTCTTCTTCTTCTTCTTCTTCTTCTTCTTCTTCTTCTTCTTCTCTTCCTCCTCCTCCTTCAGAATTACTGTTTTTAAAAAACAAAATTCTGGTGTAAGCTTCCATAGACTACAGCCCACTTCATCAGACACATCAGATGGATTTTCAGTTGGGCACAGGTATATACGGCAGGAGTAACTCATCTGTTACTCCTGTGTAGAGAGCAGAAGAATATTGTCACACATGATGGTTCATACATGATGATCACTCTGGGGGATCAGCAAGCACATGAGCCTAAGATGGGATGGCTGGCATTATTAGCTCCTGTTTTCAGATTGCCTGAAGGGGGAAGTTTTGGCATCTGAGTTTTCAGGCACTGAGTTTGGCTGAGGACAGACTGGCAGTATGAAGTGCAAGGGAGGCGGGGTAAAAAGACCTGAACCAAGTTATGCCAGGGATTCCCAGTCGCACTGCACCTACTGATGCGGGAGCATACCGAGGAGGAGGCGCAAAGGAGTGTTCACACTGTTGGCCCACACCTGGCGGAGGTGCGGCTGTAAGCGGCTTTTTTCACTCCAGTGACATGCGCCTATGCGCATAGGTGCCACGCCGCATCAGCAATTGGGGCGGGCACAACGGGATTGGGCGGGAGAGCATTGGACGGTAGAGCAGCACACATCCGGTCACATCACTGCTGCCTCTCCAGGGCAATTAACTGCACCTTCCTGGTGCCAGAGTGAGGCCAAGAGGTCAGTCACCATGGATGCCGAGGACGCAGGCAGCTCCAGCGCATACTGCGCATGGGGGCTTATGCGCATCCCTGCCAGATCAGCTGGTTCATATTATCAATGCGGCTTGTTTGCGGCTTTTAGCGTGCACACTTCCGGGAAGCGGGATCAACACACCCTCCAGGGTTTGCTCTGGTTTTCACCTGGTACTTTTTTAACGTGGTAGGGAATCGTCATAGGACGGGGTGAGTACGACTGGGGAATGCCTGTGAACCGGCCCATTTAATCCATTTGTGAAAGGTGCCTATATCGGGCCAAACTGCCAGTATGAACTCGGCCTTTGTGTCTCAGTTGGGTGCCCAAAGTTGTTGGCTTAGAGAAGGGAGTCTGCCTATAAGCCAGGCAAGGTCTATCAGACTCGGTCTCAAAAAGCAATGGAAGAAACTTGGCCTTTGCAGAGAGTAATTTTTCTACAGGTTTACTCAAACAGTTGAACTCATCAGAAGATTTATCAATTTCAAATGTTTCTGTGCCACCTTTCCATCCATTTAGGGTCCCCAAGGCAGCAAACATCAAGGCACTGACACTTTTTAACATGTTAAAACAGCCAATGCAGTTCAAAACATGTAGACCTACGAACGCAACAGAACCAGGGAGTAGGATGAACAAGAGTTAGGGTGTCTAGTTGCGAACGATCCACACATTCTACTGGGATTATTTCTCTGTTGGCCTTGGCCATATCTGGAATAGTCTGCCAGATTTGACAGAATCTTTGGGCAAAAAAAGAAAGAAAATGGGCTGGTAAAAAGAACTAGCCACTCTGTGTAATTAAATCTGGGGCCCCTGAGAACGGCAAGCTCATCAAGGAAGGAGATGGTATGGTGTAGTGGTTTGGTGTCGTGGTTAAGAGCAGCGGTCTCTAATCTGGGGGAACCGGGTTTGATTCCCCACTCCTCCACTTGCACCTGGCTGGATGACCTTGGGCAAGCCACAGCTCTGGCACAGCTGTTCTTGAAAAAGAGCCGTTTCTGTCAGAGCTTTCCCAGCCCCACCTACCTCACAAGGTGTCTGTTGTGGGGAGGGGAAGGGAAAGGAGTTTGTAAACCGCTCTGAGACTCCTTCAGGTAGTGAAGGGCAGGGTATAAATCCAATCTCTTCTCTTCTTCTTCTATGTAGGACCTTCAGGAAACTCATAGGAAGCAGACCTAACCTAGTACAGCCTAGCCATTAGGCTGTATACTGATGATCATGCTGCTGCTGTGCATTTTGGTGTAACCAAGGCTAGGCTAGTCAACTGCTGCCTTCATTCCTTTCCTACCACAGGTTTTCTTTTAAACCAGCTCTCATTCAAACAGGCCAAGCAGATTCTTTTTTTAAAAAACTATTTCTATTCATACTATTAAGGGCATTAAGCCAGATCATATCCCCCTCAATAGACAGTTCACAACCAAATGCTCAGAAATGAATCCAGTCCTGATAGTGTACATTAGATGGAATAATAATCTCATTCTCAGCTAAATATTGCAGCATTGGGAGCCAGGTAACTACAAAGGTGCTGTTCGTATCATCACAGGAGTGGGGGTTTAGACCATCAGCGACCTTTCCCATCACATATTGCGTCTATACTTCAAACCATACTTCTATACATGGTGCTTCCTTGACTTTCCATTTGGGAAGCAATGGCTGGCCTTGCCGCTGCCAGTAGGGTAGCAATCGTACCAGGGCTCTTTTTGTAGAAAAAGCCCAGCAGGAACTCATTAGCATAATAGGCCACACCCAACAGCAGAAATTCATTAGCATATTGGGCCACACCCCTGACAGCACAGCTCATTAGCACATTAGGCCGCACCCCCATGTTACCAGAAGTGTGGTCATCCAGCCACACCCACCTTTTGCTTCTTATTTTGTTTACCTTGTTTGTTGTCAAAACCCTGGGCTTTTTTTGTAGAAGGAACTCCTTTGCATGTTAGGCCACACACCCCTAATGTAGCCAATCCTAATGTGTTTCTGCTGTTGGGTGTGGCCTATTATGCTAATGAGTTCCTGCTGGGCGTGGCCAGCTCGGGAGCCAGTCGGAACTCCGTTCCTGTGTGTTCCTGCCCCAAAATAGCCCTGATCGTAGCCTACTTACCCTTTCCGGTGTGCAGTCAGACCACAGTTCTAGTAGGACTAGATCTAAGGTAGGAGAGATGACCTGATATCGATCCTAGGCCAAGCAGATCCTTCACAGCCAGGTCTCATTCAAATGGACCTCTTTCACAGTGCTAATCCCTCGCCTCCTTCTCCGATTGGAGGAAAGGCAAGCTGCCATTCCAATTTGCAGACCAATCAGAAGGGGTCTGACTGCTTTGTCTGTGATCCCGGTTCTCAGTCAACTGTCTCTGATTGTTTCAGTCCATTACAGATTTAACCTGTGGATGGCACAAGCGCAAAAGCAGCCACCAAACATAATTTTAAACTCATTTGCTGCTTTTTAACCAAGGCATTACCTGACTGGCAGCACGTGGCTACTGCACAGGAGCGCAGCAGCTCAGCGTGGGGCTTGAAATGGATTTTGACCCTCTCCCATCAAAGTGGTCAAAACAGGAGCGGACGTAAGTGAAGAAACTGAATCAAGGTAAGTGCCCTTGGCAATCACGCTTCTCTTGAAATTCTCAGCATGCCTTTTTATTTGTGTTTCCCTTCACCAATTTTCCCTCACCATCCCCCCCCCATAAATTGTAGCCTGTTTCTATACCTCAGTGAATCGGATTTATACATTTGATGTAGGTTATACATGACAGATATTGTGCATCTACATGCCATATATGTTGTGTACAAAACCTGTACAGCATGCATCCAAAATTCAATCTCATGCCAAGTCCCGCCTACCCAGCGGTTCGAAAGCTTGCAAGTAGATAAATGGGTACCTGCCTTAAGTGCAGGGGGGCGCCCGCCTTCGGTGGAGCAGCGGCGAGATGGAGCAGTGGTGCTGGCGACAATGGGGCGGCCCGATCCAACGGAGTGCGGCGGAAAGATGGCGGAAATGGCGGCAAATACATCGAGCAAGGTGAGCGGGGACTGGTCCGAACGGCGTGGTGACGTGACGACGCAAGCTCAGCCGGAGCCAATTAGGATGGAGGCTGGTGCAGGGATTGTCACAGAGTCGCGGGCGACGGAACCACCCAGCAGGAGCCGCTGCAAGAGTCGAGCCGAGCCACCGCGCAGAGTTGGAGGAAGGAGAGCCGCCGGATTAACAAACTAGCCGGTAGGGTGCCTGATAGGTATTCCCCTCCCCAGTTCTATGTGGCCCTAGCTAGGATCGTTAAATTATATGCTGTAAACCACTCAGAGCCCTTCTGGGGTGAGCGGTCTAGAAATTGAAAGTTAAATAAATAAATAAACAAACAAATAAATAAATAAATAAATAAATAAATAAAATGTTCAAAGCCAAAATCAAGAACCAGAGAACTGAATCCATCAACATTTGACTCCATTGACCATGGAACCATTTGATATTCATACAAATGATTAAAAAGAAAAAAGGAAAAAGGAAATAGGGAATGTCACTTCATCCCTGGCATTTTAATACTGCTTTTGTGCAGTGCGGCGGATGGCTACAGGATTGCTCCCCAGCCATTGTACGAATACATTTTATTTATTTATTTTATTTACTTGAGTTGCCGTTCTCTCTAAGACTCAAGGTGGATTACGCAGTCTAAATGAATGCAACCAAATTGCATGAGACATCTAACAAGCCATGCAATGGGATGAGGATCACAAAAACTAGACACAATGCAAGAAGGAATTACGCAAACAATGCAGAAATTGGTATTACTAAAGCAGGGAAGAGTGCTTTTTGTAGAAAAAGCCCAGCAGGGACTCATTAGCATATTAGGCCACACCCCTGACAGCACCACTCATTCACATATTAGGCCACACCCCCATGTTACCAGAAGTGTGGTCATCCAGCCACACCCACCTTTTGCTTCTTATTCTCTTTACCTTGTTTGTTGACAAAACCCAGGGCCTTTTTTTGGGAGTAGGAACTCCTTTGTATGTTAGGCCACACACCGCTAATTGTAGCCAATCCTAATGAGTTTCTGCTGTTAGGTGTGGCCTGTTATGCTAATGAGTTCCTGCTGGGCGTGGCCAACTTGGGAGCCAGCCGGAACTCCGTTCCTGTGCATTCCTGCCCAAAAGTAGCCCTGCCCTAAACAAATAATAGTATACCATACAAAATGGCATACTGTGCAGTCCGGTTCCCTCTATAAAAGCACCTCCCTTGAACCATTCTGTTATATTATATATCCCTATTACCTTTATAAGATTGCCCTCCTGAACAATTCTAACGGTAGATCCTCTATCCCCCAGGTTAACAGTAGATCCTCTATCCCCCAGGGACTCCCTCCCCTTTGGGTTTCTGTAAACGGCTCCTGAAGTGGAGACAAACATTCTAAAATACATTTCAATCATCCTCACACAGTTTAGCTTAATTCATTGGCAGCCATACAAAATGCTATTTACAAGGTACACCCCATCAGCTGGGGGCCTGCATTAAGCATTTCAAATCAATCTGCCATCAATTTTCATTCCCTTTTATTTTTCATAGAAGAGAAAGTTATCGATCCAGAGTGTTTCCAGTCTCATTTAATATACCGGAATGGCCTTTCAATTTCTCCACGTAAATGTTGGTAGAGATTAGCAGCTCTGCCTGACTTAAGGCCATCCTCGTTGGCCATCACAGATAGAATATTGCAGCACTGATTATCTGAAGCACTTGGAGGCATTAGAGCCAGTTTGGTGTAGTGGTTAAGTGTGCGGACTCTAGTCTGGGAGAACCAGGTTTGATTTCCCCACTCCTCCACTTGCAGCTGCTGGATGACCCTGGGCAAGCCATAGTTCTGTCAGAGCTGTCCTTGAAAGGGCAGTTCTTGAAAGAGCTCTCTCAGCCCCACCTAACTCACAGGGTGTCTGTTGTGGGGGGGAGAGGGTTTGTAAGCCGTTCTGAGACTCTGAGTGATGGGCGGGGTATAAATCCAGTCTCATCCTCCTCTTCTTCTAAATGAAAGGATCCCTAGTAGGTCAGGCCAACGGTCCATCTAGTCCCGTTTAAAGGGACTACTCAGCTATTTTTACGGCTTTCACAGGGAAGAGAAACCAGGGGGTTAAAGGACTCAGAATCCATTAAAAACCCCTGCTTTCTGCTCCATCCACGAACCAGTTCATGGAAGTTTGTGACAGTAGACCCGTTATAAACTTTGGTTCATGAGCCACAAACAGGGCAAAATTTGTGACATATTTTGCTTCATGGCTTGGTTTGTACCCATCCCTATTTCCCAACCCAGAGTTGGCAACCCTAGTTGGACACCAGGGTCACTACATAGAGGAAGGTAACGGTGAAATACTTCTGCTTGTCTCTTGCCTTGAAAACCCGAGGGGGTTGCCATATGTTGGCTGCAACCTGACAGTGCTTTTCACTACCACTCTTGTAGGTCCCAGTGAGGCAAATAGCAGCTCCCAAGGGCCTAGGGTTGCCAAAATCCCCGGTTAGCCAGGGGTCCCCCATTTTGGGGGGGGGTTCTACCCGCTGCCGGCCAGATGGCCAGCGGGGGAAGCCCCACCCCCAACACCCAGAGCCACCCGTCTCTCTCCTTTTAAGTGTGTGGAACCCGTGTTTCCTCCCAAGCCTGTGTTTCCTCCCAAGCCTGTGTTTCCTCCCAAGCCCGATCTCCACTTGAGATCAGGCTCGCAGGGAAATGCCAGCTTCGTGCATTTAAAAGGGAAACGCAGCTGCTCTTAAAGGGGAAACGCCGGCTCCTGCTCTTAAAGGGGAAACACCAGCTCCTTTAAGTGCAGGGAACTGCCGTTTCTGGAGATCCGGTGCGCGGGCGGGGGGGGGGCAGCAGACACCCCCAACGTGACGTTATCACGTTGGGGATGCCCCGCCCCACCCAGGAACGCCCCCAAAGTCCCCCGCTGGGGGTGGAAGATGGACTTGGCAACACTACAAGGGCCATTTCATGTCAGGAAAAATGGAATGGGAGAAAGCTTAAAGCCATCACTCCCTGCATGCCATGGTCCCAACCAAATCAATTCTATACATGCCCGGGAATAAGGTTTCAAATGCGAACTCCCTGTGCATATTTTCTGGACACTCCCAGGGAGGGACCCAGGAACAATCTATCATGTTCAGCCTACAGCAGCTTCACAATCTGGAGGTGACCTGTTTCTGTTTGGCCAAATTTCCCTTAGGAATCTGGAATTCAGTTTCCAAACACTGATTTGGGAAAAAAATGGAATGCCTCCAATGAATTCTGCCCACACCTTCAAAAAAACAACAACAGCAAACCACCAACAGAAATCCAATTTGTAACCCTTCATTTAGTTAACATAACAACCAATTTGAGGATCTAATGCACGTTATTAAAACCAGGGCTCTCAGTTGCAAGAAGGAATTATCCAAATACAGGGGAAACGGAGATGAGTGAGGGGGGGGGAGAACAGCAGTTTAAAAAAAACCCACATAACTAAGGCTGCCATCCTATGCAAAGTTACTCTACTTGAAGCTCATTGAAACCAATGGACTTAGACCAGAGTAACTCCGGGTAGGATTGCACTGTAAATTTCTTTTTCGGGCAGAAGTCCAAGGCTTTCTTTTTCATCCCAGAAAAAGCTTTTTTCCCTTTCTTCTTCATAATCGCCATTGTTCGCAAATTGACAAGTACGGCTGTTAGAAACATCTTTGCTTTATTTCCTTAAAGGCTTCACTACATTGAGCGTTTCAACAGAATACAGGCAAGACATTCATCAGTGTTGGTTTTTGTTGTTGTTTTTTTTTAAGTTCGGCTGCCAAACGTCCTAAAACCATTGCTCAGAGATTCCGCAGAAGTTCAGAGTCGGAAGCAGAGAGCTGGCGTGAGCTGTGCCTCCCGTGAACCAGCTCTTCTTTTTTTTTTTTAAATAAAGGTTTTATTGGCTCCCCTAAAAAGGGGAGGTATTTCGCTTAAAAGAAAAAAAGGGAAGGGGTAGACAGTGGGAGAAAGAGAAAGCTGAGTGATATATAAACTGGTAAATTAAACTGTTAGTAATGTCCAATTAATCTTCTTGGGCTTCTTCTGTGTGTTGCCAAACTTCTTTTCTTAGTCCTGTTACATGTTTTCTCTGTTAGTATGTTAGTAATGTTCCTTTGAGCTTCTGTTAATAAAAAGGGTCTCTTCTGTGCACATTCAGAACCGCTTCTTTGCGTGCTGGGTACTTTTACTATCGCTGACGTGGAGGAGCTTCCTCTGTTGTCTTCTCCTTCCGGCTTGTTAGATCCTCCTTCGGGTTGTTGTTAATACGCTCAGTTCGTGTACTATAAATCCTCTTCCTTTCATGCCCCGGAGGTCCCCATTTTCGAGAATGGCATCAATTTCATTTTCGCTTTTATATTCGCTCCCAGACTCTCTATGGGTCCGTGAACCAGCTCATGAACAGCATGAAACCGATACATTTTACTGGGTCACGGGCAGGGGTCATTTAGTAGAAAAAGAGCTGCAGGGGCTCATTAGCATATCTCATTAGCATAATCTATTTGCATAAGCCACACACCCCTGACATCACCGGAAGTGTGTCAGAAGGCAACACCCACCGCTCAGGCTCCACTGGACTGTTTTGGATTGCTAGCTATTTGGGGGGGACGGGGACGTGCAGATCTAGGGAGAGCTGGTACCTGAATAAAACTTGGTCTTAAAGGTGCCATTGGACTGTTTTGGACCAGGGGGCTCGGGGGGGGGCTCTGCAACTTACCTGGCTGCTTCTTGGTCTGATTGAGGGCTGCTGGGAACAGGGGGTGGGGCTTGTTGCATGTGCCCGCCCTCTGGGCTCTTTACTGCCGGAGCTCCACTCCTGTGCGCTCCTGCAGGAAATGACCCCTGGCTCACGGGGATGACCAGATATTCCTACTATATTGCCAATGTGTAGGTGTACCTTGTGTAAAAACCCTGTGAAATAACAGCCTTAATGAGACTGTACAGAGTTGTATCAAAATGCTCATCCTACTGATGTGAGGGAGGACTGATAAAACAACACCAAAAAAGAGGAATATTGATTCTATCCCAAGTACAATCACATCAAGTGCTTTTTTGCAATGTTTTGTCAATAAAGCCTCCAGTTAACTGAAGGCTGCAGCAAATGCTTTCCATTCCAAATTTGGAATTAATTTTTTTAAATGTTTCTTGTTAGACTGGAATTCAGGTGGAATGAAAAGCAGGACAGAACAAAGTTCCAAGGAAAGGATCGGTGAAGTGGTTAGAGTATCAGATCAGGATCTGGAAGCTCTTCACTCTACCATGAAATTCACTAAGCAAGACACTCCCAGTGTAACTTCAGAGGGAGGTTGTGAGCATGAAATGTGAAAGGAAAAACAATATGTACTACTCTGAGTTCCTTGGAGGAAGAGTGGGATAGAAATGTACTAGGCAGTACTGGACTGGTTTTGCTGGACTTGAAATACTGTCCCCCATTCAGCTTGTACTGTGGTGGTTCTCTAGTTTGACATTAGTCCTCTTTTACTTGCATTGCCACAGTGGCACTGGGTTCTGCTAGGCATTTTGTACACTGAACTGGTTGTACTGGGGTTGCAACCCCCCTTGCTTGGATTGTGATTCTGTACTTCACATCAGTCCCATGGAGCTGGCATTGCCACAATGGCACTGGGTTCTGCTGGGCACTGGTATATTGCACTGGGTCTGCTGGACTTGCACCTCCCCTTGCTTGGAGAGTGATTTTGTGCTCCACATCAGTCCTGTTGAGCTAGCATTGCCACAGTGGCACTGGGTTCTGCTGGGCACTAGTACATTGCACTGGGTCTGCTGGACTTGCAACCCCCCCCACCCGCTTGGACTGTGATTCTGTGCTAGACATCAGTTTGGTTGAACTCACATTGCCACAGTGGCACTGGATTCTGCTGGGCACTCTGATTGCACTGGTACTGCTGGGCACTCTATACATTGCACTGGTTCTGCCAGGCTTGCAAAATTCCCCCTTTCAGTTTCTACTGCAGAGATTCTCTGGGCACTCTATACAGTGGCACTGTTTCTGCTGGTCACATTGCAGTGGTTCTGCTGGGCTTCTAAAAATACCCCCACACACGCACCTTCAGTTTCTACTGCAGAGGTTCTCTGGGACTTTGATTCTGTTGTGCTGGATCTCCCCTTTACCCTTGGGGCTTTCTTTTGAGATCAATATTGCTCTTGATTTTTTTTGCTGTGTTTTTTCCCCTCCATTAAAAACTATGGAGGATGGTGGCACCTTCTTGGGGGGGGGGTGTAACTTGGACCCCGTAAATCCAATCCTCTCCAAATTTGGAGGGCAGGTAGAGGAGACTCAGCTGGTATCTCTAGTTCACCACATCATGAACCTCACAAACCAAACCAGTTCATTTAGCTGGGCACCCCATGAACCATGAACCAAATTGCATTTTCCCAGTCCATGCCCATTGCTAGGTATTAGACAGATCCATGGAGGATAGGGTAGTCAATGGCTACTTGCCAAGATGACTAAAGGGAACTTGCATATTCAGAGGTAGTAAATCTCTGAATAACCAATGCAAGGCATCAATGCATTGTTTGTTATTCCTCCTGCTCCTCATAGGCTCAACTCAGACCTGCCCTTTCTACTTCTCCTCTCCCCCATACCATTCATTTTTGAGAGAACCTGGATCTCTCCTTTACCCTTGGGGCTTTCTTTTGAGCTCAGTATTTAAAAACTCTTGTTTTTGGTCTGTTTTTCTCACTCCCAACCAACTTCTCTTCTCACAGGTACCTTTATTTTTGTGATTTTAATGTTTAGACCAAAAGGTGTTCTTATTTGTTGAAATAGAATGTTGCCCTTTATAAATACTGGGCTGAATCCACAGCAAAAAAGTGTGTGTGTGTGTGGGGGGGGGTGTTCACAACATTGCATCTGGGGAACCTTCACCCACACCCAGCACAAGCCAGTTATATCTCAGGGCAATGATATAACAACCTTGTTGCAACTTAGTAGGTCTGAGTCTGGTTTGTGACTGGATGGAAGGCCATCTGCACTTTACCCATCAGGGCAGTTTTATCCCACTCCTCTTCCAAGGATCTCAGGGTGCCTGATGTTGTTCTCCCGTGCTCCATGTAATCTTCATAACAACTTTGTGAGGTAAAACAGCATCCTGGCCCAAGATTACCCAGTAAGTCACCCAGAACTGAGAGGGTATTTGAACTTGGGACTTCCAGTCTGAGTCCAACACTCTAGTTCATGGCTCCCCAACTTTTTTGAGCCTGCAGGCACCATTGGAATTCTGACACAACACGGTAGGCACAGCCACAAAATGGCTGCCACAGTTTCCCTTCAGTCTTACTGTGAAGATCCTCGTGCTGTGGTGGCAGCTGCTGCCAAAGCAATGTTTTTTTAAAAGCCAATCAAATCTCCAATGGCCAATCAGGAGCCTTGCTGGGAAAAGCTCCACCAGAACCCACCCACTTTCTAAAAGCACTGGGTAGGCGCCAGGAAAGAAGAAGAATAAGAAGAGATTGGATTTATACCCCATCCTTCACTTGGAGTCTCAGAGCAGCTTACAAACTCCTTTCCCTTCCCCTCCCCACAACAGACACCCTGTGAGGTGGGTGGGGCTGAGAGAGCTCTGACACAAACTGCTCTTTTTCAAGGACAGCTGTGCCAGAGCTTGTGACTGACCCAAGGTCACATCAGCAGGTGCAAGTGGAGGAGTGGGGAATCAAACCCGGTTCTCCCAGATTAGAGTCCGCACACTTAACCACTACACCAAACTGGAAAGGTGTTGGGGGTGCCACGGCACTCATAGGCAACACACAGGGGCTCCCTGCTCTAGTTTTTACACCTCACCAGCATATTGCATCTTAGACTCCCTTCGCTGATTGAACTGCAATGTTCCTGATACTCTCTCAGGGCTGATCAGATCCAAGAAGGTAACATCAGTGGAAAAGAAATCTGATTCAAACCATGTTGTGTCAGGCAAGTGATCTGTCAGTCATTGTCTATGGGTCACCGGATTCCCGAGAGGGAACTTTCCTGTACTTTGAAAACTTGAGAGACCTAAGCTTTGGTTTAATTATTTTTGAAGGATCTTTCATCAGGAGAGGTTAATCGGAGTGAGAAATGGTGCTCAGGCGGCAGCTGTAATCATATCATTGACCCCTCAGACATTAAGTGCCCTGTATCTTCACCTTGGCATAGATGATGGCTCTCTGCAGTCAATTATCTCACCATAACTGCTTCTTAACCTTGGCGCATCAACATTGGACTGTGTCCATATGACTCAATCAACACTTATCCTCACCTAAGTGAAGTGCATAAGACTGCTTCTAATCTTACCTTACTCTCAAAGGATCCAAGACATACACAGCAGCGTAGGATGATGAACAAAATCATGCTTTGATGGCAGTCGTGTGAATTCTAAAGACTTCATCCTTCCATCAAATGGCCAAAGGCTGCCACTGTGTGAATCAAAAATTCTGCAAAAGAGGGTACTGGTTTACTCTACAATTTAGAGTTCTGCAAACTGGGGAACCCCCAGATTTGCAGGCAAAAAAATCCAATTGGCTAAAAGCAAAAACCGAGGGCAATCCCCCAATGTTGACAGAGATTTCAATGCTTGTGCATACACTGCATCCACATAGGGTTCTCAGGTTTCCCCCTGGCCACCTGCAGGGGATGAGGGTGGGTAAAGTTGCCAAATCCAGTTTGGGAAACTCCTGGAGATTTGGGGATGGAGCCCGAGGAGGACAGTGGAGTACAATGCCACAGAGTCCACCCTCCAAAGCATCCATTTTCTCCAGGGGAACTGATCTCTAGAGTCTGGACATGAGCCGTAATTCTGAGAGATCCTCAGGCCCCATCTGGAGGCTGGCATCCCTATATGCACACGTAGTTGGACATCCAGTGGAGCTGGTTGGCCACTGTGTGAGACAGGATGCTGGACTAGATGGACCACTGGGCTGATCCAGCAGGGCTCTTCATATGTTCTTATCCCAGAGTTCAGTTGGCACATTGGGTTAAGCAAAATGCTGCAAGAAAATATGGCAGCAATGTCTTGAAGGGAGGGCAAGCTATAGTGAGCATCAGCTTGCTTAACTTGCTCGCCTGTGCCTGAAGGGATAGAGAAGCGAATGGGCATGCAGGAACAGGGAGAGAAGAGTGGGAGGTCAGGAAATTTGGATGGAAGTTAAACTGGAGTCAAAAGACTGGAGAAAATGGAGGGGAGCAGAGAGGAGAATGGAATTTTGCCCTTTTTGCATTTGCAGGTTTCCCTCTTGTAGAGTCTTGAAATGCTCCAATTCACCAAAGACAATCTCTCCCTTAAGACAGGGGCCATGGCTTAGTGGTAGAGCATCTACTTCACATGCAGAAAGTCCCAGGTTCAAACCCCAGCACCTCCAGTCTAAAAGATCAGGTAGTAGGTGAAATAACTTTGCCTGCGAAGCTAGAGAGAATCTGCCAGTCAGAGTAGACAATACTAACCTTGATGGACCAATGGTCTGAAAATGTCAATCTCACTAAGGTCTGGTTTATGTACCCAAGTGCTGTCAAGTCACAATGCTGACCCTGATAGACCAGTGGTCTGACTCAGGAGAAGTCAGCTTCATACCCTGATTCCCCAGTCCTGATCTCTGCTATATTATTGACCAATGCGCTGAACAATGATCTTCAGATATAAAAAACCAACTGAGGTTGGGCTTGTTAACAATCAACGGCAAAGCCAGGATCCTTCATTTCCAATTTTTTTCAGACTCTGACATAGGGATGGGCACAAACCTCATCACGAACCTAAATTCATAACTAAAATTGCCCAGGTCATGGTTCACAAATCGAGATTCATGCCCATGCCTATCCATGACCCTCCACGTGTTTTTTGGAGGTTCATGGGGCTCATGGTGGGAAGCATATGGAGGGAATGAGTGGGATTGCTGAAATGGCTTGCATCTTTTTCAGCCTAACAGCCAAGGCTTTTTTTGTAGAAAAAACCCAGCAGGAACTCATTAGCATATTAGGCCACACCCCTGACAACACAGCTCATTAGCATATTAGGCCACACCCCATGCCTTCCCTTGGCTTGCCTGGGCATCCCGTGGCTGCGGGGAGTCTGGGCAAGCCCCCCCTTGAAGGGAAGGGAAGGCATTTTAAACTGCCTTCCCTTGGCTTGCCCGGGTGCCCCGCGGCTACAGGGAGCCCGAGCAAGCTGGCCCTTGGAGGGAAGGCAGTTTAAACTGCCTTCTCTTGGCTTGCCCAAGCGATCCGCGGCTGTGGTTCACCCGGGCAAGCTGGCCCTTGAACAGGCCAGGGAAGGCATGGCCCAATCCTTCCAGGCCCCCCCTGGCCCGCCCACCTCAGAGTCACCGGGGGGTCGCTCTCCAGGCCTTTCCTCTGTAGCCACACATGCAGAGGTTTTGGCTGTAGTGGGCGTGGCCAACTCCGAAGCCAGCCAGAACTCTGTTCCTGTGCGTTCCTACCCCAAAATAGCCCTGCTAACAGCCAAACCTCATGAAATGAACTGGTTTGGTGAACGGTAAGGGTCTTGAAGGTTCCCAGGTTGTGCCTATCACAGCCTGACGTGTCTACAGAGAAGGGTGACAGGCAAACATCTGCCTGCAGATTATGGTTTGCTGTCGTCTTTGTTTTGTTACATTGCATGATGGTATTAGAACGGCCCACCACTTAAATCCATCAAGTCCCTCTACGCAGCTCACTAGGGAAGGATTCTCAAAATGCCTCTGAAACAACCACTTTGGCAGTGTGACCGTCATTTTCACAGTGGTCGCCTGAGCACAGAGTTGGTTTTCTCCATGCCCTGTTTCACATTCTTGTTGCGGAGCTGGTGGATCTGTTTTGTTTCATCCTGTTGTTTCTCTGAAGCTCCAAGCTGTCTGTCATACTCATTCATAGCTGAGATCTTCCATGCTTTCAGCTGATCCAAATGTGGTCTTGGGATTTTGGGTTTCCTGTTGCACCTCACAAAGGATGTGGTGGATGTGATTCTGAAAATCTCAGTCTCATCAAAGAGTAGGGGCGATTTCTCACTAGAGCTGCCTCGCAGCACAGCCACCGTTTGCCTCGACACAAACATGTAAATTTCACACCCGAGGCTGTGGGGCTGCATTTGACCCGCGGCTTCACCCGATTTCCTCCGCAGTTTCGTGATCCTCAAAAACCAGGATCATGAAACTGCGGAGGAAATCGGCCGAAGCTGCGAGTCAAAATGCAGCCCCGCAGCTTCGGGTGTGAAATTGACATGTTTGTGTCGAGGCAAACGGCGGCTGTGCTGCGAGGCAGCTCTAGTGAGAAATCGCCCTAGATTACAAATGTAAGGGCCATCAAGTCACAACTGACTTATGGTAACCCCAGCTAGGGGCTTTCAAGGCAAGCAAGAAGCAGAGGTGGTTTGCCATCACCTTCCTTTTTGGAATCTCCCTTGGTGGTCGCCCATCCAAGTACCAACCCTGGCTCACTTCTGAGATCTGATGTGATCGAGGTATACCATGCTGCCTTCCCTCTCAAGAACTAGGTTAGGGTGACATAAACCTGACCAGTGTTCCCGCTAAGCTGAGTTAGTGTGAGCTAGTTCACTTTTTTTTAGCCTCCAGCTCACACATTTCTGTCTTAGCTCAGGAAGGAGGGCTCCAGAGCAAACTAATCTATGCAGTAGCCAAATCGCTCGCTCACAACTTTAATGCCAGTAGCTCACAAAGTAGCATTTTTGCTCACAAGACTCCACAGCTTAGAGGGGGCATTGAACCTGACCCATATTCTTTTCTCTGGAAGAAGAGGAATTGCTTCTGGAAAAGAGGTGGTCCTAAAAGGAGGTGGTTCTTCAGATACCTTCTGAAGGGTAGGGTGCCTTTGTCTCAGCCCTTGGGAGACCATTCCTTAAAACAGGAGTGGCCGCCCAGAACATCTGGGCAGATGCTGAGGCAGCCCTACCTGATGAACAACCCCTACTGTGTGACCTACTGATATTTAAGACTACAAAGGGGGTCAGCTTTACTGAATGGTTGAATTGTTTCTTTAAATCAGGCCTTTGGTGGCTGAGTGTTTAATTGTCCTACAATCAAAATGCAGGCTGGAATTGGATTTTAAAAAAATCATTCCTGTTTGTTTTCAGATACAAGACAAGCAGCGGCATTTCGCAAATCACCAGTAGCCAACAAGACTGCATTCATCCACAGCTGAGTCAGTAGCCAGTGATAAAAACATTTTTGGCTGGCAGTCAATTAATCCGGCACTGTTCCATGTGGGCACTTCAAGAGCTTTGAAGAGGCTATTGAATACATCAGTGGGGGTTGGGGGGAAAGGCTAACTCACAGCCGTACTACAGAACATGGTAAAATGGCCTTTTCTCTTTCGGGAAGATTGCCTGCTCCTCGTTCTGTAGGGTTTTTCCCCCCCTGTGTTCTTGTACCTGTTTATTGTGAAAGGTAAACAGTTATTTCGAAAGCTTCCAGGGGTATCATTAAAAGATCAGTCTAACTGTGCTGTCAGATGATTGGAGTTTGAATGACAAGGGCTGGTGTTCTGTTGCAAATGCTAGAAAGGAATGAAGAAGCTGCGGGGCCATCGTCCCCTGCAGCAGAGCCAAACGTCTGTGAGCAAATATTTCCTGTAAAAATGAGCGCTTTGGTAGGCCTGCAATCTTCTCCAAAATATCTCTCCAAATGTTACCTCTTCTGTAATATTTTGCCTCCATTCCCTACACTTCTTGATAACTAACCGGGTCCTTATTTTCTTTTAAAAGGAAGGTTTTCTGCCATTCCTCGCTTTATGATCCAACCAGTCAGGGATCACATAGCCAGTGTAATGACTTATATGCCACAAAACAACCAGTCAGGGATCAGATAGCCACTGTGATGACTTCACATGCTATACAGCAGCCAAACCAGGATCACATAGCCAGTGTGATGGCCTTATATGACACATAACAACCATTCAGGGATAACATAGCCATTGTTATGACTTCATATGCTTCATAGCAGCCAATCTAGGATCACATAGCCAGTGTGATGGCCTTATATGCCACATAACAACCCATCAGGGATCACATAACCATTATGATGACTTGATATGCGATGTAGCCCGACACATTTTAGCCATGTGACAACAGCACGATGCTTCCCGTGATCATCCTGAAAGGGGAACACTTTCATCCTACTTGACAGGCCCCCCCCCCTAAAAATTATCTAATCTACCCTGTTGGTCACTGTCTCTTAAACAATCATTTGCAAAAGAAACAGGCTCTCCCATTTTCTCAAATACATTCAAAGGGTTGGAGCCTAACCACTTTTCCCATTTGATTTTGCCCAGTTCCACTCTGCACTGCAATCTCTGTCCTACAGGGCTTTTGTCCATGAAGATTCCATGATTGCTAGCACAGTTTTTGCTCCTTCTCACCCTTTCACCAGTGAAAGTTCATAGGATCCAGCCCAAGGTTTTCAGTGTCAGGAGAAGTAGACTTCTTAACAGAAAAGAAAAAGATACCACTGTTCTGTTTTATCATGAACATTAACACGACAATACTGACCACCAGGGAAGCCTGTAAGCCATCTGGTCAGCAGACCTATCAAGTTAATTGTATGTTGTGAGCAGTCATAGCTAACTTGATCATAAGAAGAAGAATAAATACTGTGTTGGAGCCTACCATAAATTTGCACTAACAACTGACGACTTTCATCAATTTACTTTCCCTATGAAGAAAGTTTAAAGTGCTTGGGGCTCTTTAGCTTGGAGAAACGATGGCTGAGGGGTGACATGGTCGAAGTTTATAAGATTATGCATGGGACAGAGCAGGTAGAGCAAGAGGTACTTTTTCTCCATTTCTCACAATACAAGAACTCGTGGGCACTCCATGAAATTGCTGAGCAGTTGGGTTAGAACGGATAAAAGGAAGTACTTCTTCACCCAAAGAGTGGTCAACACATGGAATTCACTGCGACAGGAGGTGGTGACGGCTACAAGCATGGACAGCTTCAGGAGGGAATTAGATAAGCATATGGAGCAGAGGTCCATCAGTGGCTATTAGCCACAAGGTATAGATAGGAACTCTCAGTCTGGGGCAAGTGATGTTCTGTATTCTTGGTGCTTGGGGGGGGGCAACAGTGGGAGGGCTCCTAGTGTCCTGGCCCCACTGCTAGACCTCCTGATGGCACCTGGTATTTTTGGCCACTGTGTGATAGAGTGTTGGACTAGATGGGCCATTGGCCTGAGGGCCCATTGGCTTCTCTTATGTTCTTATGTATCCCTCCCACTGTAGACCTTCAATGTGCCCTCAAGCTGTTCCTAGAAGAAGGATTCTCTGTCCTCCAGAAGCAGCATTACAGGGATCCTTTGGGGCTGCACCAGGAGGGAGGGAAGTCAGGAAGTCCCATTCCACTGATGGAGTTGAGATTTACTGTGGGATCTAAGCCTCTGTTGGCTAACACATATGGTTGCCAGCCAATATTGGGAATCCTGAGGAGATTGGTGGGGGCAGGACTTACTGTAATGACAATTTTCCAATGCCGTGATGTCACTTCTGGCTATGTAACAGGAAATGTGGTCACTGCATCATGGGATGCTCTATGATTCACCCCAAACTTTATTGTAAAACTATAGAGTTTCAAGCGAATTCTAAAGGGCCAGTTTGGTGTAATGGTTAGGAGCGCGGACTCTAATCTGGGAGAACTGGGTTTGATTTCCTACTCCTCACATGCAGCTGCTGGTATGACCTTGGGTCAGTCATCAGTTCTTTCAGAGCTGTTCTCTCAAGGGCAGTTCTCGAGAGAGCTCTCTCAGCCCCACCAACCTCACAGGGTGTCTGTTGTGGGGAGGGGAAGGGAAAGGAGATTGTAAACCACTCTGAGACGCTGAGTTAAGGGTGGGGTATAAATCCAATCTCCTCCTCCTCCTCCTTCTTCTCATGATAAAGATGCCACTTCCTTGTATGTTAGCAGAAGTGATGTCACAGCACTGGAAGATTGCCATTTTGCCCCCTCATTTCCTCCCTTCTGCCCCACTGAGTGCTGGCAGGGGTGGGGTTTCACCTGCTGGCGACAGGGAAACGCCACCCCTACTAATACATAAAGCTGCCTTCTAAATTAGCCTTGTGGGCGATCACTGGCAGTTCAGTCTGACTGGCAGTAGCTTTCCAAGGCCTCGGGTGGTACCGTTGCACATCATTTCCTATCTGATCCTGTCAACACAAGATGCTTGGGGGTTGAACCTGTGACCTTCTGCATGCAAAGCAAATGTTCTTCCACTGAGCCACAGCACCTCTGCTGACCGTGTAGCTCCTTGGATAAAGCCTTAAGCCACTGAACAGGATGCCATTCTACCAATGTAGGTTTATTTGCAGAAGAAGAAGAAAGATCCTCCTCCCTATAGATCACCCTGGCTGAAACTGTGCTGATATATTTATTGCCTGTGGAAACAGAGCTACTTCACTGCAAGTTGGGCAAGGCTGCATGCTCCCAGAGTGAATTATAATGCAAAATAATGAAGTATCAGTAGAGGCAGGGCAGCTTTGCAGGCGCTTGGATCCCCCACACTCTCCCCCAGTGCTTACAGATGTAACTATTGATCCAGCTGGAACTGTAATTGCAGCAAGTCATTATTACATTACATGTATATTTAGCCAGGTGTACATACTGCAGGAATCCATCACCCTTCAGGGCTTTCCACTATGTGCGTACATGGAAGATAATAATGGCCACTGGCTGCATCTTGCTGGCTTTAAAAAGAAAAACAGTAATGCCTTACAGTTGAATGCCATGACCCAGTATTGGCACTTAGCTACTGTTAAATACTGGGTTCTGGACGCACTGCAGTGAACAGCTCTACTTTATTAGGTGATTTCAGGAACACTACAAGACAAACTCCAGGGACATGCCCTGTTTTTAAGCATGCAATCACCACACCCCAAACACACCCCACTCCCAAGTAAGCTATTGTTCGGGGGGAAACAAGCTCAACCAGATCCAGGTACTATTTCAAGGATGATTCAGGCTCAATATACAACACCCCTCCCCCCTAAGTCCCAAAGCACCTTAACACACCAAGTCTCTTAGGTATGCTGGTTTGTGTCGTTCTCTGGTTGAACTTCACAGCTCTTTCTGAGGGGTCGCGGTCTCTGGACCTGGGCCTTGGTCCACTGTTGGTGGCGCTGTGCTAGCAGAAGGCTGAAGGACTTGCGTGGCTGCTTGATCAGGTGTTTCGTCTCCATGGTGGTCTGGCTGTGCGCTGCTGAACAGGAACTCCCTCGCGGTTTCTACTTCCTGTGGTTACAGCAGTCCCGCATTGCTGTCTTCCACGACTGCTGACGGCGACTCCGGCTCTGCTGGGAGGAGATGGCGGCGGAGCTGGTCTATGTGTCTATGAAGGACCTGACTATCTTCAGTTGACACCTTGTATGACAAGGGGCCAGTAACTCGGATGACCTTTGTGGGAACCCAGGCAGAGCTGCTGGAGAAATTCCTTGTGTAGACGGAGTCACTAGGGGAAAATCCTCTGGGCACTTCCTGGCTCTCCCGCGATGGGCGATTCTCTGGGGCCTGATCTGGGTGTATCCTGTCCAGATGGGTGGTTAGATGCCTGCCCATGAGACGTTTGGCTGGGCTGTGCCCTGTGGTAGTGCTTGGAGTCAACCAGTGGCTGAAAAAGAAGGCTGTGAGTCTATGGTCCCAGTCTCCATGGATGAACTGCTGGAGGGACTCCTTTGTGGTCTGCACCATTCTCTCTGCTTGTCCATTGGTGGCTGGGTGAAAGGGAGCAGAGCGGACATGTCGGATGAGGTAGTGGCCCATAAATTCCTGGAACTCCCCTGAGATGAAGGCTGTCCCATTGTCCGTCAGTACTGTGTTGAGTTAGTAGTTGAATGGGAGACCACCCAGGAAGTCCAGGGGTTGCTGCTTAGAGGCAAGCAATAGCAAACCGCCTCTGAACATCTCATGCCTTGAAAACCCTATATGGTTGCCATAAGTGGGCTTTGACTTCACAGCATTTTCCACCACTACATGGGCAGTCTCTGAAATGATCCCACTCGGGCATGTATTTTACCACCCGAACCACAGAGATAATGGAAGGAGAGCCTTGAGTAGATTTCATCCATTTAGATCCCACCAAAATATTTTGTAACTAGATAAATTTGTTCCTAGGTAAGCATGACAAAATCATATGGCATTTATGAAAATTACAGATTTAGCCTGGATGTAACCCAATAATTCATGCACAATTTCCATCCATGCCAAGAGAAGCAGTGTGGTGCAATGGTTAAAGTACTGGAGAGAAACAGGTTCAGATTCTCACTCTGCCATGGATGCTTGCCAGATCACCTTGGTCCAACCACTTCCTCAACCTGACCACCCTCCAAGGCTTGTAGTAAGGATCTGATGGATGAAGGGAGAACCATGTAGACCACCCAGAGCTTCTTGGAGGAAGGGCAGGCTAAAATGTGACAGGTAGGAACAGAAAGCTACAGAATAGATGCACGATGCACTCCCTATACAATTTGGATATAACCCCTTCCCCCCAAATCAATGGATGATTCCTAAGAGATTTGGTTCCATATTGGAAATGAGGCCAAATAACACGTAATGTAAGCTCCAGGGGACAGGTTTGCCACAAATGGGTTGGGAAGATCTTGGGGTGGAGCCTGGGGAGGGTGGGGTTTGGGGAGGGGAGGGATGTCAGGAGGGTATAATACTTAGGGCTGCCAGGTCCCCCTGGCCACCAGCAGGGGGTGGGGCAGTAGGATTACCAGTGTGCTGTCTTGGCTGGTTGCCACAGAGACTACACACTGGAAACACGGTCCGGAATCAAGGCAAGCCACAGAGCCTAAGGTTGGATAGCCGGGAAGTCAATTCAAGGTTGCAGGATTCAAGGACAAGGAGCGGCTGCTACACACACAGGAACAGGTCTGAGTGTGCAGAGTTCCTGCCACTCTGGAGCAGATGCAAGGAGTGTTTTTGAACAGGTCCTCCCTTCCCTGGGAGTTGAGTCTGCCAAGGTTTACAGCTCCTCCCGTTGCCTTTGCAGGAGCTGCGGTCTGGCACTCCTCCTTCTCTCCTGCATAGTCAGCCTCTGGCATGCCCTACGTCTGGGGCACTCAGGGGAACTAGGCAAGGAGTCTGGCCTCGGGGTGTCTGCAACTGGGGTTGCTGGGCCAGGCTCAGGATCGGCCTCTCCTTCTGGCTGCACCTCCTGTGCAGCTGCTGGGGACTCTTCCTCCTCAGGTACTGTTGAGGGTTCTTCTTCTGGGCTGACTCCAGAGGAGGCTGTGTTGCTTCCTGCCTCTTCCTCATCTGAGGAGTAGTCAGCCTCAGCAGAGCCAGGACCCATGACAGCCAGCTCCAGTTTGGGAAACTCCTGGAGATTTGGGATTGGAGCCTGGGGAGGACAGGGACCTCTCTGTCATCTGGAGATCAGTGGTAATCCCGGGAGATCTCCAGCCACTACCTGGAGGTAGGCAACCCTAGTTCAGAAAACTCACAAGTGGAGAATTTCAGACGTGTCTCTGCTCTGGACAAAAACCTTGACCATTGCAAGTGACTTCATTCAGAATGGATCTTCTTCTCCCCCCCCCCCCGACCTTTATTTTTCTTAAGGAAATCAATTAGCTGCCGAGCCTCATGCAGGTAGACATAGCAACATCCTCCTGCTCTGGAGATAATTAACCTCCCTGTCTAAATGAGCTGCCAACCCCCCCTTCCCCAATTCTTTCATTGTTAGATATCTTATATTCACAGGGGTTCTCTATTTCGGACAGCTAAGCACCCCGGAGTTCAATTTAAAATAGACATACGACAGAAATCTCTAAAGTGCTCTCCAGATTATTAATACTCTCTGCCTTCCGCGGCGAACTGAACTGACAGCATTCCTCCTGGAGCACTCCAAAAGCTTCCTTAAATCAGCAGTCGGCTTGATCTCTAAAATAATCACTCCTTGATACTGAAAAGCCGGCAGCCTGACAGAAAAAGGAAGGCCCAGATCCTCTTCCTGGCAAAAGAGAATGGGGGGCGAAGGGGGGGAAAACCCCTCCCATAAACTCCTAGGACCTGATTAGGAAACCTTCAAGCTCAGCCGGAGTCTTTCATGTCCACTCCAGCATCAGAGGATTTCCTCCAAAGATACAGCAGCAATCACTCTGATCTAGGGATGCGGCAACCATTGGAAATGATGGGCTTGAAAATCAAACTGAACGCCACGCAGGATACCGACTCCTTCCCAGTTTGGAGCACTCAGAGCCCACACCTTAAGGGTGTGTTAAAACTAGCAGCTTTCCCAGTCGTTTTTGTATCTGGGGTGGTATTGGGCCGAGCAATTGGCCAGCTGGCCACCACTGGCGCCTGTTTATGTACTGACCTCCCGCTTTACTCCCCAGAGGGGGACCCACGGTGGCTTATGAGACTGGTCTCCCCTCCTCCATGTTAGCTTGACAACATGGAGGAGGGGAGGTAGATTAGGCTGGAAGAGAGGGACCAGCCAAGGCCACCCAGCATGTTTTCATGGCAGGGTGGGGATTTGAACCTGAGACTCCCTAGATCCCGGAGTTGCATAGCTTATGCTCCCCAGAGACAGGAATCATTTCCTGCATGAGCAGGCATATGCAACAAGCCCCGCCTCCTGCTCCCAGCAGTCCTGGGCCACAAAGAGCAAGAAGCAGCCAGGTAAGTTGCAGAGCCCCCCCCCCCATAGCAATCCAAATGATTCCAGTGGCACCTTTAAGGCCAAGGTTTATTCAGATACAAGCTCTCCCTCCTCTGTTAGGGCAGATCTGCGCATCCCCCACCCCCATAGCTAGTAATCCAAAAGAGTCCAGCGGAGCCTGAGCGGTAGGTGTTGCCTTCTGACACACTTCCGGAAATGTCAGGAGGTGTGGCATATGCAAATGAGTCATGCTAATGAGTTATGCCAATGAGCTCCTGCACCTCTTTTTCTACGAAATGACCCCTGCCCAGAGAGCTTTATAAGAACGTAAGAGAAGCCAATGTTGGATCAGGCCAATGGCCCATCTAGTCCAACACTCTGTCACACAGTGGCCGAAAACACCAGGTGCCATCAGGAGGTCCAGCAGTGGGGCCAGGACACTAGAAGCACTCCCACTGTTGCCCCCCTCCCAAGCACCAAGAATACGGAGCATCACTTGCCCCAGCCTGAGAGTGCCTACCTAGACCTTGTGGCTAATAGCCACTGATGGACCCCTGCTCCATATGTTTATTTAGTTCCCTCTTGAAGCTGTTCTGTTCAACACCTCCTGGTGATCCCTGGCATGAGGGACATCGGCTTAGCCTCGACCAGGGCAAGGGTCTTTTCAGCCCTTGCCTCAGTCTGGTAGAACATGTTCCCACTTGAGATCAGGGCCCTACAGGACCTATTACAGTTCCACAGAGCCCGTGAAACAGCCGTTCTGCCAGACCTTTGACGGGGGTGGTGGAGATTCAACCATTTTGGCCTCCCCTGTTTATGACCCCTTTCCCAGTGCCTGCTGTCAGATAGTATTATTGGGCACTGGAGCACCTATATTCACCGGATATGAGGCATAGGGTTTAATGATATTGTCTATCATGCCATCAACTGTTTTGTTGCTTTTATTGTTTTATGGACTGCATGTTCTAAGACTCCCTGAACCCACTTGTGGGATAGGGTGGGGTACAGGGCTATTTTTGGGCCGGAACACACAGGAACGGAGTTCCGGCTGGCTTCAGAGTTGGCCATGCCTACTACAGCCAAAACCTCTGCATGCGTGGCTACAGAGGGAAGGCCTGGAGAGCAAACCCCCTGGCGATTCCGAGGCGGGTGGGCCAGGGGGACCCCTGGAAGGATCGGGGAGGCGTTTAAATGCCTTCTACATGCCAAACGGACATTCAGCTACTGAACTGCAGCCCCTCCTTGATTCAAGAGCTCCTGCATCCTGTCATTGTGATCTTTTAGAGGCAGACTTGCCTCCTAAGCAAAATGTGTAAGTAAACTGAAGCAAGAGAAATGAGTGTTTATCCCCAAACCTGTTTCTTCCAGCTGACCATCAATATTCCATGGCTTCCAGGAAAGGCCGATAGCAATCACAAAGCAATGGAGCCCAGTAGAAGAGGAGAAGAAAGATGGGTGAGTGATAAAACATCCGGTACAGACAGGACACAAAGAGGTCATACAAATAAATAAGGAAAAAATAAAGAGAAAATGTGGCGGAGGTGGGGGAGAAAATAAGTAAAGCAAAGAGCTTTCCGAACACAGAGACCCTCATAAAAAGGGTTCAGCAAGTACAATGCAAGGGCTCCAGGGGAAAGGAAGGGTAATTTATTGTCAAAAGAAGCAGTCGGTGGAAGAAATAAAGGCATCTAAGTGTATATTCTTCTGTGTTCAAAAAAACGGAAGGGAGGACAGCAACAATACTAAACAGTGAGCATTCTCAAGGGGTTTTTGAAGGGGGGAAATTGCATGTGTGGAGAAGAGCCACTTTATGAAAGGGTATTACATAAATTCAAACCAAATAACAGAAAGAATAAACTGGCAGTTACAAAAATGCACAAAGCAATTAGGGTTGCCAGCCCCCGCATGGGCAATTCCTGGAGGTTTGGGGGTAGAGCCTGGGGAAGGCCAAATTTCAGGGAGGTAGGGGACCCTTAGCAGGACATAATGGCACAGAGTTCACCCTCCAAAGCACCCATTTTCTTCAGGGGAACAGATCATTGTAGTCTAGATATTTGCTGCAATTCCAGGAGACTTCCAGGTGGCAACTAGTGACAGAACACAGAGTTCATTTGCAAATGTGGTGATTCAGTGGCAGAGCTTCATGGATGACACTTCCATGCTGGACCAGTCTGGCTTCCAGCCGGGTCATGAGATGGAGACGGCACTGGTCGCTCTCACAGATGACCTCCGAAGGCATCTGGATCAAGACGGCACGGCGGTATTGGTGTTGTTGGATCTGTCAGCGGCGTTTGACACCATCGACCACCAGTTACTGATCCACCATCTCGCCGACACCGGAATCCAAGGGCTTGCCTTGCAATGGCTTGTCTCTTTTCTCCAGGGTTGGGGACAGAGGGTGGCACTAGGGGAGCAGACGTCCCAGAGGCACCCGCTGGTGTGTGGGGTGCCGCAAGGGGTGGTGCTATCCCCGATGTTGTTTAACATCTACATGCGCCCTCTTGCCCAGAGGCATGGGCTGGGGTGTCATCAGTATGCTGACGACACCCAGCTATATCTGTTGTTGGGCGGCCGGTCCGACTCCGGCCCTGATGACCTGGAGCGGGCGCTTCAGGATGTGGCAGGCTGGCTTAGACTGAGTCGATTGAAATTGATTCCAACGAAGACAGTGGTCCTGTGCTTGAGTTGGAGCGGGTCGGGGGTAGGGATCCCATTACCAACCTTCAGTGGGGTGCCATTGGGGCTAGCACCAAGGGTTAGGAGTCTAGGAGTGCTCCTGGATGCCTCCTTAACAATGGAGGCCCAGGTAGCAGCCACTGCCAAGGCAGCCTTCTACCACCTACGGCTGATTAGGCAGCTGGTTCCCTTCCTTGAACGCAATGACCTAGCAACAGCGATCCACGCAATGGTCATCTCGAGATTAGACTACTGCAACGCTCTCTACATGGGGCTGCCCTTGTCTCAGATCCAGAGGCTGCAGCTAGCGCAGAATGCCGCAGCCAGGCTGTTGATGGGTCTCTCGATACAGGACCACATCCAGCCTGTGCTGAGGACACTGCACTGGCTACCTATAGCATACCGGATTCAGTTCAAGGTGCTGGTTTTAACCTTTAAAGCCCTATATGGTCAGGGGCCTGCCTACTTGAGGGACCGCCTTTCCCTATATGTGCCCCAGAGAGCACTGAGGTCAAGGTCGCAACATTGTCTGACCCTCCCTGGTCTGAAAGAAGCCAGGCTGAACATCACCAGAACCAGGACTTTCTCAGTGGCGGCCCCATACTGGTGGAATGAGCTCCCGGAGAACATCAGGGCCCTGTGGGACCTGTTATAGTTCTGCAGGGCTTGTAAAATGGAACTCTTCCACCAGGCCTTCGATTAGGGGCTGCCACTGATGAACGTGCCCTGGAAAATCTTCTGCCTGAAATCTAGAACATCTTCTGGCCTGAGACTTCGCTGGATGCTACTCCTATCATTGGATGTGATTTGGATTATCGCCATCATCTGTCGGTTTTATTCATGAATTGTTGTTTTTAACTTGGTACTGTATTTATTAATTGTTTTCATCCCTATATTGTTTACGTTATTTTAACTTTGTTAGCCGCCTTGAGCCAGCGTGCCCAGCAAGGCGGGATACAAATAGAAACAATAAATAATAAATAATGTGTACCAGGCCCCTGATTCTACTATGGTTGTGATCTTCACAAATGACATGCTCAAAATTCAACCTTAACCCTTCTCACAATATCAATTTTCTCTTGAGTTGAGCACCCCATTCTCTTGCACTGAACATTTTTCTGGAATTTAACATGTGCAGGATTTGAAGTGTTTGGATCTTACACAGCTGGTAGCATCTTTTTTTTCCCTTTTACCTAAACCCGTGCTTCAATATAAATAAATATCATATCATATATAAACCAATCCTCCTCTCGCTAAACTGTTGTATAGCAAAACTGGCCAATCTCCTAAATGCAAGGCAGAAATTTATTTTTAAGGTTTCATAAACATGGCAACAAATAGCCCATCAAAAAGGAGACTTATCCTCTAAACACACTCTAATATCCTTGGAGAAAAGACGACTGAGGGGTGACATGATCGAGGTTTATAAGATTATGCATGGGAAAGAGCAGGTAGAGAAAGAGGCACTTTTCTCCCTTTCTCACAATACAAGAACTCGTGGGCACTCCATGAAACTGCAGAGCGGTCGGGTTAGAACGGATAAAAGGAAGTACTTCTTCACCCAAAGAGTGATTAACACATGGAATTCACTGCCACAGGAAGTGGTGGCGGCTACAAGCATGGACGGCTTCAAAAGGGAATTAGATAAGCATATGGAGCAGAGGTCCATCAGTGGATATTAGCCACAAGGTATAGATAGGGGCTCTGGGGCAAGGGATGCTCTGTCTTCTTGGTGCTTGGGGGGGCAACAGTGGGAGGGCTCCTAGTGTCCTGGCCCCACTGCTGGACCTCCTGATGGCACTGGTATTTCTGGCCACTGTGTGACACAGAGTGTTGGACTGGATGGGCCTTTGGCCTGATCCAACATTGGCATCTCTTATGTTCTTATGTTCTTATCCTTTGTTGCCCATTGCAATATGCATTATGATAATTCTAGCCTTTAACAAATGGTGACAAAACATCTGCAAATTTTGAAACGGGCCTTGATCTTCACATCCATGTATATTTATAGGTTGCAATCTTGTTCATAATCCATACATGGCCAACTTTATTCTATCGTTGCTGTTTCCACTTCTGAACAAGCTGCGATGACCACGTGCAGAAGCAGGATTCCCTGTTGCTTTCCCATTCTAGATGGGACTAAGTCAAAGGCATGACTATAGGAATGATCTGGCAGCAGTTATCATCACAGAGAAAGCTGGCCAATGGCAGCTATTGGCGAATGCTCGGGACCTAACTGGATTGCTGGGGTTGAGGGGAATTGTCATCTTTTGGGCTTCCCAGTTTGCTTTAGGAGGCCAACCACCTCTGTTCATCTCTTGCTTTGAAAACCCTACAGGTCCATCAGCTGAACTTGATGGCACTTTCCAACACCACCTTGCTTTTCTCCCCAATTTGGAGAGCCAGCTTGGTGTAGTGGTTAAGTGTGCAGACTCTAATCTGGGAGAACTGGGTTTGATTCCCCACTCCTCCACTTGCACCTGCTGGATGACCTTGGGCAAGCCATAGTTCTGGCACAGCTGTTCTTGAAAAAGAGCAGTTTCTGTCAAGAGCTCTCTCAGCCCCACCTGCCTCACAGGGTGTCTGTTGCGGGGAGGGAGTTTGTAAGCCGCTCTGAGACTCCTTTGGGTAGTGAAAGGTGGGGTATAAATCCAATCTCCTCCTCCTCCTCCTCCTCCTCTTCAATGGGGACCCAAAATCAGAGGTCATTTCGGGGGGAACGCAGGGGAACGCAGTTCCCCGGGTGAGGTGCAGGGGGCGGGGCACATGACGAAGCCCCGCCCCCTGCTTCCGGCCGCCCTGCTTCCAGCCCTCATTCAGCCAGGAGGAGGCAGGAGAAGAGGGAGGGTAAGTTGCTTCCTCCCCACCTTTCCCCACCCCTGCCTGCCTGGGGCCAGGGAGGGCCTTGGCAGGGCTTCCTCGCACTCCCGCTGGCCTTGCAGGTCCACCACTGGGCCCCTGATGTCAGGGGGTGTGGCATATGCTAATGAGTTATGCTAATGAGTTCCCCTAGCTCTTTTTCTACGAAATGACCCCTGCCCAAAATACAACAAATGCCCTATGAAATAGGTTGCATTGAGAGAGTCTGGTGGGCCAAAGGTCACCCAGGATATTTCCATGGCACAGGGGGGGACATGATATTGGGTGCAGTTAATAAGAAGCCTGGAGACCAACTGGAGGTGAAAAGGCAAAAGTTTATAGTGCAATAATGGTTATTATATACAGAGAATATACAGACTTTCGTGCAGCATAACATACCTCGGTCAGAGAGAGCTATGTCTCCCCAAAGTGGCTTATGAAGCCCAAACAATATATACATCAACCAGCCAATGAACAACAGGGCACACTGATTACCCACTCCTAACTACCACAAGGAGTAGCACCTGCTTGTTTAACACCTGGCACTTAGTCACTTAGCCATTTAGTCTGACAGCTAAGACTTACATCTTAGATCTTCCTGATCTATACATGTGCTGTAACAGCTTGCTACCTCATTACATACATACATATCTCAATACATGAACCTGGCTTTCACAAATGCTAATTCTACCAAAACACAAGAAAGGACAGGTGGGATGTAGAAGATGTGACCTTGGAGAATTGTTGCCAGTCTTGAGTAGATGTTGTGTGTGTGTAAAGTGCCATCAAGTCGCAGCCGATAGGGTTTCCAAGGCAGGTGAAGTGGTTTGCCATTGCCTTCCTCTGCAATGTCCTCCTTGGTGGTCTTCCATACAAGAACAAAACCTGCTCAGCTTCCAAGGTCTGACAAGATCAGGCTACTAAACCGTTCCACATCCCTGAGTAGATGTTACTGGCCTAGATAAGTGAGTGTATTGGCTCAGTGTAAGAAAGCCTCATATGTACTATGCAATGTAGAACATATGCTGAATGGGTATATCATGATAATACACCAACTTATTTCTCCACAGTGCTCAGGAGTTACTCACCGTTGGCCCACAAGTGACGCAAGCCAAGCTGACATAAAATGATTGGCCCAATGATACCCTGACAGGAAATGATTGGCCCAATGATACCCTGACAGGAAATGGTTGGCCCAATGATACCCTGACAGGAAATGATTGGCCCGATGATACCCTGGCAGGAAATGATTGGCCCGATGATACCCTGACAGGAAATGATTGGCCCAATGATATACAGTGGCTGAGTGGGGAGTTGAACCCATCTAGATTCCATTCTAGGCATTAAAGCACAGGAGGTCTCTTAGAAGGAGGATCTAGTAACTAGAGATATGGAAGAGCAGGGTATTCATCATTTTGCTTTTTTAAAAATCCTTTTATTCACTCTATCCAGCATTCCATTTTTCTTGAATTCAGTTTAAGTCAGGGAATTTCTAAAATTAATCCTGGAATGGGGGCATGTGACATTTGCAGCAGCAGCTGCTTCTGGGTCAATGTAGTGATACAATACGTTGATAAAACCCTGCCAAAAAAAGAGAGGCCGTCTTGGCGTGACTGTATAGTTTCTGCACTGTGTTGTTGATGTACACACGAAATCCCACACACCCTATTATTACTAAAACACCACACTACCAAAAGGAGTCCTAACAAAACTATATCTGATAAGATCCAGCTTTCTTTTTTGGTTGTTGGGAGGCTGGGGTAGGTTATTGGACTATCCTTGAAGACACACACATCAATAAAGTTCAGGCAGAGATGAGTGTTTAACAAGCAGAAAGTGACACACAGTAAAAGGATTCCCAATGCTTTGCTTCCCCTTAACAAATGAGCAGCTATTCCACTCCCATCATGCCTTCTTCGTGTCTTTCCTGGAAGCAGCTGGCTAGTCCTTGTAAGAAATGGGGTGCTGAACTAGACGGATGTTTAGTCTGATCGAGCAGGACTCTTCATAGGTTCATATTCATATACTGACAATCAAATCTAGGCGGGGGGTCCCAAATGTGGTACCCACCAGCACCACAGCCCCTGACGAGTGTTTCTAGAAGGTGATTGGGGGCAGCTGGGGCTTTTGCCCATGAAGACTTATTTATTACATTTATTTATTTATTACATTCGGTTTACATACCGCTCCGACCCGAAGGTCTCTGAGTGGTTTACAGGCAGGTTGCAAGTGCAAATTCAATTCCCTTATCTAAGGCCACATAGTACAGGGGGTGGGGCTGCCTACCGGCACCCAGGTGGCGGGTTAGCTATTCTTCGGCTCTGTCTCCTTCCTCCAGGCGGTCCATTGGGGTCAGTGTCCCATTCTTGGTGTCCAGGGCAGGTTTTCTTAGCTCGGCGGTCTGGCGCGCAGCTTGTATCAGTCCCGGCCCGGCTATGTCCATATCTGGCTCCACCACGCCTGCGCCTCTACGTCACCGCGCTCCTCCGCGACTCTACTTCCGCCTCCACTGTCGTCGGGTCTCGCCACACGCTGTTGCTTTTCTGGCCACCATGGATCGCCGTGCCATTCTTCCGCCGCTACTGCCGCTGCTGCCGCTGATGTTCCCACCACAACCTCACACGGAGGAGGGTGCCCCCTACCCTCTAAGGGCAGGTACCCATTTATCTACTTGCTTTATTTACTTGCTTTCGAACTGCCGGGTGGGCGGAAGCTAAGACTAGGGCCGGGAGCTCACCCCAACTGCGGTGGCTGTTCGCTTGATGTTACTGCATGTGTTTTACTGCCTGTGCCACTGCTCCATTTCTGAACGGCCATTGGAGATTTGATTGACTTGGGCCTATTTGGCTGTGCCACCACAGCACAAGGATCTTCACTGTGTGACTGAAGGTGAGCTGCCATTTTGTGGCTGGCTCCGCCTTCTGTGGCAGCCATTTTGTGGCCGTGCCCTCCATGCTTTTTCAGAAATCCAAAGGTGCCCACCAGCTCAAAAAGGTTGGAGGTCCCTGATCTAGGGCAAGTGACTACATTTTGCATTTTAAAAAAATGAAATCAAAAGGCTGTCCTTTTCAGGGAGGTAGAAATGCTTTGGGGAGACCCTTCGCTGCGAAGCTGCTCCTTGGTAGCCTTGGAGAACCAGCCGGCATTTGGGTGCGAGAGAAACAGATTATTGCTTGTCAATTTGCTAATATAGAAATAACCCACAAGAAATTGACAGTGGCCAGCCGGCAGCAGCTGTTAATTAAGACGCTGAACTCGAGCCAAGGTGGTTTGCAGCCCACAGAGCTGTCATTTGCCACTAGACAGCATCGGAAGCCGGCTAGGCTTTCAGAACGGACTTGAAAACTGAGGTTGCCCAGGTTACAGAGAGCAAACTGGGAGAAACTGGGGGGTGAAGTCAGGGGCAGTCTTAGCCAATGGCCCTGGGACTCATGTTGGGCAACCACCCAAACACACACCCCAATAGAGAAGGGGGATAAAAGAAAAACAGCAGGCTCCCACAGCTGTAATTCGGACCCATCTGGTCCAAGGTGATGGTTTCCATCTGCCACAAATGGGGTGAGGGTCCCTCCTGGCTTGGCCCTTGACATGTACAAGATCACCCACACAGCCCCCCCCCCAGAGTTGTTAACCCCTAAGGATTCACTGCCTAGACTGCTAGAAGCCTGGCTAAAATATCCAGCTTGATATTAAATTGGGGGCCCTGAAACTGGCAGGAGTTCCCCTGGACGCTCAAAAAAGGGGTGCAGCCAACCTGTTGGAATGTTCTACAGAGTACATGGATTAGAGGCCTTTTGTCTCAGGCCTCTAGAGATCCCTCAGGCCTTGGCTATGAATGACTGGCTCAGGCTCGCTTGCCTCTGCCAAAACCCATCCCCTCCCCAACTTGATTTGGCTGCTTTCACACAAGTTAGAGAATCCACTTCCAAAGCACTTTTGGCACTGTTTCCAACTGGATTTTCCTGTGTGAGACAGGAAAATCCAGTTGCAGGCAATCACAAAAGTGCATTGAAGGTGCATTGAAAGTGCACTGCTTCTTCCCCCAAGTGCCTCTTTTTCAAAGCGAAGAGATAACCTTGGTTTGCCTCCACAATATTGGAGAAGGGGGTGCTTTAGAAGATCTCAGAAACGGGAATTTTGTTTAAAATTAAGGAATGGCAATTTTGACATTTCCTCTTAGCCATCCAGACTTGACCATTTCTTAGGGTTGCCAGGCCCCCAGTCTGGGTGGGGGTTCCCCTGCTTTTGTGGGACATTTTGGTGGGAACCCCACCTACAAATGCCCCAGAACACAACTTAATGACATCACCTGGAAATGACATCATCACATCGCTGACATTGGGGGGATGACACTCTAGTTTTTGTGTAAAACTCTATGGTAAAATTGGGCTCAAACCATAGAGTTTTGCCCAAAAACTAGAGCGTAACCCTCAACAACAGCAACATGATGACATCACTTCTGGGTGGGAAAGAAGATCCTAGGACAGACCCTGGAGCTCCCCTCCAGCAGCCAGGTAGGACCTGGCAACACTACCATTTCTTGCCAGATGTTTTGTTAGCTGACTACTGATGCTGTTATTAGGCTAGAGAGACAATTCAGCTTGGGTAGGTAAGGCCGGTCCTGATCTGGATAGCCCAAGATTGCCCAGTCTCCTCATATCTCAGAAGAAAAGCAGGGTTGGCCTCAGTTAGTCCTTGGATGGGAATACCAGAGTCACTACACAAAGGCAGGCAATGGCAAATCACCTGTGAATGTCTCTTAGAAACATCAACTTTGGGTCTGAATGCTCATTCAGAAATAGCTGTTCCCCTCATAAGAGGGTGCTTGGCTTTGAACTTCCAAACACTGTATGATTGCTCCCCTCCATGGCAGCCATTTTGTGGTGGGGCCCGCATCCCTTCTCGGAATTCCAAAAGTGCTCACTGGCTGAACAGGGTTGGAGTGATCTTCCATTTCCTGTGAGAAGGGCCCCTGGGAAATGATTGTCAACAGTGCTTAACGAAGTTCTGAGGACTCGGCGCGCACACTCCACACTTGCTTTCTAGGATAGGCCTCATGCCCTGAAGTTCCTAAAGCAAGTCCCGCAGTTCCTTTGACACAAGATGATATCCAAAGGTGATACCCATATGGTGTATGTACTACATACAACACAGTCCTCGCACTGACACCCAAATCAGAATCAAAGTCCCTTTGGTTCTCCTCGCATGGTTTGATCCCTGAATAAACAAATCTTTAGCAATATCCCATTCACTGGCCTTTCCCCCCCCTTCAACTCACTGTGCCTTGTAGAATAACAGTTGTTGGAAGCGCTTGAGTTGTTCCGCAGATAACTTGACGAGATGGAGCTACACTTGGAGCTATCCTCAGGGCGTCTGCTCTGGTCCCTGCTGATTTTTTTTTTTTAATCGTCATGTTGTGTTCGCTTCAGCTCTTTCTTCCCTGCAGAAATATCTACAGAGACTAGTTCAGAAACCCCAAGGAGAACTACAAATGTAATTCCACCAAAGTGACTGATTCGGTAAACAACGCAGGTGCTTCAGTTCAAAATGTGGTAGCTCTGTTCCTTGAATCCGTGTCTTACCTTCGGTGCCTGAAAACTCAATGCCATGTCATTTGATATCATCCCACTCCCATCTTTCTGCCTCCTGCCACTTCTCTTGCTCGCTCTTGTCCTTCAAGTCCCTTCTTAATTCAATTCAATGGCCTCCCTGATGCCACACTGACTAGAATGCTCAATTTGGACCCAAGAGGCATGGTGCTATTCTTGCATCAAAGAGGTACCGTGGCAGAACATGCCTGATCTGTGTTGGAAATGTATGTGTTTACAAGGTCTGACAGTTCAGTCATTATAGGGTTAACTTGTTTGCCTAGTATTGCTATTGTTTAGACTGACCTGGAAGGGATACCTGGCACTGAGCCAATGGGGAATTAGCCCGGGAAAAGTAGCTTTCTACTGTGATACAGATTGGTTATTTGATTCAGGTGACTTCCTTTCTAGGGGTCAAGAAGAAGGAGAGATTCTCCATTATCTGTGTGCTAGTGTTGACTATAGGCAGTTTAGAAAATGTAGCTGTTAGTGTTACGTAAATTTGTAGTAATCCCATATACCTTTTACCCTTAGAAATAAAGGTTTTTAAAAGCAAAGAAATCTCTTCTTTCCAATAGAGCAAGATCCATTGATAGTCTAAGTATTAAACACTTTTGACTATTTTACAACAATCTGGCCTGTAGGCCTTGATCCTCCCTGCCCTCCTAGGGGTTTCCAACTCCCTGGAGGGGCTTTTCTTTCACTCTCAGGGTAGCTTGCCACCACCACCTGATCATTGTAACGATTTCCCACTGGGGAGATCAGGACCCCCAGCTTCCCATCCAAGTTCTGAGGCCTTGCCTCTGTGCGTCCCATTTGCCCAATGCTTGGCTACCATGGGGACAGTTTAATGCCTTGGGTGCCCTTGGAGGAATAGCCACTTACCAACCCTTAGGGCCCCCTTTTAAAACACCATGTCCAAAACGGTGAAGGTCTACCACTCCCAGCATCAACAGTTTAAAGTATTTATTAAAAAGAAAATGTTTATAAGCATACTTTTAGCACTGCACCAGATTTGAGCAAGGAAAACAAAAGAAATGGGTAAAAACACAAATCCTCTGTCCCTTCCCATATACATGCCCTATCTGATGGTAGAACAGGACAGGCTATTTAAGCTTAGCTAGTTAGCTACACAGTTACTGTCACCTTCAGGCTTGTTCCAAGTCTCCCATGGCCATTGGCCACCTGCTTGCAGACCAGAGCTCAGAGTTCTCCTCAACCTAGCATCCCAATGAAAGAGAGCTATTTCTGTTGCACTGAGATTTTATCATCTTTCTCCCCTACCACTTGACCCCGGTCAGCCCAGATCAGGGCAGCTTTTCCTGTTGTCTCCAAGAATCTACTTCCTTGGGCTCTCTAGAATTTGACACCTCCAAACCTCTGTTCCCTGTTTGGAGAAGGAGGGGGAAGAAGGGGGAGGCTTGGCCATCCCATTGTCTTTCCTGCTAGGTACATTAGCATTTGCATGAAGGTGAACCTGGAAAGCCATTGATGGACTTCCTCCTTCCCAAAGAAAAGAAAAGAAAAAACTCACACAATGGCCAACCAGATCCTCCAGAGGGCCAACAACAGGGTATAGAGGCCAAGACCTTCCCCTGATGTTGCCTCCTCTGGGATTCAGAGGTTTAGTGCCTCTGAATGTGGAGGTTCCCCTCAGTCACCATGGCTAGTAGCCACTGATAGACCTATCCATGTATCTATCTAATCCCCTTTTAAAGCCAGGGCTTTCTGTTTCTCGCAGGCTCTATGGTGTGCTCTCCTAGGCTACATGCTAAAGAGTCCGCCCTCCAAAGCTGCCATTTCCTCCATTACACCCCAGATGTAATTCTGGGAGAACTCCACATACCCCACCTTGAGGCTGGTCAGCTATTGAGTCACAACCAACTCATGGTGACTTCAGAAAGTTCCACCTCATGGGGTTATCAAGACAAGAGATGAGCAGAGGTGGGATGGCCATTTGCCTTCCTCTGCATCTCAGCCCCAGTCTTCCTTGGTGCTCTCCCATCCAAGTACCGATCCAGCTTAGATCCCATGCTCTGATGAGATCAGGCTAGTCTGGCCTGTTTGGGTTGCTACTCGAGGTTGGGAGCCATCTCTTTAAAAAGAATCAGACCATCGGCCTATTTTACTCAGCGTTGTTTATTCTGTCCAGCTGCTGGCTAGCCATCTCCACCTAATGTTTATCTCAGTTTATCGCTCCTTTGCAGATATTGTCCCCTGCCTCTTGCCCTCCCCAGGGAAAAATTAGCTACTTTAAAGATGAGATAAGCATAGATTAACAACAAAGGGAGTTAGCTGCTAAAGATGAGATAAGCATAGATTAAGAATGGATGGAGAAAAGCAGTCAATGCTGTCTGTCCAGTTCCAAGGAAGCCTTAAGAACTCTTGATTTGCTTGTGATATGTGTAGCCAGATTGTAAGATCCAAGTGCTATGGATTCTGGGAAAGTCACATGCTGCAGTTCACCTGCGGAGGTGACAAGACACAGCTACCTGCCGCTCCTGCAAGTGTTTCCTCTCATTACATAAATTGCTTAATCTATTCTGACATTTGTTTGGTGTTCTAAGTCGGAAGTATCTGCTTATTTCCTCCCGAGATCCTACCATGCGGAAACCAAGAGAATTAAAATGTTGACAGATTCATTCTCAAACATCTGTGGCGGGGCATCGCAGAGGAAGACTAAATCTGGGGGGTTTAGCCTCTCTTGTTGCTTTTTCTTCTATTAAAGCGACACTAACCATATAACCATATAAAGGGGAAGAAGTACATATTTCCAGTGATTATTTTCTGAGAGTGGCACTGGAGGCTAAATTGTCAGGGAAGCCACGGCCGCTGCTTTAGAGATGAGTGGATATCCCCGGTTCCAAAATTTTTTAAATCATTTCTAGGGTTTGTGGTTTGCCAAATTCCACTCCTCCTTAATTCCAGTTTAATTTGGAGGATTTCTAAAAGTAATTCTAGACTTGGGTTGTGCTCAGTTTGCTACAACTTTATTGTGAGCCAGTTTGGTGTAGTGGTTAAGTGCGCGGACTCTAATCTGGGAGAACCGGGTTTGATTCCCCACTCCTCCACTTGCACCTGGCTGGATGACCTTGGGCAAGCTGTAGTTCTGATAAGAGCTGTTCTTGAAAAAGAGCAGTTTCTGTCAGAGCTCTCTCAGCCCCATCTACCTCACAGGGTGTCTGTTGTGGGGAGGGGAAGGGAAAGACTTCCTCCTCCTCTTCTTCTTCTTCTTCTTCTTCTTCTTCTTCTTCTTCTTCTTCTTCTTCTTCTTCTTCTTCTTCTTCTTCTTCTTCTTCTTCTGTCGTATCCCCTCCCAGATTTGTGCACTGATTAAACACTGTTTTAAAAAGCAATTGTGGTGGGATCGTTCCTGTGAGTGCACTTTTTAATGATATGCACATGCCCTCCTGAGCAAGAGTGAAACACTCTACAACAAGAAACTTGATTCAGCCGAAGTATGGTCACAAGGTCATGTTTCTGCAGTATTTTAGCAATGTGCACGTTCAAATCAGTAATGTGGGGAGGAGAATACGTAAAAGAACAGAGAGCTGTGGCAAGTTGCACGTGAGCAACATGGTGTACGAAATAACACACGTAACCAATTATTCCTAATGCACCAGTTCCACTTTGGAACAAGGTAATAGAGGAAGAGCTTTGGATAAAAGGAATTTCAGAAGCACTCAAGACTGAATTGGGGAGGAAACTCTATCCCAGATTGATAGACTTGGGCCAATCTAGAATACTTACGTAGAAGATCTTATATTAGACAATCCTGCTGACAAAGATCTAATAGGGGGTGATTTTAACACTAGATTGGGCCCAAATGACCATTATGCTAAATTTAAAGTGCCTATAGCAGACAATGAGGTAGTAGGGTACTCCCGGGTGAGGCTAAATGGAATATTCCAAAATTTCCTTTTGGAGTTCCTCACAATCCATTCATATTTTCACCATCCGGAACAATGTATTGTCGTCCACAGAGATTTCGACCTTACCATTCAACTTTGATTCAGGTCATGTGTAGATAGCACCAATACCAGGACAGATCCCTGGGGGATTCTACTGTGCTGACTGGCTGCAAAATCTGTCCATTCATTCCCACCCTCAAGTTTCTCTTTCTTAACCGGTTACCAGTCTGTGAAAAGACACGTCTCAGGACTGTTCAATCGACTCAGAAGCTTTTTGGGGGTATGAATAAATGACCTCCAAAATGTCCTATTATTGACAAGCTTGGTCAGGTCTTGCAAACTGAAGGCTTCCGTTACGGAGCCAATCCATCTCATGTTGGGTCTTCCTCCTTTCCTGCTGCCTTCAATTTTTCTAGCATTATTGTCTTTTCCAGTGACTCTTGTCTTCTCATGATGCGACTAAAGTTCGATAGCCTCAATTGAATCATTTTGGCTTCTAGGGAGAACTCAGGCTTGATTTGTTCTAGAACCCATTCAGTTTAGTAGTCCATGGTATCGCTAAAGCTGTCCTCCAGCACCACATTTCAAATGAATCAATTATTTTCCTGGCAGGGTCATGTATAGATAAATCAAATAGTACCAGTCACAACACAGTTCCCTGGGGGACTCTGTTGCTCACCAGCCTCCACTGCAAAACTTTTCAATTTATTCTCACCCTCTAGTTCCTTTTCTTTAACCAGTTAAAGGTAAAGGTTCCCTTGCTCAAAAGCCAGTCGAATCCGACTCTAGGGTTGCGGTGCTCATCTCCGTTTCAAGCTGAAGAGCCAGCGCTGTCCAAAGACGTTTCCGTGGTCATGTGGCCGGCATGACTAAACCCCAAGGCGCACGGAACGCTGTTACCTTCCCACTGAAGTGGTACCTATTTATCGACTTGCAATTTCTTGCTTTCGAACTGCTAGTTTGGCAGGAGCTGGAACTAGAGATGGGAGCTCACTCCGTCATGCGGCACACTCGGGTCTCGAACTGCTGAACTACCGACCTTCCACAGCCTGCAGTTCAGCGTCTTTAACCAGTTACCTGTCCACAAAAGAACTTGTCTTCTTACCTCATGCCTGTTCAGTTGACTCAGAGGCCTTTGGTGAAGCACCTTGTCAAATACTTTTTGGAAGCACTAGTGTCTACCAGGTCTACCTGCTTATTATCCCCCTCATAGGATTCTATGGGGTTGGTAAGGCAGGACCTCACCAGCAAGGCACTTTCTTCAACATGCCCAGGATGGACCTTCAGCTAACCAGTCTGTAGTTTCCTGGAGTCTCCCTTAGATCCTGTTTTGAAAATCACCGTGACATTGGCTGTCTTCCAGTACTCTGGCACAGAGGCTGAGGGTAGACAAAATAGCAACATGCTTTATAAGCTGCAAACTATGCTTTTTATTAGGTATTTAAAAGCCACTTTTCACAATGCAGCTGTAATATTGAAACGTTAAAAGCTCGTGACAGCAGTGTAAAGCAAAAACAAAAACATCCTCCCTCCTTTGCTGTCAAGGTGAAGGCATGCCGTTGCTTAATCTGTGAGAAACTGACACTGCTCGGATTTGGGTGTTAGGTGGATGCAACACTCTGAGCCAACTGTGTTGTAGAAGAAGAGGAGGAGGAGGAGGAGGAGGAGGAGGTATACCCCACCCTTCACTTGGAGTTTTAGAGTGGCTTACAATCTCCTTTCCCTTCCCCCAACAGATGCCCTGTGAGGTAGGTGGGACTGAGAGAGCTCTTAGAGAACTGTGACTGACCCAAGGTCATCCAGCTGGCTGTATGTGGAGGAGTGGGGGATCAAACCTAGTTATAATAATTATAATAATAATCTTTCAATTTATTGATCGCTCAATCCTTGCAGAACTGCTGGCTCTGAGCGATTTACAGTTACTCATTTCAGAAGGGACTAACAATGCTTTATAGGGGTAAGGGAGGACAACACATATAATCTTTACATAGCACACATTTTGCAGCCAACAGGGATTTGTTCAGTTGCAACTCAGACGTGATCCGGACGGCATTTTTCCCACTCAGCTTGGCTTGGCTGGATGACGTCCCCTCTTCCTCTCCAGGACTCTTCAGGTCGCAGCTCCATACTGCCACCGCCTGGCCGGAATGGCCCATTACAGGCTTCTTGATGCCGAAGAGATCTTCTAGGCTTTCGATCTTGCGAGCTGAACCTTCCGTTCGCCGGCTAACACCTCCCCCATCGGGGGGGTGTTTGGTGTGCCCACCCTCTCTAAGGAGTGGTACCCATTTTATCTACTCACCAAAGCTTTCGAACCGCTGGGTGGATGGCGAGCTGGGGACAAGGCTGGTAGCTCATACCAGCGCGGGGCTAGAACTGACAGCAGTTCTGTTCAGCTCAGATGTTACTTGTAACCAGAGGATAAATCCCCTGTGCCACCGCTCAATATTAGAGTCTACCGCTCTTAACCATACACCAAACTGGAGATCAGGTGTAACTCCCGGGGATCTCCAGGTCCCACCTGGAGGTTGGAAACCCTAGTTGCATCATCCAAACCAGCTCCTGCTGGCAACCAGTGAAACAACATAATCTGTTTTATGGGCCCTTATTTAGGAAACATACATGAACTGCCAAAGTCTGTGACTGCGACTGTCACCCCCCAGACGACACCAACTTGGCAGGCTTCTGTGCTGAGTCGGCTCCCCCCCCTTTTCCCCCACTGTGTCTTGATTTACGGATGTCTCTGGCTTCGTTTTTTGATTTCCCAGATTTCCACATCCATATATTTGATGTATCGTCGAATAAGGCATTTGTTATCTTCTCTGACAACGTGCGTGTACCTCAGTAAATCTATTTCCAGGCTGTCTTCTGAGACGGATACTACAAGAGCTCCTTCTGAGGCATCAATTTATCTGATGCAAGGAAGAAAATATGGGACAAACGCAAAGGGGGTCTCTAGAGCTTCAGTTGCCTGCCTCGTTTCCCTGGTCTTCCACCCGTCATTTGCTTTTCAGTGTCAAGTTTCTTTGGTGTAACACAGTGTGCCCCAGCACTCCAGGATGAAGACACAAAGCAATGATACAGTGTCAAACTGTATTAAATGAGAGATTCGCAACGCAACCTTCAGACACTAGAGGGACGAAGAACCAAACGAGAAGTGACAGCCTCCACAAGGCTGACCCGTGAATGCCGCTGCCACTGATTTAAAATGGTGGCGGTGTCCATGGATTGGAACTAGGGATACCGTCTAATTTGGCCTTTAGCCTATCTTAACACCTGTTGCCCCATAACTATCGGTTCTTGAAGATTACGCCATAGACCAGCCAAGAATATTACAACCCCCAGAATCAAATGGACTCCATCATCTGTACACATGATTGAGGTTTATAAGATTATGCATGGGAAAGAGCAGGTAGAGAAAGAGGTACTTTTCTCCCTTTCTCACAATACAAGAACTCGTGGGCACTCCATGAAATTGCTGAGCAGTCGGGTTAGAACAGATAAAAGGAAGCACTTCTTCACCCAAAGAGTGATTAACACATGGAATTCACTGCCACAGGAAGTGGCGGCGGCTACAAGCATGGACGGCTTCAAAAGGGAATTAGATAAGCATATGGAGCAGAGGTCCATCAGTGGCTATTAGCCACAAGGTATAGATAGGGGCTCTGGGGCAAGTGATGCTCTGTCATCTTGGTGCTTGGGGGGGGGGTCAACAGTGGGAGGGCTTCTAATGTCCTGGCCCCACTGGTGGACCTCCTGATGGCACCTGGTATTTCTGGCCACTGTGTGATACAGAGTGTGGGACTGGATGGGCCTTTGGCCTGATCCAACATTGGCATCTCTTATGTTCTTATGTTCTTAAGTTTGGTGGGAAATATTGGATGCCTGTATGTAGGACTACCATCAATGTGTGCATTAAGTCTTGTCATCATCTCTTCTGACTTACGGTGACCCTGTGAATTAACGGCCTGCAAAACAGTCTGTCGTTAATAGCGTTGCTCAGGTCTCGCAAGTGGACGGCAGTGGCTTCCTTTATTGAAAACGAATACCATCCGTACCACATGCAAATCACCTTCTGCTTAGGTTAAACAATATGTTTGGGCTAAGCTTGCCATTCGGTCACCCATGGCAGGTAAACCCCTGCCCTTAAGAAACTGGAGCAGGCGGTAAAAATGGCCAGAAAATGGCCTCTCTGCATGTCCCTGTGGTCTATCATAGAGCTTAGGGGAAACTGTTTGGTGCAGTGGTTAAAGTGTGTGGACTCTAATCTGGGAGAACTGAGTTTGATTCCCCACTCCTCCACTTGCTCCTACTGGATGACCTTGGGCAAGCCACAGTTCTGGCACAGCTGTTCTTGGGGGGAAAAGCAGTTTCTGTCAGAGCTCTCTCAGCCCCACATACCTCACAGGGTGTCTGTTGTGGGGAGGGGAAGGGAAAGGAGTTTGTAAGCCTCTCTGAGACTCCTTTGGTTAGTGAAGGGTGGGGTATAAATCCAATCTCCTCTTCTCTTCTGCTAGAGTGATGTGGGGAAATGACATCACCTCTGAGTTCCACCTTCCCAAGGCACTACCCAAAATTCTCCAGGCATATGCTGGAGCAGGGCTGGCCAACCCTACACAAACCAAATAGGTAAATGACTTGAATGTTTGGGCCAGCCTTCAGGTATTGAAAAGGCAAGAGAGTAACTGGCTTCACAGTATTCCTTACCTCCTGAATCATTCCATGCTGGCAACCTTGCTGATGTCACAGCTATGTCCTGGTGTGGAAGCTGCATGCCTTCCTTTGGACCCAGAAGACAATGCTGTGACCCAAAGAGAATGTGAATTTCAGCAGGGAAGGCAAATTTCAGAAAGGAGAATTTTAGAAGCCTCCTCCATGGAGAAGGGAAACATCAGCCCTGAATAGACACAAAACTATGCTAAGTTTTTCATGCAAATGGTAACTGCAAACTTCATTATCAAGGGTCGTTTCCTAAAGGCACATTGTTCGGGATGACTGCGTATGTGTGTGCCAGAGCAAAAATCTTGGATATGTCAAGATTTCATAGTTAGCGGTGTAGACATTTACGGGCTGCTTTGTGCTGTCAACGTAATAAGCAGTTTTCTGAAGGACAGACGGAGTAATGAATGGGTTGTGGAACACGCTTGTAAAAACAATGACTTTCATTCATTGTCTTTGATTTCCTGAGTGCTCTTATTCACCAGTCTCTGATCAGTTTTGTTCTGTTTTATTTCCTTTCATTTTGCTTTAAAAAAATTTAAAACATTTGACATGCTGGTCTCTTCTCCCCCCCCCCCCCATTATTAGATTTCCCCTTTCATTCCCGGGTGATAAAACTTTTATGATGGCATAAGAACCACAATAATGTAGTCAGAGAGTTCATAATGCAGTAATTAATACATGTTCAGTATTGTGTAAATATTGTGTTGTGACGGCTGTTAAGTAGACACAAGCAGGATCTTTGGCAGTGCCTCCTTTAAAAAAAAGAGAAAGAGATGTTAGCAATTAATCTCTCTTAAAAGGCTGACGTGTCAAAATGGATGTGCTTTAAAAATTACGATCTGGAATGTCAGAAGCAAGCAGGGAGTCAGTTAGCATTTTAATTATGGGACTTTCATGTTGTCGAAAGGAAATATCCCAAAGAAAACATGATGGCTCCCACAAGCCTCCAAATGCTTCTACAGAGTCCTCTGAAAGGATAGAATTTGAGGTAGACCTTCATGAGTTATACCCTTCACAAGTCAGTTATGGCTGGTTTGAAGCTCAGAAATGGAAGGTGTCTTATACAAAGTTAGTCCATTAATCTCAGAGTTGTCTACTCCAGCTGGTGGGATCTCCAAGGTTTCAGGCAGAGAAAAGCATTACCCAGGAGCTACTAGAGATCCTGTAGCTAAAGGTGCTGAGATTAAACCTGGAAGCTTCTGCATGCAAAACAGATTCTCTGCTGCTATGTCCTTTCCTTGAAATTGTAGAGGAAGCCCAAAAGTTTAAATGATAATCTATTGATTATTGTTGGGATTCCAGAAGTCCTTCGGGAAAGGACTTTGGGTTTTCCAGAAACAGATTGGTAACCAATAATAATGAAGCAGAATTGTTAAAACAGCTGTTTAAAATCTTATTCAATGGACAGAGAAGGATTTTTTTTAATAAACAGGTGTTTCAGTTCCAGAAAACATCAGTGAACTTTTAAATTAGGATGGTACCAACCACCCAGTTAACAGTCAGAGTTAAGATCTATGATGAGATTTTCTGATCTTCAAAGGAAGAGGTTTAAAAGTTCACAATGGCTATGATTTTTAGTAATTTTAAATAAGGAAAAATCAAATTAAGCTTCTTTTAAGTTTAAAATGCTTAAACATAAATATTGAACTATTGGAATCTATAAGCAATATAAATATATCTGCCTTTTAGCTATTATTTTAAGGCAAAAAGGACTGTTTGTTTGTTTGCACAGAGAAATATCCACAAACGTAGCTGGCAAGAAATGTAATAATTGCTTCAGGAAGATGCTCTATTTTTAATAAGATGTCAAGATGATTAATTAAGTTGAGAAAAAGTACAATTATACTCTCTGGAAAAAGATTTAAGTTTGAAAAAACCCTTTTCCTTATTTGTTGTATGCTTTAAAAAAGTTAAAACATAACTTTTAATATTTTGTCTATAGCAAAGGATAACTATTAGAGAGTAAATATGTCTGAATGTTTAAGAAAACTATGGTTAAATTCTTAATTCTCAAATAAGAAACTTTGCTAATACACAGCTATAAGCTGTAAGACTAGCAAACCACTAACAAGCAAAGTTTGGGAAATGGCCATAAGGACCATATGAGAGGGATCCTTTTTTTTTTCCCCCAAATAATTTTTTATTTAAACTTTTCCAATGTTAACATTAACAAAACTTTCAACAATAAACTGTTATACAATCTCTTCGCTTAAAACAGTACCTCTCAATAAAATACAAAATCCTTATATTTATGTGGCAATCTAAAGGTTTGTGGGTTAGTTACAGTAATATACTGAAAGAAACAAAACCACTTTTCCATAAAATTGTTCTGACCATTTGGGTTATCCAGAGCTATCAGTTGCATCGCAATTTTGTCCGATATAATTATATCCCATACTTTAGTTTTCCATTGCGTTATAGTTGGTACTCTCCTGTCTTTCCAAACTTGTGCAAGTAATATCTTAGCTGCCATTAAAAGCATTGTAACAATCTCTTCTTTGTATTTAGTTGTTTTTAAATCCGGCCAAAAATGTAATATTATTGATGCCGGTGTGTTAGGAATTTCCAATTCTGTTATTATTTGGATTTCTTTTATAATTTTTTCCCAATATTCCTGTATCCTTGGGCAAGCCCACCAGCAATGCTTCAAGTCTCCTACCTCCCCACATCCTTTCCAACATTGCGGTGTTGGCTTGAAATTGCTTTTAAATAATCTATTGGGCGTAAGATACCATCTTGCAAAAAGCTTGAAATGTTGAAGCTTCAAGTTTAAATGTCTGCTATAAAACATATCTGAAGTTATTATTTGATTCCATTGCACATCAGTAAATAGAGGGATCCTTTTTTATTTATTTAGCATATTTTACAAAACCAGAAACATTAATTTAGACTAAAAATATTATTAAATACAGCAAAAATCTTCTGATGAAAATGAAAAATAATAGATGGATTCAAGGTATCTACAAAAGTTTTATGCCATAGGCTATTCTGAAACATTAGAAAGAGCATGTATAGAGTAATTATTTGGAATGTCATTATAATGATATATTTTTCCATATTCCTCATATTTTAAATGCTAAGAGTGTTTTCATACACATATGCATGTATTAATGTAAAGAAACTATTTTTGTAATGGGAACGGTTAGATTTTGTACTGAGAATGAACTCAGCCTGACAGTTCATTCAAAGGTGAAGGAAGTCTAGGGAGACAGCCAATAAGATGTATTAATCATTTTTAACGAGATGAGCACCTGCATTGTATGGTTCAAACGCGGCCAGGTAGCCTCTTGTTTGTCAAATGATTGGTGAGACAAAAAAACTCAAACTGAGCATGAGAAAGTGATGTCAACAATGATGTAAAGTTGGGAGGAGCAAGAAGAATATATAAGTCAGAACCCTGCTGTTACTCACTGGACATCTGAGCTGAATTTTTGGATGTATGGTGTCCCTTACTTGAATAAAACATTTTCTGCCTGTTTTTGCTGCCTGGATTGTCTGTCTCATTGTATGGTATATTGGCTAGCCACACAAGTCAAAGAAACTCAGGGCATTGCCTTCAAAATGGACATCTACCTAGATCATTTCCTTACCAATTTAGGCCTTTTCAGATGTCAGAGATGTTACACTTACTGGGAGTCTACCAGCCTTGTGTAAATCCTCCTGATAAATGTGGTTGCCATGTTGTGACAAACAGGGGTGGCACACTTTACCATGTACATACATCTCTGTATGTATGAACTGACCACGAGAGTTTTCAGGGTTTGCATTCACTTGTACCAAGGCTGAATACCCATGGTAAATGGTGTATTGCCTGTGTTCTCATAATATGGCAACTGTTTGTATCACAAGGATCACAGGCACCACTTCTTCTCAATATGCACAGCTGGTAGGATCCTGGTATGCATATCTACATTGTATGAGAAAGGCTTTGCTCTACTGGAAATTTCAAACTGGTTTCTTCAAAGGTATGACCTTGGACCATGCAAACAGCAAAACCTTCTTAGACACATCAGTCCTTTGTTTCCAAGTCCTTCTAAACAGATAACAGAGTTTAGATTCTAGAGGGAATAAGGGGAAAAAAATACTTTATAGGCTTGCCAGTTGCTTGCTTGCAGCTGATAAGCTCCTGCCCTCAACTACAACCCCTCACCTTTGAGAAAATGAGGAATGGGAGGGAAATGGCCAGAAAATGGCCACTATAGTGACACTCTAGGAATTTCCCCATGTTTCTATGGTTTTTACCATACAGATTAAGGGGAATTCCCAGAACATCACCTGGAAGAGATATTACATCCTCCTCAAACAGCACCCTTCCCAAGCACCGCCTTCAAAATTTCCATGCATTTGCTGAGGCAGTGCAGGCAACCCTACATAAGAGTGGTGAGTATGCGAAACACAAAGACTGGATTCTTCCACCATCTATACAAAGTCATCAGGGGGAATAAAATGGCAGGGGAAACCTAGAACCATCATTTGGGCCAGGGTTTGCTCTATAGCCTAGGATGCTGCCACGTATCCTTGGGATCCTTGGCCTCATAGAGAATATATTTCCCATGTGACATCCAGGACTTTATAGTGCACTGCAGTCTGAGCAACAGGGATCAGATTCTCTTTTCTGCTCTCTCCCTCTGAATGACATCATGAGAGTAGTATGGGAACCTGACCTCCCGTCCCCCACTGGTGGCCGCTATGCTACCCTAGTGTCAGCTATGCTACCATGAAGGTTGGGGAGTTTGGTCTGTGTTTGGGTAATTGCTATTACTTTCCTTTCCGGTTAATTGCTACTGCATTCCTTTCTGTGCTGTCTCTGCTGTGCACCGAAACGCTTATCTATGCAGATGTGCAGGAAGGTGTTGTGGTGTCTGGGATTGCCCTAGGTGCCATGGGAGAGTGTTTGTTTTCAGCTTCAGCTACCTAACGGTCTCTAAGTCTTAACCCGCGTGCGGGAGGGTGCCTAATTGGCCAGTGCTGGGGGGGGGGGTTGCATACGAATACCCTATATCCTATTATGCCCATTGGGCCACTGCCATTCTTAACAGTGCCTATGTTACTGCATCTATAGCTCTGCAATAAAGGTATAACCATTCCTGAATGTGTGTACTTCATTGTTGGCTGTGGGTTCTGACTCCTAGCACCTGCGAAGGCCTGATGGGCAAGCCTGTAGGCCCTATTATGCAGAACAGAATGTCAAACCTTAAGTATAATTTATTGGGACTCTAACTTAGTTTTTGAATAATTGTAAAATGGAACCCAAACTCAGAGAAATGACCAATTAATTATGGAATGAAAGTGAGGAGGAGGAGGAGATTGGAGTTATACCCCGCCCTTCACTCAGAGTCTCAGAGTGGCTTACAATCTCTTTCTCTTCCTCTCCCCACAACAGACACCCTGTGAGGTAGGTGGGGCTGAGAGAGCTCTCCTGAGAACTGCCCTTGAGAGAACAGCTCTGGGAGAACTTATGACTGACCCAAGGTCACACCAGCAGCTGCATGTGGAGGAGTGGGGAATCAAATCCCTGTTCTCCCAGATTACAGTCCATGCTCTTAACCTCTTCACCAAACTGGCTCTCAGTTCATGACCTTTTCATATTATCCAGGTAGGTGACCACCCTAGTGTCTGTACATAACAGAGCACAGTTGATATCAACTAATAGGCGTAATGGAAACTTTGTTTTGCCACCAGGCCTTGCACTTTGATGCCATTCCACCTTGTAGCTCTGATGGCTTTGCATCAAGGCCCAAGAATCTGCAAGAACTTTCTCCGGCCGAGATCCTGGAAAGCTGCCATCAATCACAGTAAACAACACCGCGCTAGAAAGACCAACCTGTTGACTTGTCACAAGGCAACTTCAGACCTTCCTCCTGTGTTGAGTCCATGGATTCCAGCTTCAATTTTGCAGCTCTAATATTATCTTTGTGAAAATCTGACAGATTTGTAATTCTCTCGCAGAGTTCAGCTCCGGCTCTGCCGAGTACCCAGAGGAAGGCTATTTTCGCTCCTACTCTGTGTCAGTTAAAAGCTTTGCATCCCGAGGTACTGTCAAGAGCCAGCTGTCGACCATTTCGCTTGTTAATTCATTAAAACTAGTTCTTTATCCTCTCAGGAAATCACCGCGCTCACACTTACTGGCAGACAATAACGTTCAAGGGCTCTGCTGCTGAACTCGCTGACAATATCAATTATTCAGTTTTCTGCCAATTCCTATTAGAGTTTTCAGGCTACAGAATTTACACTGTGTTATTGAATTAAACACACACGCTCACACAGCTAAAAGCTTTAGGGAACTCAAGCTAATTAACCAGCGTTTGTAAACCCCTTTGTTCATGGTAATTTGTTTACAGGAGTAACTCAACCTTTTAATTATACCATGTTCACAGGCCGCAATACTGTACCTTTGTCTTTTTTTCTCTCTTCCCACCCCCCCACCCCACCGTTTGCATCTGTTGGGGAGAAAAGGACAAATGCACGGGAGCTAATTTTTTTATTTAATGAGCAGTGACGACCTAGCCCCCAACTGTTTGACCTTAAACAGAAGTGTGTTTTTAATTATATTGAGGGAAAATTCAACGCGGCCATGTGAGGTTCCGCCGAGCACAAACTCTGTTCTACATTGCCGTATTGCCAGAGGTGTACCATTTAAAACTGCCTATAAAAACATGGGTAGTGTTCCCTCTAAGCTGAGTTAGTGTGAGCTAGTACAACAAATACAATACCTTTATTGGCATAAGAAATAAAATACGACGAGCAGCATATAGCCTCAAGATAGCCGGGGGGGGGGTGTGTGCACATTCCGAATTGCCTTAATATGAGCCTCTCCTCCTAGAAACCTCATAAAAGAAATTTGCTACAGGTTCAAGAATTTCTATATTATGAGAAGACAATAAAGAAATAATTTTATGCTCATCAGATTGGCCCCAAAGGGGGTCCATCACAGGTTCAGTGTAAGCAACCCGGATGTCATAGTGGAATTTACAGTACAGAAGCACATGTCCAATAGATTCAATTTAACATCTGAATATTGAAGCCACTGAATGTCTACTGGGAACTTCTGGATATGGTCCGTCATCTTTCTGGGTTTTGGAATTGAAGATCATTGAGCACTTTACTTGTATTGGGATTGGTTTTAAACTGTATAGTATGCTTTTAAATGTATAGGAATATTATGTTTTATTGTTGCAAGATTTCTTGCCTTGTAAGCCGCCCTGAGCCCTACGGGGGAGGGCGGGGTATACATTTGATAAATAAATAAATAAACACCAAAAACAAATACAGAACATTCCGTCATGTCTTCTATGAGTAGGATTACCAGGTCCATCTTGAGAAATTACTGGAGATTTGGGGGTTGGGAGGGAGGATGGATGTCAGCAAAGTATAATGCCATCGAGTCCAGCCTCCAAAGGAGCCATGTCCTCCAGGGGAACGGATCTCTGTTGTTTCGAGATCAGTTGTAATAGTGGGAGATCTCCATGCCCCACCTATGACTGTGAGAGAAGGTGGCAGACTTGGGGGGATCATTTAAGGCTGCAGATATGGAGGCAGAAAAACCAGGAACCAGGGCTATTTTTGGGCAGGAACGCACAGGAACGGAGTTCCGGCTGGCTCCTGAGTTGACCACGCCCAGCAGGAACTCATTAGCATAATAGGCCACACCCAACAGCAGAAACTCATTAGGATTGGCTACGTTAGGGATGTGTGGCCTAACATGCAAAGGAGTTCCTGCTACAAAAAAAAGCCCTGGGTTTTGACAACAAACAAGGTCAACAGAATAAGAAGCAAAAGGTGGGTGTGGCTGGATGACCACACTTTTGGTAACATGGGGGTGCGGCCTAATGGGCTAATGAGCTGTGCCGTCAGGGGTATGGCCTAATATGCTAATGAGTTTCTGCTGTTGGGTGTGGCCTATTATGGTAATGAGTTCCTGCTGGGCTTTTTCTACAAAAAGAGCCCTGCCAGGAACAATCCACCAAGCTGTCTCCGATATTTCTCCAAAAACAGAGCTAAAAGGCTATTTGGGACAATATATAAATCTAGTGCCCTGATCTGGATACCACCATGGACCTATTTGTAGTGGGAGGGGCAGAGAGGGACAGTATGCCTGATTTCCATGGCTAGACAAACATGAAGAAACACTGTGTTAGAACAAAACACACTCTATTAATAACTTGGTAGATAATAATTTTCCACACAAAGTGACTCAGCAAGTCAACAGTTCTATAGAAGGCTTCTCCGGTTCTCCATGGGAACACCCCACAAAGACCACTCTAATAAGGCACAGCTGTACTAATGGTCCCAAAAGTACATTGATGATATAGTTTGTATCTTTGATGGAGCTGACACAGTTTCTGCTTTTGTGACTTATGCACTGTAAAATTGTGAGCTTTGGGTGAGTACAGCAAGCTAGCTTCTTTTTTTCCCGGTTATATTGTGTTATATTGTGTTATATTGTATTTGTAATTCAGTTCCAAGAAAAATATGTCTGCCTGAAGAAGAATCTGTCGAAGCACGCAATTTTTGCCTAGGAGGTGTGTTGCTTGCTTTGATGCTTGCTGAATCACTTTGTGTGGAAAATATAACTGCCGGCTGCGTTTCTCATGCTTGCTTTGATGCTTGCTGAATCACTTTTTGTGGAGAATATAACAGCCTGCTGCATCTCTCATCATTTACAACCGTTGCAACCTCCATCAGTCTCTTATCAGGAGCAAGATAGTCTACAGCATTGGAATAGGTCTCTGTAGCTGTGGACTTTTCTATTAGTAGATATATAATGTACTTTAGGTTTTTGTACTATAATGAATGTGTGTAAGATATACTAGGGTCTCTATTGTATGTAAATCAATATATGAAGACACAAGTGGATATTAGTAGAGTGTGTTTTGTTCTAACACAGGGTTTCTTTGTGTTTGTCTAACTTTGCCATATTCCCTGTGTGTTTGTTGTGATTTCCATGGCTGTCTAGTACATGGGGCCTGTCACCCAATGCCACTGGTTGTCTATACAAATTTGGCCAAATCTCAATGTAATCTCCATAGGTAAGAGTTGATTCCTGGATACTTTTCTCTCTAGGATTTCAATTGTGCATATGGAGACGACACATATTAGTTATGGTCAGATTCACATGACAACGCCACACAGATGATTGGAGGTAGGACTGCTGAATCCACTACTCATTTGAGCACCCCTCAATGAGAAACGTTTTTAGCGGGCTTTGAGTAAGTCTTCAAACCAGAAGAAACGATTAGCCACAAGGTATAGATGGAACATGGGGCTGCGGCGACTCAGAGGTTAAGACACTGAGCTGCAGACCAGAAGGTTGGTAGCTCGGCAGTTCGAGACCCGAGTGCTGCATGACAGAATGAGCTCCCGTCTCTGGCCCAGCTCCTGCCAACCTAGCAGTTCAAAAGCAAGAAATTGCAAGTAGGCATATAGGTACCATTTTGGTGGGAAGGTAAAAGCGTTCCATGCACCTCGGCGTTTAGTCATGCCAGCCACGTGACCACAGAAAAGTCTTTGGACAATGCTGGCTCTTCGGCTTGGAAATGGAGATGACGACCACCCCCTAGAGTCGGATTCAACTGGCTTTCAAGCAAGGGAAACCTTTACCTTTAATAGATGGAATACTATGTCTAGGGTGGTGATGTTCTGTATTCTTGGTGCTTGGGGGGCAACAGTGCGAGGGCTTCTGGAGTTCTGGCAGTGCTGGTGGACCTCCTGATGGTACCTGAGTTTTGGCCACTGTGTGACACAGAGTATTGGACTGGATGGGCCATTGGCCTGATCCAACATGGTGTCAGCTACGCTGCCATGACTGTGGAGATGTTTTCTAATGGCTTTGCATTCCTTCCCATGCGCTTAATTGCTTCAGAGCTGTAACACTTATCTTTGATGTTGTACTGGTGGAGATTGTGTTGTCTATCGTCCGTGGGAGCTTCTCTGTTCCCAGCTTCGCAACCGTTAGAGAGTCCAGCAGTCTCCTGCACGCGGGAGCCCACCTAATTGGTTATTGCTGGGGGGGGCGCATACGAATGCCCTATATCCTATTATGCACACAGGTATCCTGCCATTCCTAACAGTGTTCATGTTATCGCATCTATGGCTTTTCAATAAAAGTAAAACCTTCCTGGTAGTGTGTACTTCGTTGTTTAGCTGTGGGTCCTGACACATGGCTTCTCTTATGTTCTTATGTACCTGTTAATGTACAATAGCAAAGATGTTACCATAGGCTTGGCTAGAAGCCATGCTTGCTTCAACTACAGTTAGCTAGGATTTAGCCCACCAATAATCACTCAGATTTTATTTTGCCTTCACACATGCTGGTTCCTGCAGAGACTCAGCTTGTATCCTCCCCCACAAGGCTCAGGTAGAAAAGGGCAGGAAAGCCAAAGACCTTGCCTTCTTTCTCTGCTGGGACTAAGGCAGGGGGGTGATTTTAATCTGCAAAATGATTAAGAAGGAAAGAGTATTTTAGGGCCAAAAGTACATCGTCTGAGAGCTGGTTACAGACCTCAAATGTAACATGACTTTCCACTCACTTCTTGCTTCAAGCCTCAGTGTCTCTTTCCCTCCCTGCGGTATTTCTTTCTTAGACTACTGGAGGGGGGGGGCTTGTTGGTTTGAAGAGAAACTGAGATACAAGCTTTTGGAGGGGGGGGAGATTAAAAATAAACCCATCCTTAGCTTAGGGCAGGAGGCCTAGGTCTTCATGCCTCATTGGATCCTTGTCACAAGACTGTGATCTCCTTTATGTCCCAGTTCTGTCACATGTTTTCCTGACGCATTTGGCCCAAAGAAGATAAATCAATTTTCATCTAATTAGGTTACGCTCGAAGAATTCATTTGTTAACTGTTTAGACTGTTGGAGTCATTTAATTCTGCCTATCAAATAAGACTTGCACAAGAGATTTGGGGGTGTTTTCACTGACATGTGTTTTTGATTATAGACGTCCTCAATGCGCAAGGAGAGATGCGGGGAAAGGTTCACGTTTCACTGGCAGCCATTGTGCTTTCTAAGCCTAGGGAAGTAGGAGGTGATGGACAACTGTTTAGCACAGCATTTCACACTCAATGATAATCCTCACGACTGTTTCAGGTCAGCCGCAGCACCTCCCCCAGATACTTTCCCTTTCTAGATTGTTTTCTTCCCAGATAGATCCAGATGGTCAGCCGTGCCGGTCTGAAGCAGGAGAACAAATTTAGAACCCAGCAGCACCTTTAAGGCCAACCTTCTAAATCTGTTCAACTTCTTCCCAGACTTTAAGTGGGTTGAAAGTGACAGTCAAGCACTCGAGCCTTGCATCTCACTCCTGCTGCCCACCCCACCCACAACGTCACCAGCATCTGTTTGTTTTATAATTCCATTTATTTAGTGCATTTATTTAGGTTTTTAGAGCATTTGTTTCCAGCACTTTTACTAAGAGAGTTATTATTCAGGGAATCGGGAAGGATCCCGACCAGGGCTTTTTTTGTAGAAAAAGCCCAGGAGGAACTCGTTAGCATAATTGGCCACACCCAACAGCAGAAACCCATTAGCATATTAGGCCACACCCCTGACAGCACGGGTCATTAGCATATGAGGCCACACTCCTGTGTTACCAGAAGTGTGTTCATCCAGCCACACCCACCTTTTGCTTCTTATTCTGTTTACCTTGTCTGTTGTCAACACCCAGGGCTTTTTTTGTAGCAGGAACTCCTTTGCATGTTAGGCCACACACCCCTAATGTAGCCAATCCTAATGAGTTTCTGCTATTGGGTGTGGCCTATTATGCTAATGAGTTCCTGCTGGGCATGGCCAACTCGGGAGCCAGCCGGAACTCCGGTTCCAGTGCGTTCCTGCCCAAAAATAGCCCTGATCCCGACAATAATATTCACTAATAGAAAATTACCTTGAATACAACTTTATTGGTCTTAAAAGTGCCACTGCACTCTAAATTTGTTCTTCAGAAAACACTTCTGTTAACAGAGCAGGACTTCCCTGTCTCCCCACCACCACTACCTCTGAATCCCACTGACCTCCCCGACAGGCTGCTCCTGGGATCTCTCTCCGGAACACCAAGGAGGGTGAATCAGAGGTCTGCAGTGGGAGGGGGAAATCAGTAATAATCAGCGCCTTCTCCATGCACGTTCTCACAATGCTTTGATGTACATGGCTGCCGCCTCCTCAAAATAACGTTCTTCCCAAAAAGGGGGGGGGGAATCAACTTCTAAATAGGGTTACCTCTCCATTAAGGATGAGCTCTCTGTTGCTTCTGCAAACAGGTACACCAAGAGTGCTCACCCAGTCTGTTGAAGAGGAAATTAATATGACCATGTGATCAGAAGAAGTCTCGGTACAGTCATATGATTTCATCAGGGTTCTCTTCTTCTTCTTCTTCTTCTTCTTCTTCTTCTTCTTCTTCTTCTTCTTCTTCTTCTTCTTCTTCTTCTTCTTCTTCTTCTTCTTCTTCTTCTCGTATTTACCAATGTGCAGGAGTGTATGCAGACCTTGGTGAAACAGTGCACAAAATGAATCTCAATGGAGTCATCATGTATGATGGTACCTAGACTACATTTTTGCGTTGGTTTGTCAATATATTTTGTGTATTTGTGTGTGTGTGTGAGTGAGTGTGTGTATACATATGTGCCCTGAACTTGATAGCCCAGCTTATCCTGATCTCAGCAGATCTCAACAGCTCAGTAGGGTTGGCCCTGGTCAGTAGGAGGGTCACGATATGGAGGCAGGCAATGGCAAACCACTTCTGAATGTCTCTTGCCTTGGAAACCCTGTGGGGTTGCCATAAGTTGGCTGCAACTTGACAGACAGACAGACAGAGGGGGGGAGAAGAAGAGGAGGAGGAGGAGGAGATTGGATTTATACCCCGCCCTTCACTACCCAAGGGAGTCTCAGAGCGGCTTGCAAACTCCTTTCCCTTCCCCTCCCCACAACAGACACCCTGTGAGGTAGGTGGGGCTGAGAGAACTCTGACAGAAACTGTTCTTTTTCAAGAACAGCTGTGCCAGAACTATGGCTTGCCCAAGGTCATCTAGCAGCTGCATGTGGAGGAGTGGGGAATCAAACCCGGTTCTCTCAGATTAGAGTCTGCGCACTTAACCACTACACCAAACTGAGATTGTGTGTGTGTGTGTGTGTGTGTGTGGCACAGGAGGGCTGGCCGAGGACAGAGACCCTTTCAGAGCCAGTGGTGCAACAGGAGATCGCTTGCCCAACTGCTTGGGTCTTGCCAGAAGAACACTGGCTAAGCTGAGGCTGGTTGCTAGGGGCTGGTGCTGGTGTTGTGCTGTCCAAGGAAGGTCTGTCTAGTCTTGTGCTGTCTAGAATGGAGGAATCAGCGAGCATGTGGGAGGCAGGGACTCTGGGCTGACTCCACAACTGTGGGCCCTACACTGGGGGAGGGTTTAAGGGCAGGCACAGAGAGGAACCGGGAGGCACAAGGTCTGAGCAGCATCCATGAGGACGGGGCACGAAGGAGGGCTCAGTAGGCAGCCAGAGAGAGAGAGGGTGGTGTGAAACTACCCTGAAGACCCTGGCTGTTGCGAGACCCGAATAAAGAAGTTAACACTTGCAACTGACTTGGTGTCAATGATTGCCGGGCAAGGGCATGGATGGCACACCAAGGCCCAGTCTGCTGTGGCCATGCATAACCAGTCTTCAGGTACCACGGGTAAGAATGGAAGGCAATCCCAAGGATACAGTCAGGGGTCATTTCCTTCAGGAGCGCACAGGAGCGGAACTCCGGCAGTAAAGAGCCCAGGGGGTGGGCACATGCAACAGGCCCCGCCCCCTGCTCCAAGCAGCCCTCAGTCAGAGCAAGAAGCAGCCAGGTAAATTGCAGAGCTCCCCCTGGCTCCCCGGTCCAAAACAGTCCAGTGGCACCTTTAAGACCAAGTTTTATTCAGGGACAAGCTCTCCCTCCTCTGTGAGAACAGATCTGCATGTGCCCCCCCCCCCCAATAGCTAGCAATCCAAAACAGTCCAGGTGAGCCTGAGCGGTGGGTGTTGCCTTCTGACACACTTCCGGTGATGTCAGGGGGGGTGGCATATGCAAATGAGTCATGCAAATGAGTTAGTATGCTAATGAGCTCCTGCACCTCTTTTTCTACGAAATGACCCCTGGCTACAGTGTATGTGCGCATGTCCTGAAAGCTATGGCAAACTGTGCAGACTTCAGTCCTGAGATGAACATTGCAAATTTTCCTTCTGGATTATTACGGTTTCTTAATGGTCTCTGCCCTGAGTTCCAACCCTCTTTCATTCCACTGAGACTTTCAGTTCTTCTCCTTCATTTCCCCCCATCTATATTACTGGAGTACAAATATGGGTACTTGAAACACTACAAAAAAGAAATTCTGTTACGATCGCATCAAGATTTGTTTTGTGCTTCAGTGTCCTGATACACGCGTGCACAAAAGTCAGGCACCACACGAGGAAATGCTTACGCGATCACATCAATTTTTAGGTGTGTGTGGGGGGGTTGCAGTGTTTTAACAGAGCACATAAGGGCAACTCTATTGCAGAGGAGGGGAAAGGAAACGAACGAGTTGCAGGAATTGAAGATGCAATGAACTGCGCCTGCCCAGTGGTCCATACAAAATTCAGGAGGGGAGAAAAATCAACCATGGAGTCTTCCTAGTACATCAATTCCACCTCAGAAACCAAACCATGCTCTTTGGAATTCCAAAAATCTAGCAATTCAGAGAACGACCGTTTTGGTAGCATCCGCAACCCTCCAGCTGCATAGACCACCATTCTCGCTTCTTGAAATGTTCATCTTCCGCGCTAGATGCTTCGCCGTGTTATTTAAAATGTATTCAGAGAGCTCTGCCTAAATCTTTTAATCCCATTTGATCTACAAACAGAGCGGCAACATGACAGGTTGGATTAGCACGTTTGGGCATTTGTGAAATTATAGATCTCAGGCTCCTGTACAAGGAAGCCGACAGCTGCGACTTCAGATAGAGTTTCTTTCTTTCTTTCTCGCCTCCTTCCCCTCTTTCATTTGTAACCTTGAGCTAGACTGGAGTAAAGCCTCTCCTTCTATCTCTGCTTGATTGAAAGACAGGCGTGCGGGGATTTTTTTTTTTTACTTTTTTTTTTAAAAAATGAAGCCTCCTAAGGAAAAAGCTCAGTGAGAGATTGATTTTCTGTCCAGGCTTTGATGCTTTTCTGGGATGCTTCTCAAGATCACTTAATGTGGATTAGTTAACCCTGAACATGTTTTAGCTACTCTTCCGTGCAGATGATAAGCAGTGCTTTCCCATCCAAGAGCTGCTTGATCCAGCCCGCTTGCTGCTTCCTTGCATCGCGACTCGCTTTATGGGTTGGAAGACGTCTGCTTTAAAAAAATGGATTCCCACCCCCACTGCCGTCGGTTCACTTAATTCCAAGGGCCAAAAACAACTGGTGTTGAGTATCCAGTCTCCTCTAGGCAATGTTATCACGGCGCTATTGCTGCAAACACGATTTTATGCAAATGGCAAAGCATGGATACCCATTTATATCCTAGGGTACAAGCTCAGGAACATTCTAGCACAAAAACTGTAAGGGTGTGTGCAGGTGTGTATATTTTCATGTGTATGTTTCCCCATGTTTTAATAAGATCGTTTGGAAGCAAAACCAGAGAACATTCTGCTGTTCAAATCTCAGTCTGATTGCACATCGCAAGAAGTGTGTCTGAACAGAGATGGATGGATTTTTGAAAACAGGATGTTCAGAAACCACACCTAACTTGGTTGCAATGCTTGCTTCTCCTTTGAGTCAAGTAACGCATACAATCATACTGATGAGTCGGCAGCCTTTTGAGTAGTTTTGTGCCTATGTAGCAACATTTAGCATGGTAGCTGACCCCAGGTAGCCACTTTTGGTGCATGCTTATAATTGGTCAAATCATGTGAATAATACATGCCCCAAAGCCTTTATATTCTGACATTTCAGACAGAACCATTTTAGAACCGGTTCCCTACCAGAATATATTTGTACTTTCACACACAAACACTTCTGTCCTGTTCAGGAAATGGGGCCGAACCGTTTTACCTGTAAACCACTTCCAAGTAGTCTTCAGTTTCTTCTCCTGGATCCGAAACGATTTTCCCCGCTGTTTTTCGCCCGCGCCGGCAATCTCTGGCCTTTTTTTTTTTTAACGTTTGCTTTAGAGTGCTATAACATAACAGCAAAACAGCATTATAGCAACCCCATTGGAATGCCTGGAGCGTTGTGTTATAGCACTATAGTGCTATAGCGCTCTAAAGCATACATTTTTTAAAAAGCCGGAGATTGCCCGCGCGAACAAAAAACAGCAGGGAAAAGCGGGAAAAAGCAGTGCAGTCTGAAATGGCAGACCACTTCCGATCCAGCTGTTTACCGGTAGGGGAAAGCCATGTGTGAAATGGCAGCCCATTTTTAATGGTTGCACCTAACCTAGAGCCTTACATCATAGGGAATAGGCAATTTAGAAATAATAATAATAATAATAATAATAATAACAACAACAACAACAATAATAATAATATATATGCAGGTCACACATCATTCAAAATCAGTTGCATTGTATGTGCCACTTTTGTGCCAACACAGCAGAATGCATCCATTGGGGGCTTTCATCATGTCCATGCATGCCCAGACATTAAGGTGTTATGTACTGGGATTGAATCATCCTTGATTGAATCACCCTAGAGTCTGTTTGATTGAATCACCCTGATTGAATCATCCTAGAGACTGGCTGAGCTTGGAGCACAAGAACAATAGCCGACCAGGACTCTGGAATAAACCAATCAAGTAGTAATGTTTTTAAAATAGCCTATCACGGGGAGTGTGTGTGTGTGTGGGGGGGTGTTTTGCATTAATATAAGCAGGGCTCCGGTCCTGCTAGAGTTGTCTTAGAGTTAAGCTGAAATCACTAATAAACTATGAGCTGATCACTATACGTGTCTCAAACCCAGTATATTTCACAAGCAAAATGGACATGGCTGGAATATAGAGAAACAAACCATAAAGACGTGACGGTGCTCAGCTGAACCAGACCAGTGATCCATCTAGTCCAGCATCCGGTTTCACACAGTGGCCAACCAGTTGCCCCAAAAGCAATATAGGGCATAGAGGCCAATCTTTCCCCAGTGTTGCCCTCCTGGCACTGGTATGCAGAGATTTCTTGTCTTGGATGTGGAGGTTCCCTTCAGTCATCATCCTTAGCCTAGCTTCAATCGATGGACCATATAACTTCCTTCATCTGCCCACTCTAACACAGGCCAGGAGAATCCAAACAGCCAAGGACAGAGCCTCTTTTGTCGGCAGATCTATTTTCTCCTGTCGGGAGGGCTGGGAAGCCTCTGGTGCAAAAGGGAGGCCAGGGACAGCTGAAGGAAAGCTGTGTGAGTGTGCACATGTGCAAAATATTTACAACAGTGTGTAGCACAATTTCGAGCATGTAACTGAACGCAAACTTATTTTGCCAAAAACAAGAGTATGTAATGAGGCTGCCTTGCACCAAATCAGACCAGGGGGTTAGCGAAATCGCTTTGGGCCGATGCGGCGGTGGCACAGCTTCATCAATCGCTTCCTCCGACTTCATTTGACAGCAAGTTCTACCTGAAGCCAGGGGTGCTTGATCACCTGGAGCAGGAAGAGCCAGGATAAGAAGCTACTCCTCCTCTTCCTCTCCTCTGTGCCTAGAGGGAAGGGAGGGCCTTAAGCCAGGGGGAGATTGGGGTGGGGGGTGCTGCTCATTTAATCTCATTTAAATAGTTGTGCTTATGGTATTCTCATAGGGTTTGGTGTAGTGGTTAAGTGCGTGGACTCTAATCTGGGAAAACCGGGTTTGATTCCCCACTCCTCCACTTGCAGCTGCTGGTGTGACCTTGGGCAAGCCGTAGTTCTGGCACAGCTGTTCTTGAAAAAGAGTAGTTTCTGTCAGAGCTCTCTCAGCCCCACCTACCTCCCAGGGCAGTGGTGGCACCACAAACCTATGGCACGGGTGCCAGAGGTGGCACTCAGAGCCCTCTCTGTGGGCACACGTGCCATCGCCCCAGCCAGGCCCAGACCATCATTAAAGTGGTCGAATTCTCTGCCAAATAATTTTAAGTAAATGAAAGCGTTTGGGATTGCTTTCCTTACTTTGTTTGGATCATCTTAAGTTAATATATGAGTTGTTTTTTCTAAAGTAAAACCTCAGTATTCAGGTTAAATTGCCGTATTGGCACTTTGCAATAAATACGTGGGTTTTGGGTCGCAGTTTGGGCACTCAGTCTCTAAAAGGTTCACCATCACTGTCCCAGGGTGTCTGTTGTGGGGAGGGGAAGGGAAAGGAGTTTGTAAGCCGCTCTGAGACTCCTTTGGGTAGTGAAGGGCGGGGCATAAATCCAATCTCTTCTTCTTCTTCTTTTCAAGGGAAGGAAGGTTCGGGTGGCTTGGCATTGCCTGTCTCTGCATAGCAACCCTGGGCTCCCTTGGTGGTCTCCCATCAAAGCAAACACTCTTATGCAATATACTAACAGAACTACAAGTTTAAGTAATCGTATTGGGTACAATATTTAATAAACCTCTCAACCAATCACAAATTCTGTAATTGTTAAACACTATGTTACGGTTTGATTATCTTGTATCTACTGTTGAAAAATTTATGTTTTCATTTTGTTATGATTGTAACCAACTCTCTACTGTTATAAATAAAAAATTCAATTAAAAAAAAAAACAACCCTGCTTAGATTCCAAGTTCTGACAAGATCGGGCTAGTCTGGCTAGGGTTGCCAGGTCTGGGTTGGAAAATACCTGGCAGATTTGGGGGTGGATCCAGGAGAAGGCAGGGTTTGGGGTGGGGAGGGGCCTCAGCATGGCGCAATGCCATAGAGTCCACCCTCCAAATCAGCCATTTTCTCCAGGGGAGCTGATCTCTGTCAGCTGGAGGTCAGTTGTAAAAGCGGGAGATCCCCAGGCCCCACCTGGAGGCTGGCAACCCTAAGTCTTGCCCATCCAGGTCAGAGTGGTGGCCCAAATCCTTTAGCTGGCCCTAGCCCCGGGCCCAGCAAGGCTAATAAATGGAAGGAAGGAAGGAAGGAAGGAAGGAAGGAAGGAAGGAAGGAAGGAAGGAAGGAAGGAAGGAAGGAGGTGGGAGGAACATCCTCCTCGACCCCCCAGGGGCACGGAGGAACCTGGAGGGGAATACAGGAGGGGTGTTCAAACTGTACCTGCCTCCCCAAATTCCTCCTAGGCCCCCTTTGCCTGACAAGATATGGCTCTGTAAATTAACCAAAAAAAGGTTGCCCCCCCTCCCTCCAAAGAAGGCTTGATGAAGATTAAATAGACCTCAAGAGCACAAAGCGTTGAGAATAGCTGGATCTCAGTTAAAGGGGGGGAATGAAGGAATTTGTCCATTAACACCCCCTCCCCAGCCTATTGAACCATTGAGTGGGAGGTTTTCCAAAATGATCCCCCCCCGTGGTACTCCACAAGCCCCCAGCTTCAACATTATTGACACTCCTTGTTCACATCAGAGAATCGTAATACATCTCACCATCTTCTGCATCGACCCCCTGTGAGAGAGACAGTTCCAGTAAGGAATTTAAATGCATTTCATCCCTATGCACCACGTGGCATAGACATCGGTTTTCCACACTGTCCATAGTCTCTGTAGACTTTGAGGGGGCAGCATCAAGATAGATGAGGGCAGGGTGGGGAGGCAGAAGAAAGGTCCTTCCATTTGGGAGTCTACCCAAAGTTCACGAAGGTCAAAGGAAGAATAAGAAGAAAAAACAATTAGATCGTAAACAGGAAGGGAATGGGGGGATCCAGACTTCCTTAGAGAAAAATATAATACAAGACCGTGACTGGAATACAGGACTGGCATGGCCTGAATTTTAATCTAGAAGTAAAATGTGCTGCATGCATAAAAACAGCTGAAGACCAGTGGTTCCACGACCCCTGTCTTCTTATTCTCCTGAGTCCAGCCCGCTCCCGATGTAAAACATGTATCTCTCCCTGTGTTGTTTTGCCACCAATCATACTAAATGACACTAATTAAAATGAAGCTCATAAAAAAATCAGCTGGGTTAATCAGTAATAAAGAAAAAGACTCTCCCCCCCCCCTCTGTTTTTGGCGACTGTTTTTAATGAACAAACAGTGGCTCTTATATTCGTTATTTATCTCCATCTGTGTTTTAATGACTCAGTCCCAGAGCTCATTAACAAAACTCGGTATTTATGGAAAACTGGTACTTCATAAATACAAAATTCATCTAGAGCGGATATATATTAGTTCAGAAATTCAGTAATTATGACTCAAACTATTCATTGCAATTCTGAGGCCATTAAATTAGGGACTGAAGTTTGCCGACTTATTATAGAGACACACACACACACACACACACAAAGAACAACCCTGTTTTAGTATCATGTTGAGTTTCCCCATTTCTCGATTAAGAGACTCTTTTGCCGATCTTCTTATACTAAAGATTTGGATAAGTTTCTTCTTTGCCTGAATTAATCATTTCTTAACAACTCTTCATTACACGATCCAGAATCAGCACAATCAGCACTGTGGCACTAAATCCCAATCATGTTATAAACGTGTGGCTATTCTTTATTTCTTACCATCATCATCATTGTATGGCATTGTGTGCAGTATAGCCAGGAGATCCTAAGATTGTCTGGCAACCAGACGTTGTAGCTCTTTTAGCGCTATGCACCACTAGGTGGCGAGCTAGACTTGTTTTTAAGGCAATAGGCATTTCAGAGGTGGTTTGCCATTGCCGGCTTCTGCGTCACGCCCTTGGTATTCCTTGAAGGTCACCCTTCCAAATATTAGCCAAGGCTGAACCTGCTTGACTTCTGAGATCTGAAGAGATCGAGCTAGCCTGCTCAGTAAGTGTGGTGCAGCGGTGGTGGGAAGTGCTTTCAAGAGACGCCCAGAGGTGGTTTGCCATTGTCTGCCTCTGCATGATGACCCTGGGTTCCCTTAGTGGTCTCTGTTAAGTCGCTCACTTAACAAAGTAGTCGGAGAGTGATTCAGCAAAGATCCAGCTTTATTCAGCAACTCAAGCACAACTCCAACCTGGATCAACATCTGATAGCCAGAACAGCTTTTACATTGCAGCTGTTCTGCTTTTAAACTCTCCCGGCTAATGTAGCCACGCCTACTGTACATTTAACAACCAATAAGGTTGCATACATAAGGACCAATCACGGACATCCCCGCTCAGGGAGCTTGTTGATAGTGATTGGTTAGGTGCTTCCTGGGCTAGCAATGTGATTGGATGTATTTGGATCCTAGCCAGGAAGAAGCTTAACATAGCATTTCAATTAGATGTTTTCATCACACATTATGCATTCAATGGCAGCTTATTGAATACATTACAGTCTCCCATCCAAATACTACACCACTGTGGTGTAGTGATTACTAAAGAGACCCAGAATACCCTGAAGAAAAGACCACGGGCTTCTGTTCCCTGGAAACTGTCCACGGCAATATCTTACTCCTAATCTTTATTTATTACCTTACAAAATCTGTGTTCCACCTTTCTGCCCTTCCAAGGGCCACCATGGCAGCTAACAGTTTAAAACATGCCTGATAAAATGACATTTTAAAGCAATTAAAATCAACTCCCCCCAACATACATCATTGAAACAATTGAAAACAGAGTTAAAATATATACAAAAAAACAAACAAACCCCAGGCAATTAAAACATGGGTTAAGAAGGAAGACTCGTTGAAGGAATGCCAGACAAACCAAACAAAAAGAATCCTCTGGCAGAAGATAGCAACAGGAAGGGACAGCAGGATCTCCGTGGGGAGAGAGGTCCAGTGCTCTGGTAAAAGGTAAAGGTTCCCTTGCTCGAAAGCCAGTCGAATCCGACTCTAGGGTTGCGGTGCTCATCTCTGTTTCAAAGCCGAAGAGCCAGCGCTGTCCGAAGACGTTTCTGTGGTCATGTGGCCGGCATGACTAAACACCGAGGCGCACGGAACGTTGTTACCTTCCCACCGAAGTGGTACCTATTTATCTACTTGCAATTTCTTGCTTTCGAACTGCTAGGTTGGCAGGAGCTGGAACTAGAGACGGGAGCTCACCCCGTCTTGCGGCACCCGGGTTTTGAACTCCTGAACTACTGACCTTCCACAGCCTGCAGTTCAGCGTCTTAACCACTTGAGCCACCGCAGCTCTGGTTCCAATGCCCCAAAAGTTCCTGACTGATAGCCGGTGCAGTAGAAAAGATTTCTCAGTCTGAAAGTCTCTGGTTTGAATGTTTTGTTTGCCACGAGGAACTCACCATAGCCACTCTCACAGCCTCCAACTTGTTCCCCGCCTGTGATGTTAAGCTGACACTACACCTGTAAGATCCATCTACCTCGGCATAGAGCTCCAGAGACACCATCCCCACCCCAACACCTAGGGTTTGAGCTCTGTCCCCACCCCCACCCCCACTCCACCCTACCCCATCCCACCCTGTGGCATCTTTTCAGTTGGTTTCCATTGACCTTAGGTGGTGCTACTGGGACATTCCAGCACTCTAGAAACAAGACCCATCTACCTCCGGGGCAGAGCTCCAGAGGCACCATCACCACAATACCTGGGATTGAGCTCTGGTTCCCAGATGGGGAGGGGCTGTGGCTCAGTGGCAGAGCCGCCAAACCAGCGGCTCAAAAGCAATTAACACCAACAATGCGAGTAGACAAATGGGTACCTACCCTTAGATGGGTAGGGGGCACCCACCTCTGATGAGGACGTGTGGTGGTGACGCGGACAGCGGACGGCGAGGATGGTGGCGCGGTGTCGGCGGCGAGTGCTGGCAGAGACGGAGCGATCCCTGGTGGCCGGAAGGAAAAACAACGGGCAACAACGACGGCGGAGGCGAGAGACGCACGATGGCGTGTGACGCAGGCACGGCGGTGCCTGATGGACGGAGCCGGGGCCGGAAGCGCACTCGAGCCGTGCGCCTGCGCGATCCAGCCAGTGGTTGCCGTGGAAACATCAGAGGCCTCGAAGGATGCCGTGCAGAGCCAGCAACCAAAGAAGACCCAGAGGACGCCGTGTCGATCCAGCCGCCAGTACACCGAGCCGAGCCAGCAGCCAAGAAAGACCATTGAAAGATCCCACCACCAAGGGTGCTGGTAGGCAGTCCCACCCCCAACACTAGATGTGGCCCAAGTTAGGAAGTATAGTTCTTAGAACGCCATATATGTGAACCGCCCAGAGACCCCCCTGGGGGTTGGGGTGGTATATCAAGTCTAAAGTTAAATAAATAAATAAATAAAAATTTGCTTGGCATGCAGAAGGTACCAGGTTCAATTCCCTGGCATCTCCAGTTAAAAGGACCAGGCAGTAGGCGATGTGGAAGACCACTCCATGAGTCCCTGGAGAGCCACTGGCAGTCTGAGTAGACAATGCTGACCTTGATGGACTGGTGGTCTGGTTCATTACAAGGCAGTTTCATCTGTTCGTGTGACGTATATGTCACATTTGTGTATATTATTATTTTTAATTATTTAGATTGCGAGACAGAAATGTCTTTGGGTTAGACTGCTGAAAGCTGCTCTGTGCCCGTGGAATGGAGCGGGGATATGAATCAGACAAACAAATAAATAAAAACTCTCTGTAAGGATGCCATCGGGGTGACAAGCGGATAAAGTATGTAAAGTGTCTGGTGCCCTGGAGAGTATTCTATCAGTGCTACATATTATTGGACACATTACACTATGAAATGGGACTTAATTTTCCGGGCTGTGTCATGTTGGAATATGATGGGAGGGAGACTGCAGACGGGCATCCTTTGTCGCTAAGTTCCAGCTGCAAATCCTTCATCCCCTCCCAAAAACACACACCTGGAATTCAGTTTTTATCAGCAATTAATATTGGATTTTGATTACCCTGAGATGCCCTGGGAGCAAACTTGGGGAGTGGGGTGTATAGCTATAAAGACAGAGTCACAGGAATAAACAGCTTTAAAGCGGGGTTAGATAGATTCCTGGAGGATAAGTCTATAAATGGCTACTAACTATGGTGCCTGAGGGGAACCTCCACATTCAGAGGCACTAAACCCCTGGATCCCAGAGCCAGAAGGCAACATCAGGGGAAGGCCTTGGCCTCTATGCCCTATTGTTGGCCCTCCAGAGGAACTAGTTGGCCACTGTGTGAGACAGGTTGCAGGACTAGATGGATCCTCACTGGTCTGATCCAGCAGGGCTCTTCTTATGTTCTTACAAAGGCCTTGGCTTCTATGCCCTGTTTTTGGCCCTCCAGAGGAACTGGTTGGCCACTGTGTGAGACAGGATGCTGGATGAGATGGACCACTGGTCTGATCCTGCAGGGCTCTTCTTGTGTTCTTATTCATTATTTATACACTTTCTGACCACTGACTTCTCCCCAGCATCTTTACATGCCTATTGCACTGCCTAGTGTGGGCAATTGGAGCTCTTTATCCTCCACTCCCTTGGTCTTTTTAAAGAGATCAGAGCAGCGAGGAAGGGCCCCACTTCAGCTGGGGGCCCATCCATTGCAGTAGAGGGGAGACCTGAGGCACCAATGGCTGCTCTGCCAGACATGGCACATGGCTGCTGATGCCCCGCTCCCCTGAATGGCCGATCGCGCAGGAAGAGCCATTGTGACCAATGGTGACACAAGCCTCAGCCTTCTTAGCCTCCACCCACGGAGTGTCCGTCCTGCCTGTCACCTCACATGACACTGAGACCGAGACGCTGGCCACTGCTTCTGTGGGCGGGACTCCAGCATCACCACCACTGGATTGGCACACCATTGGAGTGGCAGGTCAAGGAGCCAAATGCTGTGGGAGCATGTGGAACATTCAGGAAAGAGTCACCCAAAAAACAGAATTATATATAAGGAGAGATATTCTTGTTTTAATGATTTTGGTGTTAGCTGCCTTGGGAGCCTTAAGCTAGGTGGAAAGGCAGCTTAGAAAAGCAGCTTAGGAACCTGAAATGAGACCAATTAAAATATACTCCATTTTTTGTTTGAAATATGTTATTAATGTTTTAATTGCTTTATACTGTTGTTTTTATGAACGATGTACATCGCCCAGAGCCCTGCATTTCAGGGATTGGGCAATTAACAAATTTAATAAATAAATAAAAGAATTTCAAATAAATAAAAATAAAGAAGCAAAGAAAAGAAACATAGACTTTACAGATGATCCCTACTGGCTAGAGTGAGAAGAACTGGGATGGTAAATTAGCACCTAGAAACATGTGGTGATACAACGTCATGCTTAATGCTTCTTTGGTGTGTCCTTCATGTGATCAAACTCCCAAGTTATCATGATCTAAACAATAGATAAGCCAAGTCAAAAACTGGGAGGGGAGGGGCCTTGGTTACCATAGTCACCATAGTCAGGGTGTGTGTCTTAGAATCTTCATTGGCTTGGACCAATGATCTCTCGTTTGTGTTCCACATCCACCACCACCACTAGCATCAAGTCATAGCCACCCAGGGTAGCTCCCCTCATCTAATTAAATTGTCTTTGTGCTTTGTAGGACGAAAACGCATTGTGGAGGAAAACAGCATCTGTTGATTACATAAAGCGAAGCAATTTCTTTCGCAATCCTGGCAGGAGTTAGCTAATCACAGGACTGGAGAGCTCTCCTGCGGTGTTCCCATTACCTTGTAATTTTCGTCTTGTAGGCAGCCCCCTCTGCTTTGAATTCCTCTGACGTCCTCCGCTCATCTCCTCCACCACTTGTGTTAGGACGTCGGATGCTTTTCTGACTGGGGGATTTATTGAGCTCAGTTATTTGAGTTTCGCAGCCAGGCAAGCCTCTGGTATTATGTTATTAATCTCCCAAATTTATGTTCGCCACTTCCTTTGAAGGCTTAAATGTAATCAGAAACAATTTGTTTTTGGAATGGCGTTTAAAAATTCATAATTTTCTCGTACAATGCGCGGGGGAGGAGGGGGAGCCGCCACACTTGCGGCTCATTAGTGGAGAGATTCACAAAACATCTGGCTTTTTTTCTCCTTCTGATGGAATTGCTGGGTGCCTAAAATTTCGCATTCATTCCGTACCGCTCGAGAAGGATGTGCAATCGCTCTGCCAGGAACTCATTAAATGTGCCTACAAGTCAAACTGTATAATCATCCAAATGTGTTTGAGGAGAATTAGAATATTTTTCTCTCGCTCTCTCTCTCTCTCTCTCACACACACACACTTCCTATCCATTGCATTTTCTTACTATTGTAGGCAGGTCTGTTGAACAGGCCGGGGACAAACAGCATCAGTGGCAATCCTATCCCATGCCAACTTTATTTGGGAGTCTGGGCCTAGTTTTGAAAGGGAGGTTCAGATTGCCCCAAAGGTCTACGCCACATGGCGCTAGGGGTTTGCAGTAAAGAGTTACAAAGGATGATGCAGTTAAGAAATAGTTCATCATGTGTGGAGGAGAGGGCCGCCTCTTGGTGGTGTCTGGGGAAAAGAAGCTTTGGTAGTGTTGTTAAGGTGGCTGCTGGAGCTGCTGCAGTGAAGACCTCTAGAATAGTGTCACCACCTCCAGATTAGGAAATTCCTGGAGATTTTGGGGGTGGAGCCTGAAGAGGGTGGGGTTTGGGGAGTGGAGGGACTTCCATGGGGTACAATGCCATAGAGTCCACCTTCCAAAGCAGCCATTTTCTCTAGGGGAATTGATCTCTATATTACATTACATTACACATATGACTTATATATCGCTCCTTCCCGGAGGCTCGAAGTGGTTTACATAGACATTTAAATTACCTAACTAGGGCCACAGTGCAAGGGGAGGGGTGAGTGCCTACCAGGCACCTAAGCAGCCGTGATCTTCTTCTATGTTGTTCTTTCCGTGGCGGGTTCTTGCTGTATTCAGGCGACGGTGTCTCGGCGGAGGTCTCTCTCTCTCTCATCGACTCCTTCTGGGGTGGTCCTCACGGTGCACGGCGGCGCGATGGCTGCAACCGCTGGTCTCCATCCAGCAGGCTCCGACCGCACCACGTCATCACGCTGCCACGTCGCCTGGACCAACCACCACCCGGGTCGCTCGCTGCTTGCCGCCAGCCCGCTGCCATGTTTCTCTGCCGGATCGCCGCTCACCATTCACTGCCACCATTCAGCCGCCCAGCCGCCACCACTGCTGCCCTCCAATTCATTGGAGGTAGGGTGCCCCCCACTCCTAGGAGTGGGTACCCATTTATCTACTTGCCTTAAGGGCTTTCGAACCGCTGTGTGGGCGGGAAATCTGTTGCCTGGAAATCAGCTGGAATCCCAGGAGATCTCCAGCCACCAACTGGAGGCTGGCAACCCTACTCTAGGACCAACCTGTGTGTGTGTGTGCCTGTGTATTTTTGCCCCAAACTGTTTCTGACTTCTGTATGTAAAAAGTCAACTTATATAATAAATAAATCAACTCGTTGAGGTCCTTCACATGCAGCTGGGATCCATTCTTGGGGGAGCTGGAGGATCTTCCTACATTCGTGTGATTACAGTCTTCTTTTGAATTATGCCCTGCTTTGTGGATCAGTTTTTGTGAACCACCCCGTTACCATTGTGCATGGCATGCAAAACAATCTGGATGTATGCAGGGCTTTTTTTGTAGAAAAAACCCAGCAGGAACTCATTAGCATAATAGGCCACACCCAGCAGCAGAAACAAATTAGCATATTAGGCCACACCCCCATGCCTTCCCTTAGCTTGTCCGGGTGCCCCGCGACTGCGGGGAGCCTGGGCAATGTCAGCAAGCTGCCAATGGTTCTGATGGTGTTCTATATCTGTTCCTTTACTGGCTACACTCTGTGTATGTTCTGATCCCCATTTCCCCCCCCCCCCGTTGATGCTGTTCATTGTATGTACCTGTTCGCTTAGAGATTCATGCGCATGCCTAGATGCAAGGATGACCCAGCTTGTTAGTGAAACGCTCTCAGCTTCAAGGTCACAGGTGTGAGAGGGGAGAGTTCTGCGCTTTTGTTTTAATTAGCCAAACTGTGTGAACTGCTTTGTTGTGATAACGACGTGCCATTACTTTCCCAGAGAATTGGCGCGTAGAACTGCTCCTTGTACTAGAGCGGGAATTATAATCATTGGCTAGAGCTATTATGAATTTCCTTTATACTACCTGCCTTTGTAAACTCACATTATTCTGAACAGAGACCTGTTCAGTGACTCATGGCTTCAATAAAATAACCCCTGTCTTGGAAAGTGACTCTGTTGATTCCTTGTGGGACCTGACAGGCAAGCCGACACTTGGACAGGACGGGTAAGGCACAGGGAGGCATTTAAATGCCTCCCTGATCCTTCCAGGGGGCCCCCTGGCCCACCTGCCTTGGAGTCGCCGGGGGGTCGCTTTCCAGGCCTTCCCTCTGTAGCCACACACACAGAGGTTTTGACTGTAGTGGGCGTGGCCAACTGTGAAGCCAGACGGAACTCCGTTCCTGTGCGTTCCTGCTCAAAAATAGCCCTGGATATATGTATGATGTGCGTGTTTCTATCCAATGTATAGGAGTGTATGCGTGCATCAGCAAATGTATGTGTCTGCCGTCAAGTCGCAACCAACCTATGGCAACCCCAGCAAGAAGCTTTCACAGCACGTGAGAGGCAGAGGTGGTTTGCCGTTGCCTTCCTCTACCGAGTCTCCCTTGGTGGTCTCCCATCCAAGTATTGACCCCGCTTATCTTCCCAGATCTAATGAGGTTGGACTATACCATGTCACCTTCCCTCTGTGCATCAGTAAAACTCTCCACTAAAAGAATCTTAATGCAGTCATAGTATAAGCTCATCAAAACTGCTTTTTTCACTCTTTTACCACTGCATAAATTTGAATTAGCGGGATAGAGAGAGCAGGGGATAGATGCAAATAATTTGAAGGAGCGAAAAACGGCAGCCAAATGCACATACTCCAACCCTGGCATTTGTTTCAGATATGTAAAACATATGTAAGTCCTCCTTTCTGCCAGATAACTGGGAAACCAGGTGAGTTGCATCAATTTTAAAACTTAATAGATTTGGAAGGAATGGAACACAGGGCAGTGTAGGAACAATGTCCGCTCTTGAGAGGCAGGCCCGGGAGTGTTAACATTGTTCCTGCAGGGAGATCACTGTTCTCCTGGCTAGAGGTTGGGAACCCAGGTATCAGGCTAATTGCACAAGGCAGAAACATCTGCTGATGTGCTGAGTTCATCGTGAGAAGCTACCTTGGCAAAGGGACAAGAGATAAGGAGCTGTGAGCTTTCGGGATCAACACATTCCATAATATGATCGTATGCCTGTAACTTTCCCTTACGCAGGGAGAAATTAGGGAGGGGACGGAGGGGGAAATTTTCAATAAATATTGTGCCCCAGCCTGGCTGAGACACAGAGTTTTCTGCAGCCGTGTCTGGTCTTCTTTGAACCCTCGTCAACCTTCAGGACAGAGCAACAGAAATGACAGATTGGGGACAATCCACTCCCCCTTCCTGCAACAGTCTCGACCACGTCTGTAGCCAGTACTGGATGAGATGGACCATTAATCTGATCTAGAAGTTCTTCTGTAGCTGCTTCCATATGGGCCACCAGCATCCAAGCTGGATGGCAAACAACTCAGCTCCAGGTTCAGCAATGAGCAGCTGAGCACAGGTAGGAAGAAATTTCAAAAAGCCGATCATCGTATTATTATCCCTATAAAAAGGTATAAAAGCTCTGGTTGACCTCGGGGTAGCTCATATTGTGAACAAGCAGTGTTTGAAGGAAACAAAGGGAAAGGGAAGTAGCATTGCCAGCTTGGCTTTGCTAAACCATCACAAGATGAATTACAACACACTGGACAATTGGGAGTTGGGTCGATGACCATCTGGCAGCCATGCTGATTCTGCGGACTTAGGCAGATCGTGAGAAGGAGGGCGGGAAGGGTTGCATCAGTGCTTAGTTCTTTTGGCCCTTTCTTACACCCCCAGGGAAATGCCGATCACCACTTTGGGATCAGGCACCAATTTTTCTCCAGGCCAGTTTGGCCAGGGATCCCGGAGGTTTTTTGCCATCTTCTGGGCATGGAGCAGGGGGCACTGGGGGTGGGGTGGGGGGAAGTATTTGTGAATTTCCTGCATTGTCCAAGTGGCCGGACTAGATGACCCTGGAGGTCCCTTCCAACACTATGATTCTACTCTATGAATTGGTCAGTGTCATAAGTGTCATAAGAGGCTACAGTAATGCATACTTTTAGAGTGCATTCCAAATTTCTTATGAATATGTATTGCCATATGTGCAGTGCAGTTCAGTTGGTTTGGGTTATGTGAGGACACAGAACATAAGTATAGCCCGCATGGTCAGAGCACTGGTCCATCTAGGCCAGCATACTGTTTCATGCAGTGGCCCACCAGTTGCCTTGGAGGGCCAAGCAAACAGGGGATAGAGGCTCAGGCCCTCCCCCTGCTGCTGCCTCCCAGCACTGGTACTCATAGGTTTGCTGCTTCTGTAGATGGAGGCTCCCTTCAGTCTGTTAAAAATTTGTGTGTGTTGCAAGGTCTAATCCAGTCATTATAGGGTTAATCTGTTTACCTTGTGTGCTATTGTTTAGACTGACCTGGAAGGGAAATCTGACACAGAGCCAATGGGAAGAGAGCCCGGGGAATCTAAGTCTGTTTACTCACAATCATTGGTTAATGTATTCAGGTGATTTCCATCTAGGGGTCAAGAAGAAGAAGAATCTCCATTGTTGCAATTGCTGTTGTGAGACCCTGTGGTCGGTCTGTTCCATAGCTGTAGAGATGTAGCCTTAAGTCTTTGTTATTTGTAGATTTTCCTGTGTACCCTTTCCTTAGAAATAAAGATTTTTACACAGAAAAAAATGCCTCCTCTCCAGTGAAGCAAAGATCCATTGCAAACTCTGGATATCTAAGTATTTTTGCCATTTTTTCCAACATATTCACCATGGCTAGTAGCCACTGATGGATCTCTCATCCACAAATCTATACTTGCAGCCATTCCTACCTTCACTGGCAGTGAATTTCACAGAGCCAGTATGGTGTAGTAGTTAAGAGCAGTGGGCAGTGTTCGCTCTAAGCTGAGCTAGTGTGAGCTAGCTCACAGGTTTTTTAGCCTCCAGCTCACACATTTTTGCCTTAGCTCAGGAAATATGGCTCCAAAGCAAACTAATTTACACAGTAGCCAATTCACTCGCTCACAACTTTAATGCCCGTAGCTCACAAGGTAGAATTTCTGCTCACAAGACTCCACACCTTAGAGGGAGCATTGGCAGTGGGTGCTAATCTGGAGCACCAGGTTTGATTCCCCACTCTTCCTCCACATGAAGCCTGCTGGGTTACCTTGGGCCAGTCACGGTTCTCTCAGAACCCTCTCAGCCCCACCTACCTCACAAGGTGCCTGTGGGGAGAGAAAGAGAACGTGATTGTAAGCTGCTTGAAACTCCTTAATGGCAAGGTATAAAAACCTACCCTTCTTCATCTTCTTCTAGTTACTTGTTGAGTAAAGAAGTGTGGCCAAGCTCAGCGGTCTTCAGACTTTCTCCATTTAGACAACCTATTCTACACTCCACTGTTGCAAAGGAATGCCTACATATTACATAAGACCCTGGAGATGGAAGTATATCAGGAGAGAAAATTTTAGAATATTGAAAGAGGTTTGGAGAAACCTGGGCTCAGATCCTTATTCTTCCAGGAACCTCATGGGGTGACCTACCTCATAGGGTTGTTGTGAAGCCTGGGATCAGTGGTAGTTCATGGACTTAGGGCGGGTCACAACGTTTTGATAAATACAATAAAATTCAAAACACATTAAAACATATGAAATCAAGTCATACTTGCTGTAGGGAGAATCCAGCCCATGGATATAACTAGGTATGGCTGGTTATCAGCAGGTGGGAGACTGCAACCGGGGAGGGGGGCATATGTGGACGCCTGCTGCCTCAGCCAAAGGCCTGGCAGAACAGCTCCGTCTTGATCTCAATAAGGAGCATGTTCCACCAGGTGGGGGCCAAGGTGGACAAAGCCCTGGCCCTGGTCAAGGCTAGGTGGATGTCCTTTGGTCCAGGGATCGCCAGGAGATGTTGACTCTCAGAGCGTAACACTCTCCACGACATCTATGGGAAGAGGCGGTCCCTTAGGTATGTTGGTACCAGGCCGTATAATCCCCAGCATCTCCAGTTAATAGGACCAGAGAAGATATGATATGAAAAAGACCTCTGCCTGAGACCCTGGAGAGCTACTGCCAGTCTGAGTAGACAACACTGACCTTGATGGACCAATAGTCTGATTCAGTATAAGGCAGCCTCATGATGCCCTAGCCCCTAAATGGTGGCTGCCACCGGCTCCCTTTCCACCCAACCCTGTGCTGCGATCAGGGGTCATTTCCTGCAGGAGCACACAGGAGCGGAACTCCGGCAGTAAAGAGCCCAGGGGGCGGGCACATGCAAAAAAGCCCCACCCCCTGCTCCCAGCAGCCCTCAGTCAGAGCAAGAAGCAGCCAGGTACATTGCAGAGCTTCCCCCAGCCCAAAACAGTCCAGTGGCACCTTTAAGACCAAGTTTTATTCAGGTACAAGCTCTCCCTCCTCTGCGAGGACAGATCTGCACGTTCCCCCCCCCCATAGCTAGCAATCCAAAACAGTCCAGTGGAGCCTGAGCAGGGGTGTTGCCTTCGGACACACTTGTGCTCCGACCAGGGGTCATTTCCTGCAGGAGCACACAGGAGCGGAACTCCGGCAGTAAAGAGCCCAGGGGGCGGGCACATGCAACAAGCCCCACCCCCTGCTCCCAGCAGCCCTCAGTCAGAGCAAAAAGCAGCCAGGTAAGTTGCAGAGCTCCCCCCGGTCCAAAACAGTCCACTGGTACTTTTAAGACCAAGTTTTATTCAGGTACAAGCTCTGCACGTTCCCCTCCATAGCTAGTGATCCAGAACAGTCCAGTGGAGCCTGAGCAGTGGGTGTTGCCTTCTGACACACTTCCGGTGATGTCAGGGGGGCGTGGCATATGCAAATAAGTTATGCTAATGTGTTATGCTAATGAGCTTCTGCACCTCTTTTTCTACGAAATGACCCCTGGCTGTGACAAAATGCCAAATGTGAGCCTGGAATAACTTCCACAGGATCAGACACAGGCTGGGTCAGCAAGCCACACAACTGCAATATGCTATTCTGGGAAAACTGTCAACAAGTGCTGGCAGGGACCGGCTGGTGTGGTTGGAAGAGGGCCACCGTCACCAGCTGGAAGTGACAATGCTCCGCTGGAAACAGCGCATGAGCGCGATGGTGCCGGGACACTTGGCTTGAGTTTATTGGCGTCGTCCCTCCCTAGGTTGTTAATTCACACGTCTGCATGGACTGAACACTACAAGGATTTGTACCCAAGTAGAGATTATGTATTCCTCACAGTTGTGTCTCCACGCTCAGAGAGATGCCGCTTATTACATTTCTGCTGGGGATCGTTTTGAAATTCTTATCCTCGTGCTCTTGATCTGAAAATCCCCATTATGATTTCACTTCTCCCTTGTGCAAACCAATCCCACGATTGTCTGTTTTGGCACCATGTTTGGTGTCCTTGTGCTGAAACTTCCCCATTAAATACACAGCTCTCATCACTGACCATTCCAGATGGACAGCATTGTTCGTCTCTAGCAGCAACATGAGACAGGAGTCCAGTGGCAGCCTAACACCATTTATTCCGGCATTCGCCTTCATGAGTCAGAGGCTGAATCTGCATTTGTCTTTCCCTTCCTTTTGTCCGAGTCTTTTGATTCCGTCTTCAAAAAAGCTGTCTACATTTGGTGTCCTTTTCACACCTCAAGAGTGCTAGCATACTTTTGCACGTCCACATATGTTTATCGTCCTTTCAGGGCGGTTCCACTGTCATTGCACCTCTGCACTGCTTTAAAAGAATCTTCTCCAAACAACATTCAAACAAGCATAGAGAAAGACAGCGTCACAGCAGCATGAAACGAATTTAAAAATGCAAATGCAGATTCGACCAGAGATCACTCTCCTAAGGAGTTTGTAAGCCGCTCTGAGACACCTTTGGGTAGTGAAGGGCGGGGTATAAATCCAATCTCTTCTTCTTCTTCTTTTACCTCACAGGGTGTCTGTTGTGGGGAGGGGAAGGGAAAGGAGTTTGTAAGCCGCTCTGAGACACCTTTGGGTAGTGAAGGGCGGGGTATAAATCCAATCTCTTCTCCTTCTTTTACCTCACAGAGTGTCTGTGGTCGGGAGGGGGAGGGAAAGGAGTTTGTATGCCACTCTGAGACTCCTTTGAATAGTGAAGGGCGGGGTCTAAATCCAATCTCTTCTTCTTCTTCTTTTTTAATTTATCGTTTGATTTATTACCCCGCTCGAACCCCCGCTAAGGGGTCTCTGAGCGGCTTACACTTTTGAATCTCATACCTAATCTATGGCCACAGAACACAGGGTGGGGGGCAGTCCCTATCAGCACCCAGTGGAGGTACCGGACGGTCTTCGGGTCGGCGTTCCTCGGCTCGATGTCTCTCGGCTGTCTTCTGGCTCCATTTCGACGGTCACTCCTGCGGTGGGTCAGCTGGGCCCCCCCTTCTTCTTCTTCTTCTTCTTCTTCTTCTTCTTCTTCTTCTTCTTCTTCTTCTTCTTCTTCTTCTTCTTCTTCTTCTTCTTCTTCTTCTTCTTCTGCTGCTGCTGCTGCTGCTGCTGCTGCTGCTGCTGCTGCTGCTGCTACTGCTTCAGGCCAACATGGCAGACTACCTAAACCATAAATATGTATAACCAAATAGGAGCTGTGACCCGGATGGCCCAGGCTTGTCCAGGCTTGTCAGATCTTGGTAGTTAAGCAGGGTTGGCTCTGGTTGGTATTTGGATGGGAGACCACCAAGGAAGTCCAGGGTCACTACGCAGAGTCAGGCAATGGCAAACTTCCTTCTGAATGTCTCTTGTCCTGAAAACCCTGCAGGGTCACCATAAATCACCTGTGACTTGACAGCACTTTCTACCAAGAACAGCCAAATAGGAAACATTCACTCCCCCCTAACTTGTGCCTGCCCTGTAGCTGTTAAAGGAATTTCAGGGAAAAGGAAAGGTGTCGTCGACATAGAGAAAGAACGTGAATAGTGGTCAAATGACAAGACACTGGCCCATTCTGCACCACAGATCGGGAGCCCTGTTCTTAAACACCCACATAGTGAATCAGATTGGATTGGATCGGAAAGTGGGCCTCCTTCACCCAGAAACACGTATGAGTACACAACTGGTCTTCCTGACTGTGCATGGTATCCATAATGTAGAACTTTTTTTGTAGCAGGAACTCCTTTGCATATCAGGTGACACACCCCTAATGTAGCCAATCCTCCAAGAGCTTACAGAGCTCTTCTTACAGGGGCTACTGTAAGCTATTGTAGGACTGGCTATGTTAGGGGTGTGTAGCCTAATATGCAAAGGAGTCCCTGCTACAAAGAGAGCCGGTGGAGAGAGCAAAAAGTTGCAGATTATCTGAAACCTGTTGCTGACTGGACATACTTCCACAGAAGTGGTCCTCTGGAGAAAGCAAATGGGGACGTTCGCCTGTGTGAGATCATCTGATTTCACACATGTTCTATGAGACTGCTGGATTCGGCCAGACTTGTAAAGGTTCCGCATCGTTCTGCCACAGAATGAAGACATTTTCTTGGGGTTGGCCGGGGAATTTTTTTATTTTATTTTTTGGCCACCTCAAAATAGTAAAGATGTCTTCTACGATACCCACACTCCTATAGCGCTTGGACTTCAGCTACCTCGCTCCATAGCTTCTTGAGGTGATTAGCGACAGATGCTGTCCTCTGAGGGAATCTAAATTGCTTCTTCTCGAGCTAATGAACTGCTGTACTGTAGTGAGCAGGGACCTGAGAACAAGATGGGTTTTATTAATGAGCTCCTAATTAAAGGAATGGCATTCAGGGGTCTTATTGCCTTTTGAAGAAGAGGAAACCCCGCACCTCCTCCCTTCCCTCAGCTGGAAGCCCCTTTTCATTGCCCAGGATTACATTTTCTGTCGAAACATAAGCCCAGTCTAAGGGCTTTTCCACGCTCTCATTTTACTGGCTGTCGTGTTTCTATTTCTTCTTGGGGGGGGGGGGGTCCTGTTCCACATGCATTTCGTTCCCTCTAGTGGTCAATTTGAAACCAAACAGCTTTATTTCCAGTTTATCTCCCTGCAGTTTAAATCTTTTCCAAGCACGTGCTTCAAGCGAAGATTGGACCAATTCCATACGAAGGACAGTCCCAGCAACACACCATGGAGTTCCGGTAATTCTCCTAAGGAAGGAGTTTAACTGGGAATCCAATTTCTCGTCCACGCCAGCAATCCAGATTTCTGCACCGTATAGAATTTGGGAGTTTAAATCTTCACAAAGGCGAAGATGCTGCCCAGTTGTGGCTATTAGGAGCTATCTGAGCTTGAGGAGAGCTTGTTGAGGTTTGAAATGGTTTCCCTTTAATGAGAGCCAGCTTGGTGTAGTGGCTGAGAGTGGCAGACTCTAATCTGGAGAAGCGGGTTTGATTCCCGGCTCCTCCGCATGAAGCCTGCTGCTGGGTGATCTTGGGCCAGTCGCAGTTCTCTCAGAACTCTCTCAGCCAGTGTTCCCTCTAAGCTGAGTTCGTGTGAGCCAGCTCACAGTTTCTTAGGCTCCGGCTCACACGTTTTCGTCTTGGCTCGGGAAGGATGGCTCCAGAGCACACTGATTTATGCAGGAGCCAAATCGCTCGCTCACGACTTCAATGCCAGTCGCTCACAAAGTAGAATTTTTGCTCACAAGACTCCACAGCTTAGAGGGAGCAGTGCTCTCAGCCCCACCTGTTTTGCAGGTTGCCTGTTGTGGGGAGAGGAAGAGAGTGGTGATGGTAAGCCACTTTGAGACTCATTAAGGCAAAGAAAAGCAGGGTATAAAAACCTGCTCTTCTTCAATCTCACTTTAGGGTGCTGGTACATTTGCTTAGGGAGGGACTAGGAATGTTTGAGTTTTGGACACTTTCCTTTCAGATTAGGGTATCCGCTGCGGCTGCAGGCCTGGGATTTTCCTTGTTGCCCACCTCAGTAAGAATGGCCTTCGGCAGACTTTGAGCTTATCGCTCAGGTACCAAACCTGTGGAGCTGCGGTGGCTCAAGTGGTTAAGATGCTGAACTGCAGTCTGTGGAAGGTCAGTAGTTTAGCAGTTCAAGACCCGAGTTGCCGCATGATGGAGTGAGCTCCCGTCTCTAGTTTCAGCTCCTGCCAACCTAGCAGTTGGGTCAGCGTAGCCTAGCGGTTCCTTTGAGAGAACTGTTTCAGTCCAATCATTCCTCTTGTAACTAAGCAGTTCGAAAGCAAGAAATTGCAAGTAGATAAATAGGTACCACTTCGGTGGGAAGGTAACAACGTTCCATGCGCCTTGGTGTTTAGTCATGCCAGCCACATGACCATGGAAACATCTTCGGACAGCGCTGGCTCTTCGGCTTTGAAATGGAGATGAGCACCGCAACCCTAGAGTCGGACTCGACTGGCTTTCGAGCAAGGGCACCTTTACCTTTACCTTTTTACCAACCCTGTAGTGACCTAGGGCTTGTTAGGGATTTCTGCCAAGGGTGGCATTTGGGGAGGGGGTCTAAATAGTGGCAGAAAAGGGTTTAGAAGGAGCAGTCATACCAAAGGAACTCTTTCACTACAGGGCTTCATTATTTGAACCCTTGCACTTACCAGCACAAATGGGGGGACAGTGCCGACGGCCAACATCTATGGCATATTTTGATGTGCTGCCTCAGAGAAGTGAGGCACAGACATATCACCAGGTGAGCCCAGGTGGATTTAACCAAACCCTGGTACCCCTTTAGGGAAGCCTTTTAGGGAACATGCGCTAAAGGGCCTAGAGTTTACCCAGCTGTGTTGTTTTTAAAGAGACCCTCCTTTAACTTAGTGTTGAGCCTTCTGGCTTCATTTTGGGGAGCAGGAGTGCAACAGAGATCTTGATTTAGCCCTGCAGACAAGCTCGCTGAGCGTTACGCTCAGGAAGTAAGAACCTACTGGTGGTCCCCGGCCTGAGAGAGATCCGGCTGTCCTCAACCAGGGACAGGGCTTTCTCGGCCCTGGCCCTTACCTGGTGGAACGCTCTGCCGGAAGACATCCAAGCCCTGCAGGATTTGTTGCCCTTCTCCCAGGCTTGTAAGGCAGAGATGTTCCACCAGGCTTTCGGTTGAGGACAGCGATGGCACAATTGCGCAACCTGGCACCCTCGTACACCTCTTACCCTTTATGTACCCCCCTCCCATCTTTCACAACATTCTTCTGGGAGGTCTGTGATCTGCTAAACCAGGAATTCTGACTACTTGCCATCTTGGAACTGATAAACTTTACCAAAGGACTGTTGCTTTCTTTTGGCCCCGGTCACACGGGCCAGATAACACGGCGGGGAGGTGTGGCTGTTCGCCCCGGAGCAAAATAAAGCGCAGTGGCCCGATCACATGGTCCCCTGAGTCTCTGTGCTTCAGCTGTTAGCTGGTGATCACACGGCGATGCTGCAGCGTGGCAAAGAAGCGGTGCGGCGCGATCACACAAGCGTTTCGCATTTGTGCGCATGCACAGTTCCGTGGAGCAGCACTACTTTCAGTTTTGTGTTCGTGCGCATGCACTTACAAAAAACATCCGGTTTGCGACGGGACATGGACGGGCGCCGGATGCCACGGGATACTAGCGCACCCGCAATCAGACACCCGCCTGTGCCACATGTTTTCCGGTTACTAGTGCACTTTCCTTGGTACTTTTAAGCTCCGCATCTTCGGTGGGACGCCACGGGTTGGCCACGGGTGCGCTACACTTCCCAGACGTTACGGTGTGATCGTGCCCCGAAAATCCGCCTGACATTCATGCCTTTCGCGCAGCAAATTCTCCATGTGATCGGGGCCTTTGTTGGTTGAAAAAAAAATAATTTATATATTTATTGCATATCTCTGTTGTAAGCCGCCCTGCACCCTGCTCACAGGGGAGGGCAGACTAGAGCATTATTTAAATAATGAAAGTTTGTGCTGTTTTAATTGATGCACATGAGGCTCAGTAAAACAGAATGGAAAAGGCGTGGAGCAAAGGGAAGGCCCCCTGACCTGGATAGCCCAGGCTGGCCCAGTCTTAACAGGACTTGGAATTTAAGGATGATTGGTCCCGGGTAGTATTTGGATGGGAGGCCACCAAGGCAGTCCAGGGCCAGTACTCAGAGAAAGGCAATGACATCTCTTGCCTTGAGACCCCTATGGCAGTGGTGTCGAACTCATTTCTTATGAGGGCCGGATCTGACATAAAGGAGACCTTGTTGGGCCGGGCCACATGTGTCATACAATGTAATGCCAAGTAGCGGAGATATAAACTTTATAAAGGACACAAACACAAAGGGATTTTTTAACTTAAATAAAAACATGCTTAAAACATTAGCACTCTTGGCTCAAGTGGTTAAGACGCTGAACTGCAGGCTGTGGAAGGTCAGTCGTTCAGCCGTTCGAGACCCGAGTGCCGCATGATGGAGTGAGCTCCTGTCTCTGGTTCCAGCTCCTGCCAACCTAGCAGTTCGAAAGCAAGAAATTGAAAGTAGATAAATAGGTACCACTTCGGTGGGAAGGTAACAGCATTCTGTGCGCCTTGGCGTTTAGTCATGCCGGCCACATGACCGCAGAAACGTCTTCGGACAGCGCTGGCTCTTCAGCTTGGAAACAGAGATGAGCACCGCAACCCTAGAGTTGGATTTGACTGGCTTTCGAGCACGGGAAACCTTTACCTTTAATATTTTGTTTATTTAACAGTGTCTGATAAGTGACACCTCTTGCTCTGAATTATTGCATCAAAATGTCTGTGCTGTTGCAATCCTGAGTCTGCTGTTCAGGTATGTCTCTGTAAGCTGCAAACCTATGATGACGCAGCAGCAGCAGAACTCGAAGAAGAAGCAGAAGACAGCCAGTTCTACTGTGGGCCTGATAGAAGCCCTCCGGGGGCCTGATCCAGCCCCCAGGCCACATGTTTGACACCCCTGCCCTATGGGGTTGGTACAAGATTTGGTCTTCTTTTTTAAAAAAAGAGAAAAGAAAGAAATTGAAGAAGAAAAAGAAGAGGAGGAGGAGGAGGAGGAGGAGATTGGATTTATACCCTGCTCTTCACTACTCAAAGGAGTCTCAGAGCAGCTTACAAACTCCTTTCCCTTCCCCTCCCCACAACAGACACCCTGGGAAGTAGGTGGGGCTGAGAGAGCTCTGACAGAAACTGCTCTTTTTCAAGGACAGCTCTTATCAGAACTATGGCTTGCCCAAGGTCATCCAGCCAGGTGCAAGTGGAGGAGTGGGGAAATCAAACCCGGTTCTCCCAGATTAGAGTCTGCACACTTAACCACTGCACCAAACTAGAGGATTCCAAATACTTCTGTTCCTCTCCAAAATCCGGGAAGGAGTCCAGATGAGGGAAAATCTGAAAGCATGCCTGGGTCCTCCAAAATCACAGCTCTCTTTTAAAAGACGGGGTATCCATTTGCTTTGGTGGCAGCTGCTCCCAAGGTGACTGTGACCAAAGCAAATGAGAAACAACTGATTTGCCAAAATGGCTGCACTGACGAAAACAGGATAAGGTGAGGGATGAGGTCATGGTGGGAATGAGAATAAATAGAGCTTCCCAGTCATTGTTATGTAGAAGTTAACCCCGCTTCAATCAGTGGGAGTGACTTCTGAATAAGCATGCACAGAAGAGAGCTGTAAGATGCTCTTGGGCTGAGAAAAGCCTCAGAAGAACCTTGCTGGATCAGACTGAAGGACCACCTACTTCTGCTTCCTTTTCCCAACAGGGGCTGATCAGTTGCCCACAGGGAAGTCTGCAAGCAGGCAAGAAGTTGACATCCCTCCCTCAGCGTATGTCCATGACATCTTGTACTCAGTTATGTTCATGTCCACAAAAAACCTATTCCGTCATAGCTAGTATGAGCCCTACAGGATCAGCACAAAACTCTTATCTAGTCCAGCATTCGCCAACGATACTGATGAGCAGGTGCATCATGTTAAAACACCCCAAAGATGGGCTCAGGACTGCATCAAAATAATTTTTGTGTGTGTGTGTGGTGTTTTACCTGAGCGCAGCAGCACGTGGGCACACGTCCCACTTCTGGAGATTCTCCTAGGTGAGCCAGAATTCGGGGGAAGGAGAACACCGGGCAGAGTGAAACCACAGATTAATAAAGGAATGTAACAAGGGAAATCCACTTATCTTTAAATTCTGACAGTGACTTCTTTGTAAGAAAGCTCTAGTTACGAGAGAACACCAAGGGCCCCCCTTCATCAGGAAATGACGGGATCCGGTTATCATAGGCCATATTACCTTGTACAGCTGGGAACCTGGACATGTCTCTCTTTCTCACAGGAGGTCTATAAAATTATCTGCAAAAACCTTCTGCCAGCAACGGCCTCCTTCCACGAGCCACCCAGCTTTCTCTCAGGTTCCTTGTCTCCTCTAATAACATCCTTCTCTAGGTAGATTATCCATCCCCATAAAAACCGCTCATTCTTTCAGTTACAATTTGTTTTAATTAGCCTGGCACGGACCAAGCTGGCCGTGGATTCAAACACGCCGAACGACACACACTGCCTTCCGCCAGCCATGCTTGGAGAGGCTAAACCACTTGAGAATATCAGCCAACTGCAGGCACGGAAACAGTTTCTGCCTCGCTCGGCCAGTGCTTCAGCAGTGTCTTCTTCATGGCTAGCAAGCCCTGGGTGGAAAGCTAGAAGGGTGAGATGAAACCAAGGCCCTTTCACGCATGTGAAATAATGCTGTTTCCATCAAACTACTGTATGGTAGGTTTCAAAATATTCCTAAGCATGAACGGAGATGTGACTGCGGTTCTAACTCTCTTGATTCAATTGATCACATATCGTTAGACTGTTCGTGGCATGCATCTGCTAGGGAAAAATGGTTAAACACTTGGTTGCATGGTAAACATCACCTTTCCAATGAAATAAAATGCCAATTTCTATTGAACGATGTAACAGCAGAGATTACTGTGGCAGTGGCCAATTTTTTAGTGGACGTGATGAGAGTGACAAATTTGGGAAAGTCCGTTTCATGATTTTATAATTAACCTAGACTTTTAGTTGATTGTGTCATTTTCTGTCTTTGATTTTAATGTTGTATATGCCATTAAAGGTTTATTGATTGATTGATTGATTGATTGATGCTGTTTTAATCCTCTTCAGCGACCGTTTGCAAGTGGATTTTGCCATTTCACACAGTAAAATCCAGCCGCGGAGTGCACTGAAAGTGGGTTGAAAGCGCATTCTTTATTGTGTGTGAAAGCGGATTGTCCTTATACAAATTCCTCCTTGTATTCTGGATTTCCATACTGTCATCATTTCCAAAGGGAAACCAGTGCATCAGGAGTCCTTTGGTGTAGTGGTTAAGTGTGCGGACTCTAATCTGGGAGAACTGGGTTTGATTCCCCACTCCTCCACTTGCACCTGCTGATGTGACCTTGGGTCAGTCACAAGCTCTGGCACAGCTGTCCTTGAAAAAGAGCAGTTTGTGTCAGAGCTCTCTCAGCCCCACCCACCTCACAGGGTGTCTGTTGTGGGGAGGGGAAGGGAAAGGAGTTTGTAAGCCGCTCTGAGACTCCAAGTGAAGGGCGGGGTATAAATCCAATCTCTTCTTCTTCTTCTTCTAAAAAACCCAAAATTCTAAATTCTGTACACACAACTGTACATGTTTAGTTAGTGGGCTGGATCCAGGGGAAGAGCTCATGCAAGGCATTGGTGGAGGGGCCCTTTCCCTGACTTCTCTAAGTAACCCAAAACTCCTCTTTGGAGGTCCGAAGATGAGCAAGATTTTTATCAGGATTGGAGGGCTCCAGCAATAAGTGAGAATGGGTCAATTGGGTACAAGGGCCTCTTTCCTTTGAGGCTTGTATCTGTGGAGAGTGGGCCGCGGTGGCTCAGAGGGTTAAGACGCTGAGCTGCAGACCAGAAGGTCTTTAGTTCGGCGGTTCGAGAGACCCGAGTGCCGTGTGACAGAGTGAGCTCCCGTCTCTGGTCCCAGCTCCTGCCAACCTAGCAGTTTAAAAGCAAGAAATTGCAAGTAGATAAATAGATACCGCTTCGGTGGAAAGGCAACAACGTTCCATGCGCCTCGGCATCTAGTCATGCCGGCCACATGGCCAAGGAGAAGTCTACAGACAGTGCTGGCTTGGAAATGGAGATGAGCACCGCAACCCTAGAGTCAGATTCGACTGGCTTTCGAGTAAGAAGAAGAAGAAGAGATTGGATTTATACCCTGCCCTTCACTTGGAGTCTCAGAGCGGCTTACAAACCCCTTTCCCTTCCCCTCCCCACAACAGACACCCTGTGGGGCTGAGAGAACTCTGGCACAAACTGCTCTTTTTCAAGGACAGCTGTGCCAGAGCTTGTGACCGACCCAAGGTCACATCAGCAGGTGCAAGTGGAGGAGTGGGGAATCAAACCCGGTTCTCCCAGATTAGAGTCCGCACACTTTACTTTATCTGTGGCGAAGGAAGAAAAGCGATCTAACCTTTCTTCCTCCTTGTTGCTGTGGCATATTTTGCTTGCAAAGCTCCTCAGAGAAATTTTCGGACTAATGGCAGGGTGTTTGAGGAAGGTGGGGAAAGATCTGCTTTGCCGACCGCTTCTCTAAGCTCTTCTTCTGCCAGATCTAACCCTGTTTCTGGAAAGCAAGACCTGGCGTGATACGACAGGCAACAACTTCAAGAACAGAAGCGAAATTACTCATGGTCCCAGCCATACAATTCACCGCTAATTACAACCTAAGCCTTGAAAAGAAAGCCATAACGATCACCAATTGCTTTGTGCTTACAATACTGTGGCAGTTTTCAAGGGAGGGCCTTTTTTGTCTTTGCAAACAGTAATTAAGCCTCAGAAAAACTCCGCTGAGCTGGAAAACTGGCATTCTCTCCACCTGCAACAGAGAAGTGAAGTGGATTTAAGTAAGTTAAGTGACTGGTTAAAAGGAAGTAGCTGTTCTGAACTGGCCAATCGCATGCCACTCCACTTTTCACAGATGAAAATAAGGACATATGGTTAGCATTCCTGTTCTTACACTTACACTCAAGGTCTCTCCCACCACACACACACACACAAAAATTAGGGCTCATTTTGTCTCCCTTAAGCCGTCACTCAACGATATGCTTTCTTCTGCTGATTTACAAGCCAGGAGGGTGTTTGGGTTAAAGATATACTAGAAAAAGCATACACAAAGCGGCATTATGCTGAATCAGACCATCGGTCTATCAAGGTCAGATAGCCAGCCAGCCAGCCAGCCAGCCTGGTGTAGTGGTTAGAGACCCAGGTTTGAATCCCTACTTCTGCCTTGGAAGCCGGCTGGGTGACCTTGGACCAGTCACACACTCTCAGCCTAACCTACCACACAGGGTTGTTGTAAGGATAGAATGGAAGAGAGGGGAATTATATGGGCCATTTGGAGACCCCATTGGGGAGAAGGGTGAGATATGAATAAAGTAAATAAACACTTAGACTAGTGGTGGCTCCCTAGAGTCTCAGGAAGAAGACTTTGGTCCTTTCCACATTTGCCCGTCACTCTGGATTTTCTCAGTGTACAAGTCGAGGCAATTTAAGTCCAGGGCAAAACAGCATCGATATTACCCAGGGCAACAGCAGGCTGAAACCGGGCTGACCACTGAAGGGAGGTAATGTAATGCAGAATTTGGGGGGGGGGGGACGGAATAAAAAGAAGGTTGAACTCGATTTTAGTGCAGAATGGTGGTGGGGGGAGACCCTAGATTTAAAAGAAGGTTGGATTTGATTTTAGTGCTGAATTGCTTGGAGGACACTGCGGTGAACATGGATTCAGAGGAGACGGCAGAAAGGGCCTTTCTCATCACTTACAACCTGAGCAGGGGTCATTTCCTGCAGGAGCGCACAGAAGCGGAGCTCCGGCAGTAAGAAGCCCAGGGGGCGGGCACATGCAACAAGCCCTGCCCCCTTCTCCCAGCAGCCTGGGTCATGAGGAGCACGAGGATTTGCGCATTCCCCCCCCCCCAATAGCTAGCAATCCAAAACAGTCCAGTGGAGCCTGAGCAGTTGGTGTTGCCTTCTGACACACCTCCGGTGATGTCAGGGGGTGTGGCATATGCAAATAAGTTATGCATATGCAAATAAGTTATGCTAATGAGCTCCCGCACCTCTTTTTCTATGAAATTACCCCTGAACCTGAGTCATACCTGCAGAAGCTGGGAACTGAACCTGGGAACCGAACCTGGGAACATCTGCACGCCAAGTAGATTCTCCACCACTGAGCCATGGCCCCTCTCCAAATGGCAGGTGCTGCATACTCCGCGGCAGAGTAGTGTTCATGTGCATACCTCAGAGCCAAGACGCATTCCCGCTTTCAAAATGGTAGGCTCGCCTAAAAAGCAGTCCTCAGCACCCCTGGCGCTCAGCCTCCCTCTCCACAAACTCTCGGAACGATCCGTTCATTCTGCAGACCAGCTGCAACCGTCTTCAATAGTGGGGTGCAGGAAAGAAGCTGAAGGTCACCCGATGGCTTGCTGCTTTCTCTCCCCAAAGTGCATCTTAATTATTGAAGAGACGGGCGGAATGACAGAGAGGCCAAAGCAATTACATGTCCATTTAGCCAAGCACTGGATCAAAAAGGGAAAAGAAAATGGATAGCCGAGCAAACTCGGGTTTTATTCATTAGGAGGCCCCTAATTACATTTAAATTGCAAAGTGGGAATTAGACAGTTCATCTCCCGATAATGCGTCAATGTTACAGAGATCCTACATCTCTAATGGACTGTACGTATGATTGTTATTCAAGCTTTTCTATCAGCTTCGGCTGGCCCAACTCTCACAGGGCCTTTCCCCTCTCCGGTTCCACCAGCAGCCAGCCATCATCTCAGAGAGAGAAAGAAAGCACGGTCCATGTGTAGGGTTGCCACCCTCCAGGTGGTTATGCAAAAGTATATAGCACTGTGTATAACAGGTGTTGGCTGCGGTGGCTCAGTGGTTAAGACCAGGCCCGTAGCTAACGCGGGGCCCATGGGGCCCGCCCCCCCGTGGTTTTCTGGGCCCCTCCCCCAATCCTCAGCTCCACCTCCCCCCAGTCCCCTCACCTCTGATTGATCTCCCCCCCCCCCCCCGGCTCTAGACAGGCAGGCTCAAGGTGAGCGGAGGGCCAGGGACCCTGACCTGGGCGGCAAGGTGATTCGCTCACCCGGTGGCTCGGGAGGAAGGCCAGCCAAGGCGGTGGAGGCTGCGGGGGGGCACTGAGTGCTTCACCCGGCGGGGGGGGGGACAAGAGCAACAACAGGAGGGGCTGCTCGTCGCTGGCTGGACTCACCAGGCCATTTCTTTCCCGCCCGAGTAACAAAGAGGCCACGCGCAACTGGGGGGGAGGGGGCAGGGAACCGCTCATCCCAAGCATCTCTTCCTCCTCCCAACTTCTCCACACACCCCTCCCTGGGCCACGACGTCCCGAGGGTGCCGCCGCGCCCGCCCCCTCCTCTCCGGCCTTGGTTGCCCCTGCCTGCCTCAGCCAACGAGGGAACAGCACAAGCCGGGCTGCATTCCTCGATCCAAGCCACTAAGCAGTGCCTTGCTTCTTCTCTCCCCCCTCCCCCCGCACAAGATGAAGGGGCCCAATGCCGAAGTGTCTTGGAACTTTGAGATCCAAGCCACTTCAGCAGTGCAGCAGTGTCTTGCTTCTTCTCCCCCCCCCCATACACTAAAATACATTAAAATGCAGAGGATTTATTATTTAGCTATTATTTAAAAGTATGAGCATGGCATGGCAGTTCCACCACACAGACATATAATGGCAGGCCCCACTGGCCCCGTGAGAAAAACATTGGCCCCCTGAGCAAAAAGTTGTTAGCTAGGGGCCTGGTTGAGACGCTGAGCTGCAGACCGGAAGGTCAGTAGTTCAGCCGTTCGAGACCCGAGTGCCGCATGACAGAGTGAGCTCACGTCTCTGGCCCCAGCTCCTGCCAACCTAGCAGTTCGAAAGCAAGAAATTGCAAGTAGATAAAAAAATACCGCTTCAGTGGGAAGGTAACAGTGTTCGATGCGCTTCGGCATCTAGTCATGCCGGCCACATGACCACGGAAACATCTTCGGACGGCGCTGGCTCTTCAGCTTGGAAATGAAGATGAGCACCACACTCTTGAGCCAGATTCAACTGGCTTTTGAGCAAGGGAAACCTTTACCCTTACTATAATAGATGTATGTTTGATAGATCAATTTTGTGGGTTTTTTAATTTTTCTATACTGTTATATAAATATTGGTGTCGAATTTAATCAAAAACAGGTTTCACCCAAATAATGCTTCAAAGTGCAGGTTTACATTCTGTTCAGATATTCAGACAGCACCTAGTTAGTTTCACATTCACTAGTCCCACGGGACTCTAGTAATTTACCTGTTTCGAATACAATCTTTTTCAAGGACATAAGGCACAATAATGTCTCTTCATGAGCAGAAAACTCTTAAGAAAGCAGAATATTTTCTAGGGTCCCATCAGAACCCTTGCAGCAAACATGATAACCGATCTAGGGTAGCAACTCTCTCAATTTCTATCAGGTAGCTGCAGTTCCCCTGGACAAAATGGCTACTTTGGAGGGGAAATTCTATGGCATTTTAACCCAATGAGATCCCTTCCTTCCCCCAAACCCCACTCCCAGGCTCCACCCCCAAATATCCAGGAATTTCCCAGCTCAGAGTTGGCAACCCTAGGGGGGAAATAGGGTAAGGGCTGAGCCACCAGGTGGGGACATGGTGATCTCCTGGAATTACAATGGATCTGGGGAATTAGGAGATAAGTTCCCCTGGAGAAAACGGCAGTTTCAGAAACCAGATGGGAATAATTCGGAATGCCAAAATCTGGGGTTGGGGGATGGTGGCGGGGGAATGTGCCGGCCAGCCACATCTGACTTATGGCATCCCATAGGGTTTTCAAGGCAAGAGATATTCAGATGTGGTTTGCCACTGCCTGCCTCTGTGTCACAGCCCTGGTATTCCTTGGAGGTCCCCTGTCAAAATGCCAGCCAGAGCTTAACTTCTGAGATCTGATGAGATCAGGCTAGCCTGGGCTAACCGGGTCAGGGGAGGGGGTGACGGACCAGGGGAATATCAGAAATATCCATAAACTTGGAGCAGAATGACATTTGAAGTCAGCCCTGCACCATACTCAATTCAACGGCTTTGGTTCTTGAATCTCAGCCTTACAGGCTCTCCCATAACGGGGTCTTGCTTCCTCCAAAGGAGGGAGCCTGCAAAGCATCAGTTCTCCCTGCGACGTGCCTCTGAGCTGGAGCTCTGCCAGGGGAAGTGACATCTGGGGAAATGTAAGGCTGCTGCATATTGTTATTTTACAAGACCGCATAACAGGTTTGTTTTAAATTATGTGTGCGGTGAATCAGTGGTGCCCGCAGAAAGTTATGTGCAGCCTGCTGCTCTGGCCAGTGCTATTCCGTCTTCTGGGAAGTGGGCAAAGGCCTTTCACCGGGGAATGTCTGACGACAATTCATGCCCAATATTTCTGGGATGCCTATTCACGTGACCATATAGCGTGTCGACTGAGTCAAGAAATGGATTCTTCCCCGTTCCTTTATTGTTGGGCAGTTTCTCTCTGTGCTGCCTTTCACTTTTTCTGCCTTGACAAGGAGGATTTCTTAAACTCATTTCAGAATTTAGATCAATCTATTTTAAAATTGCATTATTTATTAAATTCACTTGTACTCCGCCTTTCTCCCCAATAGGGACCCAAAGCAGGTTTCCACCATTCTCCCATGCCCATAGCTATGGTGGGGCTTTTAGGGGCTCTGCCCCCTTTCTTAAAGGCACAGCCCCACAAGAATGTCTCCTGTAAATGCTTTTGTCAATCATTTAAAAACATTTTTTAAAAGGCGTGCACACCTTTAAGCAGAGTCGGGTGCCGGTAGTTGACTAATTCCCATACTGAGCAAGGGGGTTGGAGTAGGTGACCTCTAGGATCCCTTCTAACTCTGCATCAAGAAACTGGTCTCCTTTAAGAGAGTTTTTCTGCCAAAGTGTTAGCTTTCTTTTCCTTTTCTTTTTTTTGTAAATACTTTTATTTCCCTCTCCTAAAAAGGAGAGAATTTTCGCTTATAGAGAAAAATAGGAGGGGTATATAGAGGGACAAAGAAAAGTGTTGAGTGCTGTTAAATATTGGTATGTTAATCTGTTAGTATTAAAGTTGAAGTCCACCTCAAAGTTTATGACTTCTTCTGTAGTTGGATAAGCGTCCATTTCTTCTTAATCTTTTCAAATCTGGCAGTTAATATGTTAGTAAAGTCCTTTTGGAGTTAGTACATCTTCTTTGGCACATCCAGATAAGTCTTTATTTTTTAAGATGTTTTTCTTTTTTCTCTCGTAAGTTATATTTTGGACCTCCGGCTGCTCCTTTTTCTTCCTCTTCTTTCACCTCCCCTTCCGAGCTGCTGCTTTCGTCGCTTTTCCCTGACATCCACTCAGCGAGTTCTGCTTCCTCTTCTGTGTTGGCGTGCCTCTTCAAAAATTCTTTTGCCTTCAAGATAGAGTCAATCTTTTCTCTTCTGTCTTTAAATTTACAGACCAGTCCTTCTGGCGTTAACCACCTGTAGCTAATTTGACGTTTTTGTAAGAACAAAGTCAGTCCTTCATATTCTTTTTGCTTCATTCTAATTTCAAATGGAATATCTTTCAAAACTTGGATTGGTTGTTCTCCAATTTTCAAGGGTGTTGCTGATACTGCTTTTAATATTTGATCCCGGAGACGTTGCTTGGTGAATTTCACTACCACTTCTGCTGGCAGCTTGTTCTTCTTCGTGAAGTTGGAGTAGGCTCTATAGGCCAAATCCATCTCTTCTTTTATGTTACAAGTTCACTTTCCTGTTGATTGACAGCAGTTCCAGAGGAGGAGGGACTCGGACAGGAAGTTCCTCCTGCCTTCTTCTGCTTCTCCAAAGCCTTTCTATCTCTCTCTTTCTGCATCGCCATTTTTCAACTTTGTTTATACTTTGAAAGTTCGTGCCGCACCACCCGAGGATGGCTCCTTCTAGCTCACTCTCAGCCCGCTTCCAAAAGGTAACACGCTTAATCGAATTTTTGCTTCGCCCCCTTTCTCCACTTTTAAGAAAGTCTCTTTTCTGTGCTGGGGGGGGGGAATCCTCCCTCCTCCCTCCGCTCTCCGGGGGACGAAGAACACTCAAGCCCCGCTTTTAAATTGCTCTCCAACTCACAGTTAGTCGTATACGCTTTACTTCCAGCTTTAACTTTAACGCTTCAGCACTCCGATGTTCCAGTGGCCTTGCTAGTCCCCGTCACGGGGCACATCGCAGCTGGGGCCGTTTGGGGCAAAGGGAGACTTAAACGGGGAGCCTCAATTCCCGGCTTTCGTGCCGGTCAGAGGATTCTCCCAGCCTCCCGGACGCGCCCCCTGGTTCGGAGCCTTTATACCAAAGGCTCCTTAGGATCTCCGCATAAGCGGGACCCCCCCAATCTGCGTGTGGGTGATCTGGCTCCGGGAGCTTACCCGAGAGTGTTAGTTTTCTTGACTATAGAAGTCATCACGCCCACCTGTCGGCTTGTTGTCAGAATCGTTGCTTAGGCTGGCAGAAGTGATTAACTTGCAGCAGCTGAGAACTGTCATCTAAAGTGACTGACAGCTTGCAATTTAGAGTTCTATCCTGGTAACAGCTTTCGATTGGCTAAATGGCTTTTCTTTCTGCACTGAGAACTTCAGCCCCACCAGAAGAAAAAAAAATTGTCCCACAAGCCACAAAATCCTGGTCCACATTTTCCTTTGCTACATTTTATCTTTACAACCACCCTGTGAGGTAGGATAGGCTGAGAGAGGTGTGTTAGGCTGAGTATGACTGGCCCAAGTCACCCAGCAAGCTTCATGGCCTGAGTGGAGACTCAGACCTGGGTCTCCCAGATCCAAATCCGACACTCTTAACCAGTACACCACTCTGGCTCTCCCGGCCATGTGTCACAGATTTCAGTTCCTTCCTTCCATATGCACCTTTCCCCTTCCACGTTAACAAGAGACACTGCAAAATAGTGATCCTGATATGATAGCATAGTGATACTTTTGGGGTGGAGCTTTGCTGATGCACAAATGCACTCCTGTGCATTGGTAAAACACCATACACAAAGGGATCCTAAGACAGCTGCACATGTCATCACATCATCACATCAACACCACTCTTTTTTGCAGAGTTTTAGCAATGCCCAGCAGAACAGGGGGAGTGGAAGGAACTGGGAGCTTCAGCAAGCTGTGCGCACAGTCCAAAATTTTGGCACGTCTTTGGAAACACAACCAGTTAATTTAGAACTCTAAAATCCAGGACAAAATGTGCATGCGAAGAAGTCTGGGAGAATCCTCAATCTATAGGCATCAAGACCACGGGTCAGGCTTGGTTACTAGAGAAATTGGAGGGATGGTTCTCCAGATCCTTTGTACTTTAAGTAGATTTCACAGATCCCTTTCGCGGGCTGTCTGGTTCTGAGATGAGGCATCGGAGCCCTATTAGTGAACTAGCCAAGCAGGGCAGGTAGCAGCAGGTTACACTAACAAGCCAATTAAAAGGGTTTCTAAAGGGAGCCTGGCTGGGCAGAGGAGGAGGAGGAGAAAGACCAGCTGTGAGGTCTGCAAATGTACCAGCCGAGGTACTGCAAATGTTCAGATAATGATCCAAACTTATGTACTTGGGTGGGTGGGAGACTTTTTGGTGCCAGCCCCATATCCGAAACATATGGCTGAATTCTGATGTATTATGAACATGTGTGAGCAAACGTTTTTATCAGGAACGTCGGCTTACTCCATATCAAGAGTAAAGGTTCTGCAAGCAGGACTGACTTCCGCAGGACTGACTTCCACAGAATATGAAAAAGCTATTTTTTAAAAAAGATGCTATCTCAGTCCTCACCCACAGCAGAAACACAAACACTATATGTGAATAGGGATGGGCAAGAACGGCATTTTTTGCAGTTCAGTATGCATGTGAACCAGGAGGTGGGTTTGCGAACCGACCCTGTTTGTATCGGTTTGTGAGCCATTTAAAGTTTAAACCCCTGCTTTCTGCTCTCCATGCCTTTTGCAGGGAGCAGAAAACAGGGCTTCCAAACACCTGAGCTCAGCTGTTTGGTTTAAAGGGCTCAGAGCTGCAGGGAGCAAAAAGCAGGGACTGAACCGTCCTGAACTGCACCAAAAGTCGTGGAAGTTCTTAGCAGTCATCAGTTTGCGAACGTCACTTCGCAAACCACGAACCAACCAAAATTTGTGATGAACTTTAGTTCGTCACTCCTGCCAACCTAGCAGTTCGAAAGCAAGAAATTGCAAGTAGATAAATAGGGGGAAGGTAACAGTGTTCCGTGAGCCTTGGTGTTTAGTCATGCCGGCCACATGACCACGGAAATGTCTTTGGGCAGCGCTGGCTCTTCGGCTTTGAAACAGAGATGAGCACCGCAACCCTAGAGTCGGATTCGACTGGCTTTTGAGCAAGGGAACCTTTACCTTTACCTTAGTTCGTCAACTGGTTCGTGCCCATCCCTATATATGAACATGTGGTACCTCCAGTATAGTGTCCTATAGAACATTTATATGGATAAGAGTGCGGAGGACAGCCATCTCTGTTTCTCCTTTTCAGTTTTGCAGGGCCTGCATCAAACCAAGATGCCAAGTCTGTCCCCATATCCACTCTTGATAGAACAATCACCTGACCTAACAATACCAGCCATACCATTTCAGGTTCCTTCACGTGTTGCTCTTCCAGTGTTACATATGTCCTCAAGCATCAGCGATGCCCTTACACTCTCTACATCAGACAAACTACTCAGAAGAATAACCTACTCAGAAGAAGAACCTACTCAGAAGAAAAATCGATCATCAGCCCAACATTAAAAAAACCCACAAAGCTCAGATACCAGCAGGAGAACATTTTAATCTCCCATGTCATTCCACTGCTGAGCTAAGAGCGGCAGTCCTCAAACAAAGGAACTCCAAGGGGAAATTACAACATGAGGTTGCTAAACTTGAGTTCATTCTCCAGTTCAGAACAATGGACCCCTCCCCCCCGGGCTGAAAAAGGAGATAGGATTCTTATCTCACTACAAAGGCTAGTTGTCTGCCCCAAAGTATTTCCCCCTCTGCTCTAATCAAGCCGATTACAGTAGGCATGGTAGGCATGGTACACTTGTCTCCTTTGCAAGCATTCTTTGCAACACCCCTCCCATCTCCTGACTGGGATTTACAGACTCCGAGATCTCCATTCCAACTTGTGTCTGACAAAGGAACATTGACGCCCACAGCTTATGCCCTGAAAATCTTGTTGGCCTCTAAGGCAGTACTAGATTTGAATCTAACTGCTCCTTTTCAGTTGAGCCCGTAGATGTCCTGGAAGTGGTAATGGACCGGATACCCGGAAGCACAATCTAGATAAAGGGACCACAGATTTCACAGCAAACATGTTTTGCTGGTAAACAGATGGTTGCGACATCCACAGTCACTTTTGAGGCATGCTTCCGGTCACCTCGCCTTGCTGCCATCCGGCCTGAGCAACTGCTGGATAGATCTGCAGCTGCTCAGCAGCTGTGGTGGTAGAGCTTGTTTCATCTGCCTTGCAGCTGATTTTGTACCTGCCCAGTAGGGGAAATCAATTCTTGTCTAGAAGGAGGAGGAGGAGGAGGAGGAGGAGGAGGAGGACGAGGGGGACCTCAGACAGATACAATGCCATACTCCCCACCCTCCAAACAAGCTGTTGCCAGTCTCCAGGTGACAGCTGGAGAGCTCTTACAGCTCTGGT
>NW_015170889.1:1555632-1580178 GCF_001447785.1 Gekko japonicus
GACGACGACGACGACGACGACAACTTTTAATGCTTTGCTCTACCTTAAGGAGTCTCAAAGCGGCTTAAAATCACCTTTCCCTCCCTCTCTCCACAACAGGCACCTCACGAGGCAGGTGGGGCTGAGAGAGTTCGGAGAGAACTGTGGCTGGCCCAAGGTGACCCAGCAGGCTTCCTGTAGAGGAGGAGCAGGGAATCAAACCCAGTTATCCAAATTAGAGTCCACCACCCTTAACCACTACACACTGACTCTCTATTACATCACACTGGCTCTCTGCCTCCGTTATCCCCCGTCAGCTCAACTCTCTTCTCCCCACATCCTGCCCATCACCTACAACATGTTGGAAATGTATGTGTTTGCAAGGTCTCAGATTCCGGCCATTATAGGGTTAACTTGGCCCCGGTCACACGTAAAGGTTTGGCCCGGGAGAGGGACGGATCGGGAGCGCAGCAAACGGGCGCGATCTCACCGCAACATCTGGGAAGCGGTGCGCACCTGTCCTCGATCTGTCCCAACCCCCGAAAAGGCACAGCAAAAATACACCACCTATCGAGGTGGTTCTTCCAGCGTGGCTGCATCAAGGCCGGCCGTGGGATCGCCGGCGCGTCCTTCTGCCGGCGCATCCCTGGCTCCTAGCTGAACTGCGCATGCGCAGACATGCGCAGTTCGGCAGTCTCCCGTTCCCCACTGTCGCTTTCCCCGGCATCTGATTGTGTCGGGGAGGGAATGTGCTGCGGCTCAGGGGATCAATGTGATCTCGCCGCTGCGTGTTTCTTTTGGTGCGGCTTTATAAAGCCACACTTTCGCCCGTTCCTCTCCCCCCCATGTGGCAGGGACCCTCGTTTACCTTTCTATGCTATTGTTTAGAATGACCTGGAAAGGAAACCTGGCAGACAGCCAATGTGGGGAAAGCCCAGGAATCTGAGTGTGTGTACAAACAATGATTGGTTACTGTTTTCAGGAGACTTCCTTTCTAGGGGTGGAGAAGAAGGTGTTTGTCCACCATTGCTTGAGAAGTGTGTGGCTATGCTTTGAGAAGTAAGCAGCAGAAATGCATCTGTTAGATGTTTTGTTTATTTGTCATTTTCCTGTATACTCTTTACCCTTAGAAATAAAGTTTTTAAACAGAAAGAAAGTCTCATTCAATGAAGCAAGATCCATTGACACTCTGAACAATTTAAGCGTTTTTGACTATTTTCCCAACACAACAGCCCTGCCTCTGTACCGATCTACTTCCCCCTTCCCCCCACAGCATTCCCTTATTCCTCTTCCCAAATGAGATTTCTCTTCTCATTTTCCCCACACTCCATTGGCACCCTTCAAATCCCTTCCCACTCTCTCATTTCCCACTCCCCTGCAGCACCCCTTCCTTCTCTGCCCTATCCTATTTCCCCTTCCCTCGAACTCCCTCCTCCTAACCGGAATCCAATGTCAGTTTAAACACGGGGCAATCCGTTTATGCTTCTTTTTTCTTAGGACACTGTATTGATTTTATTGTGCTGAGACGGAGTGCCTCAAGAGAATGAGCCAGTGCCCGTGCTGACTGATCCAGGAACCATCCGTGAGAGACAGCTGTGATGTTTTGGGGCAGCACTTGGGTGCAGATTGTGGGAATGAGCACAGACGGGTATGGGGATGTGAGTCTAGTGGCAGCAGTCCCAGAGTGACACGTCCCCTTTGGCATTCCATTTGATTCTGGGGGAATCTGTCACTCTCTGGTTGAGCAGCTTGCTGGGCAAAGCTAAAAAAGCAAAAACTGGGGAAACTAACAGAGGACCAGAGACCTGTGAATATAGTAACTAAGAACTTTTTGAAGAGTTCTTTGGAAATTTTGGAGCTGTTTTATTAGAACAACGTAGGCAAAAGCCCCGTAGCTAGGGATTTTGGGAGAGGGGGCCTTGGGGGGCCCACCAGCTAATTACATCAAAGGCTCCAGGGCAAGGGGGGGTCTGCATGGTGTGCACCGGGCTTCCGGTCGGGGGCAAATGGCAATTTGACGCACCTTGCAATCACGCAGGGTGGACAGGGGCTCCTTTTGACAGTTTGGGCTATTTATCAGCCCAACGCAACCTCCCCCAGGCAGGGGGAGAGTCTGGCAAGCAGCAAGAACCAAGAGGGAATTGAGATTGGTGTGATTAAGTCTTGGAGGAGGCTTGTATTACACCTTGATCCCCTCCCACGAAGCGGGCGCGGCGTTCAGCACTAAAGGAGCTCACCGAGCTGAGAATTCAGCTTAAAATTGCAATTTCCTGATCTCATGGACTAAAGGGGAAAAAATCGGGAACGAAGGAGACAGTGCGAAAACCTAAGTAAACAAACAAGGTAACGATTACAAATTACTTACCGGAAAATAGCTAAGAGCGCTTGTGGAGATATCCGGATAAGTGATAAAGAATATTAAAGAAAGACTGAGCAAAATTGGACTATTAAAAGTAGATGATTGAAGTGAAAATAGCGGGGGAAAGCTAGCTGTTTTGCATTCCTGTGGTAGTGGGAAGATAACAACTGGAAACCCATGTTTAAGATCGCGAGAACACGGAAGACTTTTTTTTTTTCATAATTTTATTTTGCATTTTCCAAACTTACAAACATTTTATATTCTTGCATAATATATAAGTTAGAGTCAGTTTTCAGAATCTAGCCATTTATATAGTCCTTTCCATCTTTCCACAAAAGTCTCATCCTTTTTCCCTTGTATTATCGCATTCAATTTTTCTATTTCCGCTATTTCCATCATTTTACATTTAATCTCTTCTAATTTGGGTGTGTTTTCCATTTTCCAGTATTTAGCCCATAATATTCTGGCCGCTGTAACCACGTATATAGTAACATATTTTTCATTATATTTAAGCGTTTCTGGCATAATGTTTAGCAGGTAAATCTCAGGCAACAAGTCAAGCTTTATATTAACAATTTTTTCTATTAGGTTTTGAACTTTTTTCCAATATTTCTGAACCTCCCCACAGCTCCACCACATATGGTAAAAAGTTCCCACATTTGCTCTACACTTCCAACAAATGTTGGAACAATTTGCGTAACATTTTGCTAATCGCTCCGGTGGCCAATACCATCTATGGAAAATTTTAAAGATGTTTTCTCTATAATTCGATGCTCTCATTATTTTAAATGATTTCCAAATCTTAGCCCATTTGTCTGGAGCAATATTTTTCCCCAAGTCTCTTGACCATACAACCATATTATGTTTTGGGACATCATCTTTCATATAATCTTCTAGTAGAAATTTATACATCTTCTGAATCTGTTTATCATTCGATGAAAGCCATATTTTATCTAGCTCGTTTTTCCCATCATAGAAACCAACTTTTAGATCTTTTTGATACCTCGAATTAAGCTGTGTCTTTTCCCACCATGAGAGGTGGATATTTTGTTGTGCAGATAGGTTTTCCGCTGTTTTTAGTTTATTTGATTTATCCAGTAGATTTTCATAAGATTCTTTGTTATATTTCGTTAATAGCGATGGTAGTATGAAAGCTTCTAGAGGTGAGACCCATTTTGGGACTTTAGTATAAAATTTTTGTTTTATTTTATCCCAAACTTTGAGCAAGGCCGCTCTTAGGATGTTGTTTTTGAAGTGAGAATGTGTTTTGTCCTTTCCATACCAAATGTAAGCGTGCCAGCCCATGACTAGGTCTGCCCCCTCTAAATTTAAACATCTTGAAAGGGAATAGAACGGAAAGGTGATGGGCAGGAAGTGACGCAGGGAAGCATAAAGTTCAGGACTCTGCCCAGACGTGATTTGGAGGACCAGAAGGCTATCGGAGTAGAAGCGACAGGGGACAGGAAGCAACGGACCAGAGGATGACGGGGGACAGGAAAAGCAAAACACCGGAAGGTATATGTGGATGCGAATGTGCGCTTGACAGGAAGTGGTAGGAAGGACCTACTCTATACTATAAAATCATAGAGTTAAAGCGCCCAGCATTTTGTGGAGGAATGAAGTTTAAAATTAAATTTTGAGCTGGAAAAAAGAGTCGGGGAGCCGAAAATAGAGAGGTCCGAATAAGCGCATTGAGGACTATTGGACTGTGTAAACTGATTTTGTTAAAGAGCGACAACGGATCCGAAACTCAGACCAAGAGCTGCATCGTTTTCTACCTCGAAGATGACTAGAAAACAGGGCAAAGAAATGCAGGCTGTATTGGAAGCTATGGAACAGAGAATGACAGACGCGATTCAAGACATGGGAAAACAGATGAAAGAGTTGTTAAGGTCAGAAGTGGCTGAACTTAAAAAAGAAGTGGGAGAAAAACTTGAAAAGGAAGTGGGAGTGCTTAAAAAAGAATTTCAAAGTTTGTCACAAAAGTCTGCTGAAATAGAACAAAAAGTGCAAGATGTTAAGCTTAAAGTGGATACAGTGGTGAAAGAAAACAAAAGACTGGATACTATGATGGAGTATAGAGCAATGCAGACACACCTTCGGTTAAGAGGGGTGGAAGAGAAATTGAATGAGGACATCCGTTATAGAGTGATTAAAGCCGTCGCAGAATATCTTAAAGATGATGTTGACGATATAGAGTATAATTTTGACTTGATCTACAGAGTGAATTCAGCCTATGCACAGCAGAAAAGTCTGCCAAGAGATGTGATTGTTCAGATGGTAACCAAAAGAATAAAAGAACTTATTGTGAAGAAGCAATTTACTGCGCCTTTTGAGATGGATGGAAAGAAGATAATAGTCATGAAAGAGCTTCCTAGAGCTATTGTTCAAGACAGAAAGAAATACAAGAAGCTTACTGACAAACTGAAACTGCTGGATATAAGATATAGGTGGGAAATACCACAGGGATTGAGCTGCATGGTGTGCACCCACACAGCCCCCCGTTAGAGCCTTCCTCTGAGGCGAGCCAGAATCCCAATGTTAATAAACACTAAAAGGTCTAGGAAAGCTGCCATGTGTTAAAAAAAAAAAGAGAGTGGGGATCAAGCTTCCTCCCTCACTCCTTCCCTGAGCCGAGGATCTTTCCCGAAGCCTGGAGCAGAAAATCCAACAGGAGGAGCGAACTGCTGCAATCCGACCAATGTGTGTGTGACTCCGTCAACCACCGGTTGCTGCTGGGCCCTAAAGAGACTCAGCTCATCAGATGAGCTCAAACTGGGAGACGCCAGCTCAGATCGATCAGGGGATGAGGGGGCTGGAGGGAGGGAGGGAGGGGGAGCTGAGGATCAGAGGAGGGGCCCGCAAAAACAGTGGGGGGCAGGCCCCATGGGCCCCACGTTAGCTACGGGCTGCGTAGGAAGCAGGAAGATTAATTGCAATATGGATTCATTACGTTCTCTTCTTCTTCTTCTGTTCGGTTGCAGTACGGTGGAGGTTGGATATTACCGGTGCTCCATTAACAGGATTGCCTTGCCTCCGTCAGCATCAGACTTTACTGCTTCACTGAGAAGTGCTGACTCAGATAGGAAATTGGTTGGGGCTTGGAGGTGTTTTCAATATTGAACTAACGCCACAGATATTTTGTACAATATTCAGATTGGAACATTTGAATACCCCACGGGGAGGGCGGGGTAAAAATGTTAACAATAAATAAATAAACAATACATGGACAAGTTATTTTTATAAACTCTTAGTTATTATAGTCACAGGGTTCTTGTCTTTTGCTGGGCAGCGCTGGCACTGTTCCTTAGCATCACCATTAATTTATTTCCTTCATTTATTTCCTGCCCGTCTCCCCCGTGGGGACCCAAAGCTGTTTACATCATTCTCCTCTCCTCCATTGCATCCTCACTTCAATGATTTTGAGGCTGAGAGTGTGTGTGACTGGCCCAAGGTCACCCAGCAAGCTTCCATGGGATACTGGGGATTCAAACCTGGGTTTCCCACATCGTGGTTCAACACTCTAACCACTACACCATGCTGCCTTTACACATTAGGGGGGGAATGGGGAGGTGGAGAAACACTACACATTGCAAAAAAAAAATTAAAAGTGGCATCACATGGGGAGGTGGGACCAGCTATGACTGGTGGTGGCCAATACTCCCTCGAAGGTGTGGAGTCCTGAGAGCAAAAATTCTACTTTGTGAGCTAGCAGCATTAAAGCTGTGAGCAGGTGACCTGGCTTCTGTATAAATTAGTTTGCTCTGGAGCCATCCTTCCTAAGCTAAGACAAAAATGTGTGAGCTGGAGGCTAAAGAACTGTGAGCTAGCTCGCACTAACTCAGCTTAGAGGGAACACTGGTGGTGGCCCCTGTCAACTTCTCAGACCGAAGGCAACTTCCACAACTGGAACCATTTCCACATCTGGTACTTGCCTCTCATTCCCAGTGCACTGAAGAGAAGAAGAAGAGATTGGATTTACACCCCGCCCTTCACTCAGAGTCTCAGAGTGGCTTACAAACTCCTTTCCCTCCCCCTGCCCACAACAGACACCCTGTGAGGTAGGTGGGGCTGAGAGAGCTCTTTCAAGAACTGCTCTTGCAAGGACAGCTATTGCCAGAACTATGGCTTGCCCAAGGTCATCCAGCAGCTGCGAGTGGAGGAGTGGGGAATCAAACCCAGTTCTCCCAGATTAGAGTCCACACACTTAACCACTACACCAAACTGGATCTGAATCACTGATTCCACAGTAGGAGGAATTCCTGTGGCAAGGAATGATGTTTGTGGCTGGGCAGGAGTAGTGGACATGGGGAAAGGGAGCCGTTATGATGCCGATTATGCTAATATGGAGTTTAGGCACAATGTGAAGAATTCCCCACTTGAAACCGCAAGTTCAGTAGCGCGGCAATGAAAATTTCTGGCAAACACAGGATTCGAAAGATGGAGGGAGGGAAGGAAAGAAGATGCAGGTCAGAACCCTGCCGTGCATAAAACTGTGGGGAAATGATCATTAGCTGTGAATAACTGCGGAGGTCGATGGTGGGGGAAGCTCTTTCTCTGGAAACGGTCTGACAGACACTATGCCTGCGGGTCTTTCCTATTGTGTGAGATTGCTGGAGAGGCCACTTTGTGAACCGGGGACCTTCTATAAGCAGATGAAATGTTCTTTCACTGAGCCGTAAGCCTCCTTCTAAAATCGCCCTCCTCGCAGCCCAGAGGTTGTGCAGTAAATACAGGAGGCATCTAGCGATGCAGGCGCAGGCAGAGACAATCATCTCCCATCCATGACTGGGAGACGCTCTTGTGTTAAATGCTGAGAAGTTGAGGGAGACAGCCGCGGAATAGATTTTCTTCTTTAGGAAAAAAAACCCGCACCAAGGCAAATGGAACCAACTGAGGTGAGTATGTCCCTATCGCCGCCGACTTAATTCCACATATCTTGTTCTGTGGAGAGAAAATGTAAAGATAACAGAAATAAATCAATGCTTTTGAAAAGCTGACAGCCAAGCGACATTTCATGCAGATTGTTCCCTCACCGACTCCTTTCCGGCAGAGAAGATCTAATCTCAGCATCTTCTGATCCTTTTCCATAGTTCATTACTTTCTAATCACTTATAACCCTTATCGAAAAGCAGCTCAGAGCTTCTCTGACTGGAACAAATCCATAAATCAAAACCGGAGAGGTGCCTCGGCAGCTTTCCTCTCCCTTCGGATTTCACCTACCTCTATGACTGAAAACGCAGGGCACTGTTACAGAGCCACAGAAGGCTGCCTGGATTTCTGTATTAAAACAACGCAGCGTTGAATGCTCAGAACTTTTGGTTGTGGGACCAAAAGCAGAGCTTTGAGAAGGGCTAAAAGATCCCCTTCCAGATAGGCCCATAGCTAAAGTGGGGGCGGCTCGGGGCCTGGCCCCCTGACTTACTCCCAAGGCCCCCCGACTTCCAATTTTTTATTTTATTTGTGGCACTCCCTTGGGGGGGGGTGCGGGGTGCCCCCTGACTTATTTAAAAACAAAAATCCTGCCCACGGGCCTGCTTCCAGACCTCTTAACATTGACCTTTTTGAGCCAGTTCTCTGCTATCTTTCCCCCCCTTTTCTACATGCCCCCAAGAGGGGAGAGCATAATAGTAAGTTTGTTTAGTAGATGTTGGAAGGGACAGCAGTCAAGGCTAGAGGGGCTGGCAAGGGTTAGGGGTGTTGGCAGTTTGGTGTAGTGGTGAAGAGCGGCAGACTCTAATATGGAGAACGGATTCGATTCCCCACTTCTCCATGTGAAGCCAACTGGGTGACTTTGGGTCAGTCACAGCTCTTTCAGAGCTCTCTCAGCACACACACACACCCAAAAAAAACAAGTTCTAGTTCACCACAAAAGAACTAGAACTTAAGGCTGCCAGACAAACTTCGGATCTCCTGGGCTAGCTATACTACACACAATGGGTATACCCCCAGAAGAGCACTGCACTCACTAGACCAGAATCTATGGGTGGTCCCCAGCCTGAAAGATATCTGGCTGTCCTTGACCAGAGCCAAGGCTCTTTCCACCCTAGCGGAACTCTCTGCCGAATAACATGCGTGCCCTGCGGGACTTGATGCAGTTCTGCAGCGCCTGTAAGGCAGAGATGTTCCACCAGACATTCGGCTGAGGACAGCAATGGTTCCATCTTCTTGGCACTCCCACTCCCTGCTTCCCCATGAGGCAGTGGCATTACTGGAACTTTTAGTGCCATCTTTTAGGCTGATTACTGTGTTTTATTGGTTTTAATGTGTTTTTAATGATGTATTATATGATATTATGTTGTACACTGCCCTGAGCCCTGTGACTTTTCAGGGGAGGGCAGTTGAAAATGGAATTTAATCAAACAAACAAATATATAATAAAATAGGTAAAGGTAAAGGTTTCCCTTGCTCGAAAGCCAGTCGAATCCGACCCTAGGGATGCGGTGGACATCTCCGTTTCCAAGCTGAAGAGCCAGTGCTGTCCGAAGACATTTCCGTGGTCATGTGGCCGGCATGACTAGATGCCGAAGTGCACGGAACACTGTTAGCTTCCCACCGAAGCCGTACCTGTTTATCTACTTGCAATTTCTTGCTTTCGAACTGCAAGGTTGGCAGGAGCTGGGACCAGAGACGGGAGCTCTCTCCGTCATGCGGCACACTCGGGTCTCGAACTGCCGAACTACCGACCTTCAGGTCTGCAGCTCAGCATCTTAACCACTTGAGCCACCGCAGCCCCTAATAATAATAATAAAATTTAATAATAAAGTACCATATGATAATTAATTAAGCAGGGGTGTTGGCAAGAGGGGGAAGAGCATCAGTGGGGGACGAAGCGGAAGGATAGGAGGGCAGTCAAAGTTCCTTTCTGCAGTTCCTTTGCTGTCATTGCTTTGTGGTTCTTGGCTTCATCCTCGAGTGATCCCAGCCAATCAGGGCTCACACACCCAACATGGTGATGTCATAGTGCTGCACAACCATTCACATTTGGCTGGGCAGCCGTGTCACTAAGGCCAAGCAGAAGCCACAGAGAGCCAGGGAAATGCGCCCACACAGCCGCATGGGCAATCCCAGCCAATCAGATCATCGGCTGATTTCTTTCTGTACGGATGGTCACTTTCACCCCCATTTAATGCCATCCACAAGAAACCGCCAAGCAGAAGAGCATTTCTCAGCTCTGCTAAAAATGTGTAAAGGCACCTTCCCTCTCCTTTCAGTTTAGGCAAATGGAACAAAAATGTCTTCACCTGCTGGCTGAAGACGGCAACAGAAGGAAACAGACAGATCTCCCAGGGGAACGAGTTCCAGAGTTTTGGTGCCACGACTGACCAGTTCACAACCCACCTAATCTTAGAAGGCGGGGGCACCTGAATCAGGGTCCCAAAAAGTGACTGCCGTGGTCATGTTGTAGATTATGAGAAAGACCTTTACCTGGGACCTTGGAGAGCCACTACTAGTCAGAATAGACAACACTCAGCTTGATGGACCAGTGGCCTGACACCATATAACTGTGTCCCTATCTACTCCAAAGTAAACCTTGTAGAGGTCAATGGGCCTTCATTTCCAAAGAAGTGTACTGAGGAATATACCCTCAGCGGCAAAGGCTTATGTCATAGGACCAGTGGAAGGATCCATATATTCCAAAACCCAGCAGCACTTATCGAACGGAAATGATTATTTATTTATTTATTTAATTAATTAATTTCATTTATACCCCGCCCTCCCCGCATGCGGGCTCAGGGTGGCTTACAACAATATGGCACTCAGTGCAGTAAAACACAATAAAACGATTTAAAACAATTTAGTACAATGGGCAACGCCCAGGATCCCGCGTGACTAAAACCCTCTCCTCATATTGCACATGCCCTTACATCCAGAAGGAGGTTACTGTGGCCCCCGATGTTCAGTTGGCCACTCAGCCTCCGGTGGTGCTGCTTTACAGGCCCCTGTTGGTGGTAGTGGTGACGGCGGCGGCTCCTATTCGAAAGCCTGGCGGAAGAGCTCCGTCTTGCAGGCCCTGCGGAACTGCAACAAGTCCCGCAGGGCCCTGATCTCCTCTGGGAGCTCATTCCACCAGAAAGGAGCCACCACCGAGAAGGACCTGGCCCTTGTGGCAGCAAGCCTGGCCTCTCTAGGGCCCGGGGTGGCAAGGCGATTACTATTGCACGCAAGCTTTGCAAGTGATAATATAAAATTATGCATGCTATTAGATGTCCATTTCTTAATAGGCACATAAACATCTGGATCCATTCAAAAGAACACTCTACAGGATTTTAAAAATATATATAAAATAAAAGCTTGGCTGCTTTAGAGACCGTCTCTGCAGAGGCAAGCAAATTTCTGCCGTTACATTCCTTTATTGCTACACATTTTTGTTCTGCGCTGCCTCCCACCCCCATTCCTTGATTTCAGTGTCACTACAAGAACTTCTGACATTACCGGCTGAACTAAAAGATGGAAAGTTCACACCCACTTTCACGTCCTTCAGTCTATTGGCATCTCCGTCCTCTCTGCAACCTCGTTACTGTTGTTGAGCGCACGCGCATTGATGCATCCCTCCAGATAGGTGATTGTGATGTGATTGGGAAGGGCTGCCAGCTCGGTGGCATCTTCTCCTTGTAAAAAAACAACCACAACAAATCCCAGGTTCAATCCCCAGCATCTTCAGCTGAAAGGATCAGGTACCACGTGCTTAGGGCACCAGAGCCAAAGGGGACACCACAAAGTTGGGAAAAGGGTGAAAAGCTTAGTTTGTACGGTATATTGTGTTATCCTATGAATACATTTTTGTATTGCTGCAACCTGCATTGTCTAGCTGGTCAGACAGGTCAACAACTAAAATGGACCGGGTGGTCAGTGTGGAAAGGAGGAGGCACCAAGATTGGTCAGTATTTAGGGCACCGGTCTCATGGGGTGACTCAGTATAAGACAGTTTCATGTGGTGATCATATGCAGTATTGCATGGATATTAGTCATGTGTTTTACTGAGTTATTACTGAAAATATTTTCATTCTGTGCTCTTAAACAGGAAGTTCTCAAGGTGGCCTGCAGGCAAATCTGCAAACATCGCACAAGGCTGTTGTATATGAAAGCATCCATTAAAAAATAAAGATCAAACCTTTAATAAATATAAAATCGGACAAGACCAAACAGGTCAAGTGAAACATGAACCGGGGAATATATAAATGTACCTTTCCTATGTAAAACAATAATATTTATGCAGAATACAATCTCAACAGAATGCCTGGGGAAGATTGGATTTATACCCCACCCTTCACTACCCGAAGGAGTCTCAGAGTGGCTTACAATCTCCTTTCCCTTCCTCTCCCCACAACAGAAACCCTGTAAAGTAGGTGGGGCTGAGAGAGCTCTGAGAGAACTGCTCTTGAGAGAACAGCTCTGAGAGAACTGTGATTGACTCAAGTTCACCCAGCTGGCTTCATGTGGAGGAGTGGGGAATCAAACCACGTTCTCCAGATTAGAGTCCGCCGCTCTTAACCACTACTCCGAACTGGGAACGTGTCTTGATCTGATCCAATAGACCACTATGTCCCATAGGGACTGATACCCAAATTCAAGACGGGCTGTAAGATTATTTAACGAAACAAACATTTTCATTTAGAAATGTAGCAAATGCAAGCGTATATATCAGAGCTGTCAAAAATCACAGTCAATTAATCTTGCAAGTTGGTCAATTAATTAATCAATCCATTCATTACATGCGCACACGGGGGAGGGAAAAGAGCTGTAAAGAAAAAAAAATAGCTCGTTTTCCTATTATGCACATGCTTTGCTAGCAATCATTTTAGAAGAGGCATTCCCCCTTTCTCTTCCACACCAGAGAGATTGCCTCTTCTAAAATGAAATTAGCACTGGGTGATGACGCAAAACACCTCTTGCAGCTAGCAATCATTCTCGTGAGAAGAGGCATTCGGGATCCGAACAGACACATCTGCTTTGCATACTGACAGACCCAGGTTTTCATCTCTGGCACCTCCGATTAAAGGATCTCAGGCGCTAGGAAAGACCTTTCTTTGCCTGGGACCCTGGGCAACTGCTGACAACCAAGGGAAACAGCATAAGCTAGGTGGACCACGTGGTGGTGGTGATGAAGGCAGCAGCCTCTGTTCCCCAGTCAAGACACCTCCCCAAAACAACTTCTCATTTGAAGGAAACAGGACTGGGGAAGTGACCCCTTTTCTGACAAAAACCTGGAGGCTCAGAAAACCCCTAATGCTGCCAGACACTGAGCCCCCTACTCACAAACACAGGGCTATTTTGGGGCAGGAACGCACAGGAACGGAGTTCCGGCTGGCTCCCGAGTTGGCCACGCCCAGCAGGAACTCATTAGCATAATAGGCCACACCCAACAGCAGAAACTCATTAGGATTGGCTACATTAGGGGGGTGTGGCCTAACATGCAAAGAAGTTCCTGCTACAAAAAAAGCTCTGGGTTTTGACAACAAACAAGGTAAACGGAATAAGAAGCAAAAGGTTGGATGACCACACTTCTGGTAACATGTGGGTGTGGCTCAATATGCTAATGAGTGGTGCTGTCAGGGGTGTGGCCTAATATGCTAATGTGTTTCTGCTATTCGGTGTGGCCTATTATGCTAATGAGTTCCTGCTGGGCTTTTTCTACAAAAAAAGCCCTGCACAAACGTATGAGTGGATCCCTGCTGGAGGAAAAGAGGGATGTTTACAGGGCATTCCATCTGCTACCCCACAAATCCCCAGAGGGGGGGGGAGGAGGGAGGCAGGGAGAGACTCTACCTCCAGGTGCCTCAATCAAATCCTACTCCTAAACTCTCTCTGTTTTCCCAAGAATCTAGGAAGTTCTTTTACTTCACACAAAAATACACACTTAAGCCACCCCCTCAGGGGTTGTGCTGTGTACCTCCTCTCAAGATCCGAACGCAACTGAATGAAGTATGAGCTGTATTCACTCTGCAACGCATCAGCCTCAGTACTTTATAGGTTGTTCACCGCCTCTCTGCCCTGATGCATGCTTGGACACAGCTGCTGCCATAAAACACATTGGGGAAATACCTAAGGTCCTTTCCGCATTTGCCTACCACTCCAGATTTTCTCGGAGCTGCGGTGGCTCAAGTGGTTAAGAGGCTGAACTGCAGGCTGTGGAAGGTCGGTAGTTCAGCAGTTCGAGACCCGAGTGTGCCGCAGGACGAAGTGAGCTCCCGTCTCCAGTTCCAGCTCCTGCCAACCTAGCAGTTCGAAAGCAAGAAATTGCAAGTAGATAAATAGGTACCACTTTGGTGGGAAGGTAACAGTGTTCCGTGCGCCTTGGTGTTTAGTCATGCCAGCCACATGACCACGGAAATGTCTTCGGACAGCGCTGGCTCTTCGGCTTTGAAATGGAGATGAGCACCGCAACCCTAGAGTCGGATTCGACTGGCTTTTGAGCAAGGGAACCTTTTACCAGATTTTCTCAGCGTTCAAGTCGAGGCAATTTAAGTCCAGGGCAAAACAGCATCCAAATAAACTGGGGCAACAGCAGGCTGAAACCGGGCTGACCAATGAAGGGAGGGAATTTAATGCAGAATGGGGGGCTGGAATAAAAAGAACTCAATTTCAGTGCAGATTTGCTTGGAGGACACTGCAGTGAACATGGACTAAAAGGAGAGTGCAGAAAGGGCCACCCTCAAGAAACGTCACCATTCCTTTTGTCATGAGTTCAAGGTCAGGGATTGCCCTCAAGAACCAACGAGAACTTGTTCTGAGTAATGAACACTATCTAGAGCTATTAAAATATATACACATGGACTAGGTGGCATCGCCCACCCATTCCTCAATGCCACTTCACAGGCTGGCTGGGGAAAACAGGGAAGGAATCTTCAGCATTGCCCCAGATGTGTGATGTCACTTCTAGTGCAAAACCAGATGTGGCATCATCACATCAGGTCAGTGGTCTCTACCTTGCAGAGGGAGAAGGAATTCCTAAAAACAAACATTACCAAGAATTCTTGTATTTCTAAGAGTTAGAAACAGGTTATTTTAGAGTTTATATTTAATTTTTTAAAAAATAAAGGTCAGTGGTCTAGGATTCACTCCAAACTCTATGGTTTTACCATAGACTTCTAGGTGAATCCTAGAGTGCCACCCTCATGTGACGACTTCACTTCCGGTTTTGTGCCAGGAGTGACGTCTCATATTCATGCAATGTTGACTGGATTGTTCCTGCCCCTGCAGCTGACAGCTCTAAAACAGATAGGTCACCCTGACCTGGATAGCTCAGGCAAGCCCGATCTTGTCAGATCTCGGAAGCTAAGCAGGGTCGACTATGGCATGTCCTTGGATGGGACACCTCCTTGGAATACCAGCAGTTGGGAGGCAAGGGCAGGCTTTATTCAGCCACTTTGAATATCCTCCAGGCCCCCAGTAGGGGTCAGTCACCAGAGGTCACCATGACTTCCAGGTGCACACACGCACACATATGAAAAATACAAAAAAAACCCACCAAAAATAAAACAGACATGTCAGGACAGTTGATTGAGCCTTCGCGTGGCTTTGAGCCTTAAGAGAGCATTCTCTCTTGTGGTCATTTCTTGAGGCTTCTGGGGGGCTGCACTAGCTATTCTTCAGCAGACAGCAAGCTACCAGTAGTTCAGTTTTATTATTACAGTCTTAAGACCAACATACAGAGTAAGCATAATATGTGAAGGAGAGAGGGGGAAAAAACACAGTCATAATATACAAAAATAGATGTCTGAATTTAAGAACGTTTTAAATGCGATTCCCGCAATCTAAGAATTAATGCACAAAACTCAGCGACTGAATGTGTTATCTCTGCATTCTTATCTGATAGGAGCCAGTGAAGCCTTACTTTGTTTGTGTTAATGTGTCCAGGTGTCCTAGTGACTAATGGGGTAATAATGTTAAGACGAACCTCCCTGTAAAATGGACAGCTGAAGAACATATGCTATACCGGTTCAACCTCGCTTAAAAGGCATGGGCATAGCCTTTCAGAGTAGGGGGTTTTATTGTACCTGCCTTGAATAACCACAGATTGAAGGGCAGAAAGCTACCAGTAGCTCGCAATCAACCTGTTGCGGACCCCTGCCCTAGATTCTGCCTAACCCCTGGCGTGTCACATTAAGCCAAGTCCTTAGGCTAGGCCCATAGACAGTAACCAGCCTCCAAACTCGCAACCCTCAGACGCATTGACCCAAACGTTGCAGCCCTAATTATTATTGCTCAGGGGGTTATCAAATCGACAGCAATGATGATGAAGCTGTAGTCTCGGCACCGGTAATTTTCCCCGTGATAGGAACGTCCCGGTTCATCTCTGAGACAAGACGCGCGTTTAGACATCTGTATGATGAGACACAGAAGGCAGAGGTTAGCGACTACAGCAGCTAAGTGAAGGATCTCATTATGTGTACTATTTTTATTCTTGAAGTGTCTTCCTCTGTGTTTGTGCACGCACGCGCGCAGAGACAGACACACACCTGTCCCATTCCCCCGTCTCGAGTCTTCTTCCCCCATCTGGCAATCATGATGAAGCTTTCCTGTCAGTCGGATCCCATTAGGCAAATCAGCCAGCTTAGTGACAGGAAGACAGAGAAGGGGATTGTTTGGCCTTGAAGTGAGCTGATTCAGCAATGACATGGATGCCTGCGCAGATGCCATTGAGAGGTTTAATGAGTTGTCTGATGTCAGGAGTCCTTTTGGAACGTCATCGCTGCAGCACCTACAGAAAGACTTCCCCTCCCTCCAGTGAGTTTGGAGGAGAGACGAGCAAAGAGATCCATCACAGATCCATCGACGACAACAATGCTCTTCATTTACTTAGTACATTTTATCCCATCCTACCTCGAAGGATATCATACATCAGTTGTCCCTTCTCCATTGTCTCCTTGCAACTAAGCTACGGGGAGTTTAGGCTAACAGAGTGTAACAGCCCCATGGTTATCCAGTGAGCTTCTGAGCAGTATGGGGGGGTTGAGCATAACTCACTAAAAGTAGTAAAAACACTAAATCACTAAAAACACTAAAAACACTAAAAGCACTAAAAGCCAGTGTGGTGTAGTGGTTAGCAGCATGGACTCTAATCTGGGAGAACTGGGTTTGATTCTCCACTCCTCTGCATGGAGCTGCTGGTGTGACCTCACATCAGTTACAAGTTCATTCAGAACTGTTCTCTCATGAGCAGTTTTTGAGCGAGCTCTCTCAGCCCCACCTACTTCACTGGTGGTCACCTACTACCTGATCCTTTTAACTGGCGATGCCAGGGATTGAACCTGGGACCTTCCGCACGCAAAGGAGAGGTTCTTCCACTGAACCACAGGCCCTCCTCCGGTCAGGCTGGCTTCCTGGTCGAGCAAGAAAGGGTCTCTGCTGCCTCTTCAGGAAGGAGGTGTGCTTAATCTTTCCGCGCTTGTCATGACTCTCTTGCAAATGCACACCCCAGGACGATATTTGTCCCAGCGGGGGTTACGTCTTGTTTTGGAACCCAGACAGTTTTTTAAAAATATATATTTTAGACAGCCATAGGGAGCATTGGAAGGGACAGAACAAAGTCTGAGTCCCGTGGCACCTTTAGACCAGCATGTTGGTCTTTAAGGTGCCACTGGATTCAGACTTTGCTAAAGATGTTGGTCTTTAAGGTGCCACTGGACTCAGACTTTGTTCTGCTGCTTCAGACCAACACGGCTGCCCCACCCGAATCTATCTTCTTGGAAGGGACAGTCGTGCCCTACCAATTCTCTCCTACCTACCAATTCTCTCCTACACATGCCTCTCGCTTATTTTACAATATGTGCATTAGGCTAGGTACCCTCTTCGCCGGGGTCATTTCGTAGAAAAAGAGGTGCAGGAGCTCATTAGCATAACTCATTAGCATAACTTATTTGCATATGCCACACCTCCTGACATCACAGGACGTGTGTCAGAAGGCAACACCCACTGCTCAGGCTCCACCGGACTGTTTCGGATTGCTAGCTATTGGGGGGGGGATGCAGATCTGCCCTCACAGAGGAGGGAGAGCATGTACCTGAATAAAACTTGGTCTTAAAGGTGCCACTGGACTGTTTTGGATTGATAGCTGGGTGGGGGATGCACAGATCCGCCCTCACACAGATCTGTGCAGAAAGAGAGAGAGAGAGGGAGAGGGAGAGATGGAAAGAAGGAGGGAAAGAAGGAGAGAAGGAAGGAGAGAAGGAAAGGAGGGAAAGAAAAAGAAGAAGGAAGGAAATAGAAGGAAAGAAGGAGGGAAAAAAGAGGGAAAGAAAGGGAGAGAAGGAGCAGGGGCGGGGCTTGTTGCATGTACCCACCCCCTGGGCTCCTTATTGCCGGAGCTCCGCTCCTGTGCGCTCCTGCAGGAAAGAACCCCTGCCTCTTCGTGATATCTAGTTCTGACTGGCGCACATGGCAGGGTGTGATTCTGTCTCATGCACCAATGGAAAGGTAAAGTGTGGAGAAGAAAAAAGGGGGTTGTGGGGGGTCAGGGAGAGAGGTGCAAGGCCTGTACTTATGCATCCTGCCCTGGTTTTCTGGATGCTAAGGCAGAGGGGAGGGAAGGATGCAGCATTTCTCATCTAAATTTAGTTCTGGCTCATTCTCCTGATTCAGCCCCTTCGATGCGCACCAGCGAGAAACTGATTCTGGCTTCTCCAGCTGGCTGCCTCGGCGCCGATGCCAAGCCCCGGCTTTCTGTCTGCATTTTGCTTATTTGTGCTTTTGTGAGGGGGGGGTGGGGTGGGGGACAAACTGTTCTTGCTTAGTGTGAGAAATGTGAGCGCATGAGTCAGCGCTGACCTGCACATCGCAGCACTCTCCGGTAAGATGATGTGGGTTGCGGTGAAAATACAAATGTGTTTCGTCTCACGTAGGAAGGAGGTTTCAGAATGGCAAGGCTCTGGGTTTTGGGGCGCCTTTGAGTTTGTTGGCTGTTTCTTTAAACTTATGGGGAAAGAACTCAAAGGCACTGATCAAAAAGATGTAGAATCAATCCAAATCTATTGGTGTAGACTGTCCTTCCTTCCTTCCTTCCTTCCTTCTTTCAGTTGGAGCCAACCAGGGGTCATTTTGTAGAAAAAGAGCGAGGGGGACTCATTAGCATAACTCATTAGCATATGCCACACCCCCTGACACCACCGGAAGTGTGTCCTCCCCACAGCCGGCGGCAACCTCCAGCGGGCACCAGCAGGGAGCTCCAGGCCCCGCCCTCCCGCACCTCACCCGGGGGGATGGCGTCCCCCCGCGTCCCCCCCCCTAAATGACCCCTGGATCCAACCACCAACAAGGCTATACCAGGGATCATGGAAAGGAGGAGGAGGAGGTTAGATTTATATCCCACCCATCACTACCCGAAGGCATCTCAGAGGGGCTTACAATCTCCTTTCCCTTCCCCTCCCCACAACAGACACCCTGTGAGGTCGGTGGGGCTGAGAAGGCTCTTTAGGGTTGAATCAGCCACACTTGATACGTATCACTTTTGGGGAATGAGCAGGTGTTCCGCATTTTATTTTTATACCAATTTGTATTTATGTCAACTCTTTTCATGTCCTGCTTTATTCTGTTCATCTTGTAGGGTTCCTTGTCTGGTGGGCAGGCGCTTCTCGAAGACTCTCAGGGAAGGGGGAACTGCATTTCTCCACCAGTCCCCCACCCCCCACAACCTCCCCTCTGATTCCAGCATTCCTTCCTTTGTGCTGGTTCAGTCCTATGTGCCTACTGTCGACAGCCCTGTACACGTGACCCCTCCATGCATTCAGTCAAGTTGTGTTGAGGGGGAGTGGGTGTGAGCACCCCTGGCTTGTGAGCATGGCATCTACATGCGGAGGAGGTCTGAGCTCCCGTCCTGTGATCAGGACTGTTCAAAAAGCAGCATTCCTGATCAGGGGGACGACACCTCCACACTTCTCCCTCCTGCGCATGTAGATGCTTTTCTCAAAAGCTGGGAAGCATGGGGGGGGGGGCATTGTGCTCATTCTAGGCTTGCCTGCCCAGCATTGGAAACCAGTGGGAGACAGAGAGGGATGGGACTCGCAGGGCTCTCTTTGTAGCAGGAGCTCCTTTGCATATTAGGCGACACACCCCTAATGCAGCCAATCCTCCAAGAGCTTACAGTAGCCCCTGTAAGAAGAACTCCGTAAGCCCTTGGAGGATTGGCTACCTTAGGGGTGTGTCGTCTAATATGCAAATGTGTTCCTGCTACAAAAAGAGCCCTGGTAGATTGCTTGCTCTCTGATGGCACAACGTCACTTCCAGTACGACTCCTTTCTAGTTTTACCATACAGTCTCACTTTAATATGAAGACATCACTTTTGGGTTCGTGCCATGACGTCACGCCATCAGAATGATGGCAATAGTCTTCGCCCCATTTTTCTCTGCTGTCCCACTGAGTGGTAGAGAAGGGGCAGAGCTGCAACGCTGGCCTCACTGGCTCATACCTGTTTCCCCTCTATGAGCTTTTTCACACATCTCATTTTCATCGCTTGTGTGCATGTACTGCATCAGGTTTTCTCCCTTTTCTGCACAGGTTTGGCTCCCTCTAGGGGTTGTTTAAATATTGCATTCTTGTATCTCCAGCTTATTTCCCTGCGCTTTTAAAGTGTTCAGAAATAAGCTGGTACAGCAATGAAAGATCAAAGTGACCACTAGAATGAGCAAAACATGCAGAAAATAAACAAAAGCTGCACACAGACGACGAAATGCCATGTGTGGAAAAGAGGTATACGCGTTGACTGAACACACAATTGGAATACATGTAGAGGATGTTTGACTCCACGTCCCTCTCCTCTCCAGTTTGGTGTGGTAGTTAGGAGTGGCAGACTCTAATCTGGGAGAACCGGGTTTGATTCCCTGTTCCTTCACGTGCAGCTGCTGGTGTGACCTTGGGTCAGTCACAAGTTCTTTCAGAGCTGTTCTCTCAAGGGCAGTTCTCGAGAGAGCTCTCTCAGCCCCACTTACCTCCCCGGGTGTCTGTTGTGGGGAGGGGAAGGGAAAGGAGTTTGTAAGCTGCTTTGAGACTCCTTCGAGTAGTGAAGGGCAGGGTATAAATCCAATCTCTTCTTCTTCTTTCTCCTGCTGGTGATGGTAGTTGCTGCTACAATATCAAAGGCCATATGTCAGTCCATTAGGCAGCCTGAACTCTGGGTTTTGGGTTTTTTAAATTACTTCCTCTTAAACTTTGAAGTTTTAAATCCCCAAATTAATTTTTCAAAAACACACCAGATTTTTCTGCAAACCTGAGGAGTCCCCTCAGGCTTGCAGATCCTTATACGATAGCTGTGGCTGGCTTGTGGGGAAATGTTTATTTGCATGGAGGCCAAACAGCTGGCTTATTAGATATTTATTATTTAATTTATTTTTCAGATTTCTACCCCGCCCTCCCGGGTGGATAATGTCAATTTACTGGTGCACAAGAACCCCTCCCCACACATACTTTTCCCGATCAAAAGTGGTTTCAAGCTCCACTAAAGGAAGAAATATTTAGCCCCCCTCATACAAACACATTAGAACTAATTTGATCCCTACCAGGGCTCACGTGAATGTTTCTTGCAGCTACATCACATGTTGAGGGGAACCTCTCGGAGCCCTTATCTATGCTCTGGCTTTTCTGTGTGGTTTGCCCCCCCCCCCGTCTGACACTCCCTTAGGTCCCCTCCCACAATATTTCGAGCAACTGACCCACAACACAGCATGAACAACATCATACCTTCTCAGGATTCTAGGTTTATCCTTTCCTTTATCCCTTTCCTTATCCCTTAGAAGCTCCTCGATACATAGGTCTTGGGCGGTGGAACTGTTAACCTATTGCTTACGTGACCACCTCCTTGGTACATCCCCGGGAGAGCATCACACTCTGCTGAGAATAATCTAGTGGTGGTCCCTGGCCCTAAAGATGACTGAGGGGCAATGTTCCCTCTAAGCTGTGTGGTCTTGTGCGCAAAAATTTTACTTTATGAGCTACAGGCATCAAAGTTATAAGCAAGCGATTTGGCTGCTGCATACATTAGTTTGCTCTGGAGCCATCCTTCCTGAGCTAAGACAAAAATCTGTGAGCCAGAGGCTAAAAAACTGTGAGCTAGCTCACACTAACTCAGCTTAGAGGGAACACTGCTGAGGGGTGACATGACTGAGGTTTACAAGAGTATGCATGGGAAAGAACAGGTAGAGAAAGAGGTACTTTTCTCCCTTTCTCACAATACAAGAACTCGTGGGCACTCCATGAAATTGCTGAGCGGTCAGGTTAGAACGGATAAAAGGAAGTACTTCTTCACCCAAAGAGTGATTAAAACTTGGAATTCACTGCCACAGGAAGTGGTGGCGGCTACAAGCATGGACGGCTTCAAAAGGGAATTAGATAAGCATATGGAGCAGAGGTCCATCAGTGGCTATTAGCCACAAGGTATAGATAGGGGCTCTGGGGCAAATGATGCTCTGTCTTCTTGGTGCTTGGGGGGGTCAACAGTGGGAGGGCTTCTAATGTCCTGGCCCCACTGCTGGACCTCCTGATGGCACTGGTATTTCTGGCCACTGTGTGATACAGAGTGTGGGACTGGATGGGCCTTTGGCCTGATCCACCACTGGCTTCTCTTATGTTCTTATGTTCTTATATCCAGCAGTCCTCAACCCTGGCTCCGACCCAGTAGAATTCTGTGCCAAATACCACCAGAGCCTTGCCGGACTTAATGCAATTCCACAGGGCTTGTGAGGCAGAGATATTCTGCCAGGCTTTTGGCTGAGGACTGTGACGGTTCCATCATAGCCGGCACCCTCCTCCCCTTTTTTCTTTCCCCCATCTTCGTTTCCGCCCTCTCCTCACCTGCCCACGAGACAGCAACACAGTCCAGAGTAGGGTAACAAAGGAACGCTTGACGCCATCTGAGATAATGTAGCCCATTCTCGGGGTTTTATTTTAATTTTGTTTTTAATGGTTGTACGTCGCCAGAGCCTTACATTGTAGGAAATCAGTGTTCCACAAACTGAATGAATACATAAATAAATAAATAAATAAATAAATAAATATTAGGACTGAAATAAAGTTTGCAACTGCCAGTGCAACTTTAGGATTCTAGGTTTAGGTGAGTGTATCATCTCAAGAGGAGCTGCGGTGGCTCAAGTGGTTAAGACGCTGAACTGCAGGCTGTGGAAGGTCAGTAGTTCAGCAGTTCGAGACCCGGGTGCTGCATGATGGACTGAGCTCCCATCTCTAGTTCCAGCTCCTGCCAACCTAGCAGTTCGAAAGCAAGAAATTGCAAGTAGATAAATAGGTACCACTTCGGTGGGAAGGTAACAATGTTCCGTGCACCTTGGTGTTTAGTCGTGCCGGCCACATGACCACGGAGATGTCTTCGGACAGCGCTGGATCTTCGGCTTTGAAACGGAGATGAGCACCGCAACCCTTGAGTCGGATTCGACTGGCTTTCGAGCAAGGGAACCTTTACCTTTACCTATCATCTCAAGACTCATCAGAACTTGCCAGATCTCCATTGATTCTGCAAGAACTTAACATAAGAACATAAGAGACGCCAATGTTGGATCAGGCCAAAGGCCCATCCAGTCCAACACTCTGTATCACACAGTGGCCAAAAATACCAGGTGCCATCAGGAGGTCCACCAGTGGGGCCAGGACATTAGAAGCCCTCCCACTGTTGACCCCCCCCCAAGCACCAAGAAGACAGAGCATCACTTGCCCCAGAGCCCCTATCTGTACCTTGTGGCTAATATCCACTGATGGACTTCTGCTCCATATGCTTATCTAATTCCCTTTTGAGCCCTCCATGCTTGTAGCCGCCACCACTTCCTGTGGCAGTGAATTCCGTGTGTGAATCACTCTTTGGATGAAGAAGTACTTCCTTTTATCCGTTCTAACCCGACCGCTCAGCAATTTCATTGAGTGCCCACGAGTTCTTGTATTGATTTGTATTGTATTGACATAGTTCAGTGGAAGAGCACGTGTTTTCCATGAAAATGGTCCCAAACATAATCCCCAATACCTCCTGTTCAGAGGTAGCAAGTCCAGGGAAAGGCCTAACTGTGCTTGAGAGCTGATGAAAATCGAAGTGGGCAGTACAAAACTAGATGGGCTGCTGAGATAATCCAGTATAACTCAGCATCATTGTAGGTCCAAGACTTTTCCGGTGGTACCCATTCCCCCAACACTTTCTGCAGAAAGGAGGAGGCTACCACTTAGTGGTTAGAACACTGGCTTTGTATCTGGAAATCTTGAGTTCAACCCCTGGCATGCCCGATTAGAAGATTTCCGAGTGGTGGAGAAGGTTTAACACATGAACTCACGAAGCTGCCTCATACTGAATCAGACCTGAGACCTGCACGTCAAGCAGATGTTCTGCCCCAAGCCACAACCCTCCCACAGCTTCTCTGTGCTCAGAGCTGTTGCAACTCAGAGTAGACCATATTGAGCTTGATGGTCTGACTTTGGTGTGAGACAGCTTCTGTTGACCAGGAGACCTAGACCTGAAGGTGATCCAAACCCCACTAACTTCTTTTTCAGACTTCAACGAAATCGCAGGAGGTCATAGCCCCTCTGTATACTGCCTTGGTCAGGGTGCACCTGGAGTACTGTGTGCAGTTCTGGAGGCCTCACTTCAAAAAGGATGTGGGCAAAATCGAGAGGGTGCAGAAGAGAGTGACGAGGATGATCAGGGGTCTGGAGACTGAGCCCTATGAGGAAAGGCTAAGGGCCTTGGAAATGTTTAGTTTGGAGAAGAGGATATTGAGGGGGGACATGGTTGCTCTCTTTAAATATTTGAAAGGCTGTCCTTTGGAGGAGGGCAAGGAGCTGTTCCAGTTGGCAGCAGAGGACAGGACCCGAAGTAACAGGTTTAAATTACATGCAGAAAGGTATCGGCTGGATAAAACACTTTTCCACAGTCAGAGTGGTTCAAGGGTGGAATCAGCTGCCTAGGGAGGTGGTTAGCTCCCCTTCACTGACAGCTTTCAAGAAGAGGCTGGATGAATATTTGTCAGAGATGCTTTAGGCTGGTCCTGCATTGGGCAGGGGGTTGGGCTAGACGGTCTGTATGGCCCCTGCCAACTCTATGATTCTACGTTTCCATGATTCATAGTCTCCATCTCTGATCTGAAATATTACATCCAACGTCTTGACAGGCAAGCTTCGAATATTGCACCCTGGCTACCGGAGCAAATCTCGAAATACTCGTTTTCAGTCCCAGAAAGTCCAGCTGCAGCTTGAATTGCATTCTTGCAGGGCAAGTCCCCCC
>NW_015170889.1:1580343-1581533 GCF_001447785.1 Gekko japonicus
CCCCCGGCTCCCCCCACCCCTTCCCTCCTCTCTTTTCAGGAACAGATGAAATATACACTTAATTTTCAGGCAAGTGACTGCTGTGACAGCAGCTGTGGGAAATGAAATGCGCAGCAGGCTGCCATAATTCACCGTAATGTCATGCAGCCGTTTTCGATAAAGCAATATCAAGTAAAAATTATCCCAGCGACTTTCCAGAGGCATGCGTCTTCAGCAAGGCTGGATTCAAGGTCGGCTGCTTGACACCATTTTCCCAGCACAGGGCTGGATCCGTGGCTGGAGAGCCCAGGGCAAGATGTTCTACAGGAGGCCCTTCTTAGTCCCAGTCATGGTATGGTAGAGAGGAAAGGCAAGCCAAGTGGCAATCCTAGATCAGCACTGCTTCTAGCTCACCCATCTGGGAAAACCAGCGTTTGCTGTCCAGCCCTTCCAGGGAGTTCAGCGGTCACTATGGCTTGGGACCTGTATAACCCGAGGACCACCTATTCCCCTACAAACCTACCCAACGATTACAGTCAGCTTCAGGGGCTGTGCTTTGGGTGCCTCCATCATAAGAGCCTGTTTGGTCCAGTGGTTATGTAATGTACTGCTGCCTTTCCACGTGTAAGGCATCAGCCTGACATGCCCGGACTTGCCCGGGCTGGCCAGGCACAATTCACATGTAGCTTCAGTCGATAGACAAAGGATCCGAAGGATCCTAGCCAGCCCAATCAAAGGGCTAGCTTCCCAGCCAGGAGACCAATGGTCGCCCGGTTATTGTAAATAGCCTATCGGGAGTAGGGGGTGTGTTTAGGTGTACTTGGTGGCGGGCTTTCTGAACGCATATAAACCGGCCTGTGAGCGGGTTTCCTTTGTCTTGTTCCTGATCTAATAAAGTACTCATGCTGAATCACTCTTGCTGAATCACTCCACGTTCCGAGTACTTTTCACTGGCGACGAAGGTGGGATCTACGACCCCATGAACAAGACCCGGACGCCAACACGAGTACCGCACCGAGCCTGACGCCGAGACCTCTCCGGGAACCGTGCAACTTCGCATCCCAGCTCTCCGGCAACTGCTCATCGCTCCGCTCCCGGCTCCGCTTCGCACACTGCTGACCCCTCAAGCAGCAGCATTGCTCTCCACGCCCCAGTCGCGGCCGCCGCCTAGCACGCCTCAGGCTCAGCTCGCTCGCCCATCGCGCCCGCCT
>NW_015170889.1:1584156-1584283 GCF_001447785.1 Gekko japonicus
ACGAGGCTCACCCAGGAGTGGTGCGGATGAAAGCGCTGGCTCGGAGTTATGTGTGGTGGCCCGGCCTCGATCAGGACATTGAAAGACTGGTGAAACTGTGCCAACCCTGCCAGGCGTTCCGGCCCGC
>NW_015170889.1:1584766-1600371 GCF_001447785.1 Gekko japonicus
GTCGCCTAACCTCCCGGCTGGACCGTCTACACCCAGACAGGGCCCCCGAGATGGAACCGACATCGGAATCGTACGCAGCCGCCAGAGGGTTCTTCCCGGAAGACCCAGTCTACGCTAAGAACTACGCACAGGGGCCACCCTGGATCCCCGCGAGAGTGGTCCGGGTGCGAGGGCCTCGCTCCTACGAGGTCTCCTGCGAGGACGGCCAACTGCTCCACCGCCACATCGACCAACTGCGGCGCCGGGTCCTCCAGAACGACCCCGAGGACCTGGAGCCCCAGGAGCACGACGAAGCATCGGTCCACGCACCAGAACCGCAGAACCCGGCCTCGGCCCCAGCCCCGGTCACTCCGGAACCTCCGGAACCTCCGGCATTGCCGCCGCCGGAAACGCCGCAGCCAACCGCCCCGCCACGGCCACAAGGAGCAGCCCCAAGCAGCACCCCGGAACTCCGCCGTTCCACAAGGCCCAGGAAGTCTCCCGCATACCTCCAGGACTTTGTATGTGGGTAGTTTGGACTATGGGGGGAGGGGTGTAATGTACTGCTGCCTTTCCATGTGTAAGGCATCAGCCTGACATGCCCGGACTTGCCCGGGCTGGCCAGGCACAATTCATCTGTAGCTTCAGTCGATAGACAAAGGATCCGAAGGATCCTAGCCGGCCCAATCAAAGGGCTAGCTTCCCAGCCAGGAGACCAATGGTCGCCCGGTTATTGTAAATAGCCAACGGGAGTAGGGGGTGTGTTTAGGTGTACTTGGTGGCGGGCTTTCTGAACACATATAAACCGGCCTGTGAGCGGGTTTCCTTTGTCTTGTTCCTGATCTAATAAAGTACTCATGCTGAATCACTCTTGCTGAATCACTCCACGTTCCGAGTACTTTTCAGGTTAGGAGCACAGACTCTAATCTGGGAGAACTGGGGCTGATTCCCCACTCCTCCACATGCAGCTGTTGGTATGACCTTGGGTCAGTCACAAGTTCTTTCAGAGCTGTTCTATCAAGTGCAGTTCTCGAAAGAGCTCTCTCAGCCCCACCTACCTCACAGGGTGCCTGTTGTGGGGAGGGGATGGGAAACAAGATTGTAAACCGCTCTGAGACTCCTCTGAGTAGTGAAGGATGGGGTATAAATCCAATCTCCTCCTCCTCCTCCTCTTCTTCTTCTTCATCATCCTCGTCATCATCAATGGCTAGACAAGTGGCAAGCCAAGGCAGGGCCTTCTCACTTGTGGCACTAAAATTATGGAATCCCCTCCCCAAGGAGATTCATCAGCCCCCTCGATCATGGTCTTCCACCAGTGGATGAAGACTTTTCTGTTTCATATGGTGTACCCTTACTGACCCTCCTTCTCAATTTGGTGTAGTGGTTTGGTGTAATGGTTAAGAGCAGCTGTCTCAAATCTGGGGGACCGGCTTTGATTCTCCACTTCTCCACATGCAGCCAATTGGATGACCTAGGGCCAATCACAGTTCTCTCAGAGCTCTCTCAGCCCCACCTACCTCACAGGGTGCCTATTGTGGGGAGAGGAAGGGAAGGTGATTGTAAGCCGTTGTGGCGAGAGGAAGGGAAGGTGATTGTAAGCCGCACTGAGACTCCAAGTGAAGAGTGGGGTATAAATCCAGTCTCCTCCTCCTCCTCTTCTTTTTCTACTCCTCTACTACTACTACTACTACTACTACTACTACAACTACTACTATTACAGGGCTCGTTTTGTAGCAGGTACTCCTTTGCATATTAAGCGACACACCCCTAATGTAGCCAATCCTCCAAGAGCTGACAGTAGCTCCCGTAAGAAGAGCTCTGTAACCTCTTGGAGGATTGGCTACATTAGGGGTGTGTGGCCTAATATGCAAAGGAGTTCCAGCTACAAAAAGAGCACCACCACCACCACCGCTACTACTACTTGGTTTTGCTGATTTTATATATGTATTGTTTTTATAATGGATTTTTAATGTCTACTGGTTGTTTGCCTCCTTAAGGGCCCCAATTGGGTGGAAAGGCAGCATGCAATGTACTCTCAGAGAAAAGGGGCGTACGTAGGCTGTGTTCACTGCTATGGCATAGTGATGAGCCCTCTTAAGAGCCTTAGCAGTGACCCAACGATGCCAAACCCTGACACACAAGTGGTGTTCCCACATGGACTCAATCCTGTTCTGGTTGTAGGGCTGCCTCCGAGCAGCTGCCCCAATTGGGGGATGTGGCTTCCCCTCCATGCATACTGTACTTCTTGGACCTGATCTCAGCCTTTACTTATTCAACAATTCATAATTCACTTTTGGACTACTTATGCCACAAGATGGCAACCACTAGCCCGAGTTATGGAAGCCAGATACCACAGCAATGTTGCTAGGACTGTAACTTAGATGCAAGACCTCTCCTTGACACACACACCCCAATACCCTCTAGACATGCTGCTATGCTAGAAGAATAGAAATACAATAGAAGTCTTTGAAATACACATGGCAGATAGGTCCATCAAATATTAACAGCCATCATGCTAAATGTACTGACCCAGTACATTTCTTAGTTTTGGATGCTGGGGTCATGCAACAGTGGCAAGCCATTGCCTTCGTGCCCACCTTGTGGGATTTTGAAATGCTCCTGGCTGTTTGTGATGGTAGGGTAGGTGGATCTCAGGTCTTGTTGTTGTTGTTGTTCAGTCGCACAGTCGAGTCTGACTCTTCATGAACCCATGAACCACATCACGCCAGGCCCTCCTGTCTTCCATCGTGCTCCAGAGTTTGCTTATTTCATGTTCATTGCATCGATAACACTGTCCAACCATCTCATCCTTTGCCACCCCCTTCTTCTGTTACCTTCAATCTTTCCTAGTATCAGGGTCTTCTCCAGTGAGTGCTCCCTTCTCATTTGGTGGCCAAAGTATTTGAGCTTCAGCTTCAGTATTTGGCCTTCCAGGAAAAAGTCAAGGTTGATTTCTTTTAGGATTGATTGATTTGATCTCCTGACAGTCCTAGGGACTCTCAAGAGTCTTCTCCAGCACCATAGTTCAAAAGAATCTGTTCTTCTGCGCTCAGCCTTATCCAGCTATTATTAGCTAGAACGGGCTGGAATGGATGCTCTGGGCTGGTCCTGCATTGAACAGGGGGTTGGACCAGATGGCCTTTATGGCCCCTTCCAACTCTGTGATTCTATGATTCTTTGTAAAAGGCATTATCTCTCAGTACCAGATGCTGGATACATACAGTGGAGAATGGCTATCGTCTTCAGGGGAAGCCTCTGGTTGGACACTGGTGGAAAGAGGATGGTGAACTAGGTGGATATTAGGTCGAGCAGTGGCCTTGTTATGGCCACTGGAATTCTTGCACAAATAACACACTGGTTGGCCCTAAGAGAAACTACTTTCTCTCAGCCTAAGCCCTTTAGGCAAGACGGAGGTGCTGATGGTCAGTTACACTGATGATCAAGATTCAAGGATACGGCATGTTCTAGATCGGCTCACTCGCCCTCTGAATATATCGTGGCCTTGAGCTTCTACAGGCTCCAGGCCTACAGAAAGAAGCCCAATTTTTTCCTGCAGTCCTTAATGCCTTTGCCCTTCATCTCAACTGCAGCCATTTCTTTTTTGATGGAATCTGGGGACCGTTCTCCATGCTCTTCCACCCATCTAGGTTGGAGTCTTGCAATGCGCTCCATGAGTGGAAGCTTCTATTGGTTTAGACTTCGGCAGCCAGGGTGCTGATGAGAACAAATTTTAGGGAAATTCATCGCCTAAGAAGTCCGAGCCCAGCGGCACTTTTAAGACCAACAAAGTTCTATTCAAGGTATAAGCTTTCCTGTGCGTGCACGCATGTCTGTATCTGAAGACGTGTGCATGCACATAGAGGCTTATACCTTGAATAAAGCTTTGCTGGTCTTAAAAGTGCCACCTGAATTGTACCCTAAAACACACTGTTGTTTCTGGGCATAATTCAAAGTGCTGGTGTTTACCTTTAAGTCCTAAGAAGCGTGGGACCAGGGCATTTGAACTGTCCTCCCTGCCAAGCTTGCCTGGCGGGCTTGGTCACCTTCCAAAGCTCTTCTCTGTGTGTTTCCATCAGAACTGAGGTGGCTGGTGACAGGGCCTTTTTGCAGTGGCTCCTCATAGAATCATAGAGATGGAAGGGGCCATATAGACTATCTAGTCTAACCCCCCTGCCCAATGCAGGATCAGCCCAAAGCATCTCTAACAAATATTCGTCCAGCCTCTTCTTGAAAGCTGTCAGTGAAGGGGAGGCAACCACCTCTCTAGGCAGCTGATTCCACCTTTGAACCACTCTGACCCTGAAAAAGATTTTCCTAATATCCAGCCGATACCTTTCTGCATGCAATTTAAACCCGTTGCTTCGGGTCTTCTGCTGCCAACTGGAACAGCTCCTTGCCCTCCTCCAAATGACAGCCTTTCAAATATTTATTTTATTTTTTTAAGCCCCCGGAGGGGATTTTTTATTGATTTTTTAAACACTACAAAAACTAGAACAGAAAAAGGGAAAGGGAAAACTACATATAAGGGAGAAAGTAAAGAACCCACTACTAACTAAAAACTCAAGAGAGGAGATCTCCAACTAGCTTTTTATACTTCATTCAGACTTTTCATCTTTGTACTTCTTATGAACTGTGTCAATCTTTTAACCCTTTTAACCATTACCAGTTACATTTAATTGCTCAATAACAGTGCCCCCCATCATCCCCTGGAACCAAAGTTCTCAAAGGCACAATTCAGAGTCCTTCAGCCTTTACTTCTTCTTCTCTCTCTTCCGCAGTTTGTAGAAACTTTTCGGGGCTGATGCCCCCTGCTCAGACAAAGAGTCCTCACCAGACGAACCAGTTTCCAGGACAGCCTTTCAAATATATAAAGAGAGCAATCATGTCCCCCCTCAATCTCCCCTTCTCCAAACCAAACATTCCCAAGGCCCTAAGCCTTTCCTTGTAGGCAGTGATGGCCCCAGGTTTTTTTGCCCAGTAGGTGAGGATACATTCTGGTGCCCCCCACCGTGTGGGGTGGGACGGGGGCAGGCGCCGGAGCCACAATGGGCGGGCCGAGGGGGCAAGCTGCAAATGCATGCGGGGGGGGGGTTGCTTGAGGGGAGGGGGGCCTGTGCTAGGCTGCAAAAAAAGCTCCAAAGAGACTCCGGGGGCAGGGGCAGCAGAGGGCGAGTGGCCCTTTCCCGTCATCCCAGGCTGTTCCCCGCGCCTGCCCCCTGCCTCCTTCTCTTTCTGTCTGGGGGGCTGCAAAGAGAGGAGTCTCTTGCCGGGGACGGAGCAAGAAGCCAGCAAGGGAGGCTTCATGTGTGGGGTGAGGAGGGGATGAGGCTGGCCAGAATGGCGCTCTCATGGAGCCTTCGCCCTAGGCGACAGTCTAAAATTTAACAATAACGGGCTGGCCCTGCTCATAGGGCTCAGCCTCCAGACCCCTGATCATCCTCATCACTCTCTTCTGCACCCTCTCGATTTTGTCCACATCCTTTTTGAAGTGAGGCCTCCAGAACTGCACACAGGACTCCAGGTGCGGCCTGACCAAGGCAGTCTACAGAGGGGGTACAACCTCCTGCGTTTTCGATGCTATGGCCCTTTAAATACAACCCAAGACTGAATTTGCCTTTTTTGCTACCGCAAAAAAGACCCAACTATGTCGATCCTCCAGAGACAGTTCAGGGGAGGTCTCTGAAGGACCTGCTTGTAGGCCTTCAGAAGGCATCTACTTCTAGGAAACAGGACCTTCGGTCCCATCCAATTATGGTGGAAAGTGCCATCAAGTCACGGCCAATTTATGGTGACCCCCTAGGGTTTGCAAGGCAACAGATGGCAGTTTGCCATTGCCTGCCTTGGTATAGTGATCCTGGATTTCCTTGGTGGTCTCCCATCCAAGGACTAACCAGGGCCAACCCTGCTTAGCTTCAGAGATCTGATGATATTGGGCTAGCCTGGGCCATTTGGGACAGGGGGATCCAATTCTAGGGCTCTAGAAACCATGTGCCTATCCCCTGCTCAGAGCTTTAACTAGAGGAGGGGTTAAATCTTGGGGGTGATCACTCTAGCATCTCATACAAAGCATTTTAACAAGATGGTCCCAAAAGGCAGAACCAGGAACACAGATTTAGAGAGATAGAAGAGGAGAGGAGAGGAGAGGAGAGGAGAGGAGAGGAGAGGAGAGGAGAGGAGAGATTGGATTTATACCCCGCCCTTCACTACCCAAAGGAGTCTCAGAGTGGCTTACAAACTCCTTTCCCTTCCCCTCCCCACAACAGACACCCTGTGAGTAATGTTCCCTCTAAGCTGTGGAGTCTTGTGAGCAAAAATTCTACTTTGTGAGCTCCTGGCATTAAAGTTGTGAGCGAGCGATCTGGCTACTGCCTAAATTAGTTTGCTCTGGACCCATCCTTCCTGAGCGAAGACAAAAATGTGTGAGCTGGAGGCTAAAAAACTGTGAGCTAGCTCACACTAACTCAGCTTAGAGGGAACACTGCCTGTGAGGTAGGCAGGGCTGAGAGCTCTGACAGAGACTGCTCTTTTTCAAGGACAGCTGTGCCAGAACTATGGCTTGCCCAAGGTCATCCCACAGCTGCAAATGGAGGAGTGGGGAATCAAACCCGGTTCTCCCAGATTAGAGTCCGCGCACTTAACCACTACACCAAACTGGCTCTCGTTATTTATCAGGGACAGGGACCAGAAACTAGGAACCATTCTCAGCAAAGGAGGGCCATTGGGGTGTATAGATTCATCTACCTTCCTTCCACAGGTAAACCACACCCGCCTCTCTCATACGTCTTTGACTTTCAGAGCAGTTCTGTAGTGTATCAGGCCCCGACAGGGCCGGGCATGCCTGGGCTTGTCCAGGCACAAATTCCTCTACCTTCATGCAAAAAGACAATGGGCAAGTAGGATCCTAGCCAGGCCCAATGAAAGGGCTAGGTCCCAGGCCAAGAGGCCAATAGGTCTCTTGGTTACTGTAAATAGCCTATCAGGAGTAGCTGAAATCACTCTCCGTATGCATACTTTTCAAGTTCAATAGTGTGGAGTGGAGACAATGAGGAGCCGCCATAGGAACACGTCCTTGGCTTGCCCTCCATGGCTGTTTCTGCAGCCAGGAGTCTTTTATGGCAGGTTAAAGTGGTTTTTGTGGTTGGCGCCTTAGACACAAATCTTCACTGGAGGAAGGAAACCCCTGTCGGGAATTAGTGACACAGCTTCCTAAATCTGTGCTCTGCTCTGTCGAAGGGTGAAGATTTACACATGCAAGCGAGTACACCGTGGGATCAAAAAACGAAATGAGAGAGAGAGGGGAAAGAGAGGGAAGAATATCTGCTAATGCCGGAGGATAACCTGAACCAACCAGTCTTTGAGGAGGAGATAAAATAAAGTAATGTGGTGGCGGCGGGGGGGGGGGCTTCTCTGCTCCATCATTACTGCTCTCTCATGACTCCAAAGCAGCCTGCATTGCTATCAGAGGAAGATTTACACGAGGGCCCCAAAAGAGGAGGCAAAGCAATAAAGGGAGGAAGCATCTCCAAGGGCTGTGGGCTTCCAGAGTTCGTTTGTTGCAAGTTACTAATTAAAACAGCTTTGAAAGCAGAAGTTTAACTGGGTATGACACCGCTTTGGGGGCCGTTTTGGAAAAAAAAAGGGAGAGACGTTTCCAGGGAGGGGGGGTGGGAAAAAGAACAACACGGAAGAGTCGAGCAGGAAGCGTTTCAAAGAGAAACCCGGGGAAACAGGCAGCCCACGGGCTTAAGTTAATTTGAATCCTCGTCTGTCCTATGATAATGATGTGCCATCGAGTCGCAATGAACTTAGAGCAACCCTTTATGGGGTCTTCAAGGCAAGTGGTGAGCAGAGGGGGGCTTTGCCCTTGCCTGCCTCTGCACAGCAACCCTTGTCTTCCTTGGGGGTCTCCCATCCAAGGGCTAACCACGTTTAGTGTCTGGCCTGCTGAATTTGTCCCAGTATGGTATGATTCTGTGGGTGGCACATGGATGTGACTATTGTCAGAAATTGGACTAGATGGATCCTTCATCTGATCCACCGACGTGCTTAAAAAAAAAAAACCCTGTCCACAACCTTTCTTCTTTAGGAAAGGAGTTAAATCCAGAGTGTGGCAATTCTAGCCTCTCAAACTCAATGTTTAAACAAGAGAGACTGTGCCTCCATGGTAGAGCTTCTGCTTCGTATGCATAAGGTCCCACGTTCATTCCCCAGCATCTCCAGTTAAAAGGACCAGGTAGGAGAATACGATGTGAAAGACCAGGGGTCATTTCCTGCAGGAGCGCACAGGAGCGGAGCTCCGGCAGTAAAGAGCCCAGGGGGCGGGCACATGCAACAAGCCCCGCCCCCTGCTCCTTCTCTCCCTCTTTCTTTCCTTCTTTCCCTCCTTCTTTCCTTCTCTCCTTCTTTCCCTCCCTCTTTCTTTCCCTCTTTCTCCCCCCCCCCGCACAGATCTGTGTGAGGGCAGATCTGTGCATCCTGTCCCCCCAGCTAGCAATCCAAAACAGTCCAGTGGCACCTTTAAGACCAAGTTTTATTCAGGTACAAGCTCTCCCTCCTCTGCGAGGGCAGATCTGCACTCCCTCCCCCACAATAGCTAGCAATCCAAAAGAGTCCAGTGGAGCCTGAGCAGTGGGTGTTGCCTTCTGACACACTTCCGGTGATGTCAGGGGGTGTGGCATATGCAAATAAGTTATGCTAATGAGTTATGCTAATGAGCTCCTGCACCTCTTTTTCTACAAAATGACCCCTGTGAAAGACTGTCTGAGACCCTGGCAAGCCAGGAGGAGTCCTTTCCGCACTTGGATCTCATCCCTGGTTTTATCAGAGTTCAACTCGTGGCACAATACCTTGCATTTATCCCTGGTTATAACAGCATCTGTTTATCCTGGGAAACGTGTGGGGCGAAACCAGGGTAACCTGAATGTAATGCAGAAACAAAAAATACCCTGAGATAATCACAAGGGTGAACTCGAGTGTCGTGTAGAGTGTAAAAATACCCCAAGATAATTACAGGGGTGTACTTGCGTTTAGTGTCAAATGTAAGTTCGGGGATAGGGTTGACCAGGTCGAACCAGGATTTAAGGTCTAGTGCAGAAAAGACCTATGTAGACAAAATTGACCCTGATGGACCAAGGGTTTGATTCAGTATAAGGCAAATTAATGTGTGTGTGACATTCCCAAAAGGGAGAAGCAGGAATGTCTATTTATCAGGGACAGAGATGAGAATCTGCTCCAGAACTGTTGCAGAATGTGCCAGATCATGGGAACTGAGTGCTCATCTGATTAGTAGGGATGATGTTGACTTGCTCAGTAGTGGTATGTTAACCCGGAAATCTCAGTCACAGCTTTGCTTCTCCCTTTTGCAAATTTCACCAGGGGAGCGGTGGCACAGAGGATTTATCCTCTGGTTATAATAGTAACATCTGAGCTGAACAGGCTTGCTGTCACTTCTAGCCTCGCGCTGGTGTGAGCTACCAGCCCTGTCCCCAGCTCGCTGTCTACCCAGCGGTTCGAAAGCTTCAGCGAGTAGATAAAATGGGTACCACTCCTTAGAGAGAGTGGGCACACTGAACCCCCCCCCCATAGGGTGGAGCGGTGTTAGCCAGCGAAAGGAGATTGGAAAGCCTAGAGAGATCTCCTTGGCATGAAGAAAGCCTGTAATGGGCCGTTCCGGCCAGGTGGTGGCAGTGCGGCGCTACAACTCGAAGGAGTCTGGAGAAAAGCTGACGCCATCAAACCAGGCCGAGGAAAAATGCCATCCGGATCACGTCTCATCTTCAAACTGAACGAAACCCTCGTCTGCAGCGAATGTGTGTGAATTAAGATGTATATATGTTGTCCTCCCCTACCCCACAAATCATTGTTAGTCCCTCGTAATATTAAGTAACTGTAAATCGCTCAGAGCCAGCAAGCTCTGCAGGATTGAGTGATCAATAAATTGAAAGATGATTATTATATTATTTCTTGGTTTTTAGTGCTTGTTTGAAATCAGCATTACACAGTGGTTTGTATGTTTGTATCCCACATTTCCCCCACACAAGGGCTTGTGGTGGCTTATTCAGCCAGTATGACAAAGACAACATAATAAAAACAACACTGTAAAAAGCAACTAATTCTCCAATGCAAAAGTAACTCTTGACACACATTAAAAGTGATACAAGACAGGGTCATTTTGAAGCTTTCTCTAAATACCAGAAGAGAAGGTGCTTATAAACCCCATTAAAAGGGCAGCTCTACTGAAGGCAAAGGAGATAGCCCTAGGTTAAGGGGGTAATAAAGAGAAGTCAGCCCAAGGACTGCAACAGAGGGTCACATGGTTAAAGAATGTCCTTCTGATATCTATCCTGTTCCTATGAAACTCTTCTTCTAAGGAGCTTGGAACAACATACACTGCTTTCCCTTCTCCATTTTATCTTCATCACAACCCTGTGAGGCAGGTCTGGCTAAGAGTGTGCGACAACCAGCAAGTTTCAAGGCAGAGTGGGGACTCGAACTCAGGTCTCCTAGAGTCCAGGCCAAGTTTCTAACCACTACTCTGCTGTGCTTCAGTGCATGAAGTCCTGAAGGGCTTTAAAGAAACAAACTAACATAAGGTTGCCAAATCCAGGCTGGGATAACCTTCCAAGAAGAAGAGGAGGAGGAGGAGATTGGATTTATACCCCGCTCTGCACTATCCGAAGGAGTCTCAGAGCGGCTTACAATCTCCTTCCCCTTCCCACAGCAGACAGACACCCTGTGAGGTAGGTGGGCTGAGAGAGCTCTCTCGAGAACTGCCTTTGAGAGAACAGCTCTGAAAGAACTTGTGACTGACCCAAGGTCGCACCAGCAGCTGCATGTGGAGAAATGGGGAATTAAACCCGGTTCTCCCAGATTAGAGTCCGCGTTCCTAACCACTACACCAAACAGGCTCTCAGGCATTTTCTCCAGGGGAACGAATCTCTGTAGCACGGAGATCAACTGTAATTCCAGGAGATCTCTAGGCCCCACCTGAAGGTTGGCAACCCAAAACCAGCACCTTCTCTTGTATTAGACACTGAATCAAATGCATTGCATGTACAAATCCTGAACGAATTGTGCACAAAATGTACGACATGGGTACCCAATACAAAAGAACCTACAAAAGCAACATCCAAAAGCACAGAACTGTCAGCAAATAAAATATACATTAATATACAGTAACACAACAAAGCTCACCCCTATCTCACAGCTCTGAACTGTCTCAAGGAGAGGGTACTAGAGATGCCTCCAAAACTATCCTCACCCCATTTGCCTTGGTTTCCAAGGCAAGAGAGGATCAGAGGTGGCAACCCTGGACTTCCTTGGTGGTCCTCCATCCAACTGGGACCCATTCTGCTTAGCTTCCAAGAACAGCAAGGATTAGCCTAGCAGAATCAGGTCTTTTTTAAAAAAAAAAAAAAAAAGTGGCATGCCACAAAATAGAGAGCCATTGCGGTCTAGTGGTTAACCGTGTTGGACTAGTATCTGGGAAACCCAGGTGCGAATATCTAATTGTGCCATGGAAGTTCACTCGGTGGCCTTGGGCCAGTCACATCCTCTCAACCTAACCTGATTCTCGTAAGTTTTAAGCTGGAAAGCAAAACCTATAGACTGTTTGGCTCTGCCTTAGTGTTAGGCACGGCTTTTAAAAAAGGGCAAAAGGAACCTGTCTGTCTTGGGAGACTGTTGAACCACAAAGAAAAGAAGTGAGCACATGCTGGTGTACTCTCGGGCTCCCTCTGCTGTTTGATTAGTGACAGGAGGAAAACAAACACCCGAATATTTTTATTTTGCTTTTAAATGCACACTACCTAGTGCCTTTCAGTTCTTTCACAGTAAAGAAGAGGGACATAAGAAGGACATTCAGGTTGTTTTGCTTCATGTGTCGAATTCATGTGGGTTGAGTTGGTTTGGGTGCAGCTTGTAAAATTTGGATCGGGAAGCTTCTAAATAGATGTCCAAGTGGTTCAGTCTGGAGTAAAGCTAGCATCTGATTAAAAATTGTTCCCTGGGTCATTTTTCATAATGAACTCCTGGAGTGTTATATTTTATCCCAATACCTTAAATGGGTTTGGGGTAGAAAAAACTACCTCAACGGCAAAATGCATGGATTTCTGGGGTGATTCTTCCCCTAGGGTGCCTTTTTGTTTCCGGAAAGCAAACTGTAAGTGGAAAGTGGCTGTATTTTGGAGACGTGATGGTTTACTACTGTACGGGAGATAATGTCCTAAGAGGGAAACGTTCTCTGCGTTCTGCAAAAAAAAAATACACCTGGGTTAAGAAATACACCCCAAGCATCCTATACATTATCTGCATGCATTTTAATCAGTGAATCAAATGTACACAGATTTGCATATAAGTAATACAATCTTTCTGAAGATTTTTTTAAAGAACGGGATGTACATATGTGTCACAGAGGGTGCCTTGTCTGCACATGAAGAGGCATTCCTTTTTCTTTCTTTTTTTTTGGCCACCCGCAGGGAGGAAGTTAGATATACGGGATTCAAAGTGGGATCCCCTGACCAGGTCGAGCCAATCAGGGCATTAGCTACAGCGCGCCTAAACTAACGGGTTCACATTCCCAGGAGAGAGGTACCAAAGTCAGATGCTCAGGCTATGAGATAAGACCCAGCGGGGAGAAGTGAAAGACAACATTCCAGCATAACAGGAAATACTACATCAGCCACCGCACCAGTGTTCCCTCTAAGCTGAGGTAGTGTGAGCTAGCTCACAGTTTTTTAGCCTCCGGCTCACACATTTTTGTCTTCACCCAGGGAGGTCGGCTCCAGAACAAACTTGTTTGTGCAGCAGCCACATCGCTCACTCACAACTTTAGTGCCAGGAGCTCACAAAGTAGAATTTTTGCTCACAAGACTCCACAGCTTAGAGGGTGCATTACACCGCACCCCCACACACACCAGCCATGGCAGCATAGCTGACACACTGTGGACATCAAGTGCCACCCTGCATCACCTGCTCACCAAACGATTCTGGGCAGTGCATGGGGTGGGGAGCATGGGTGGCAGAACATTCAAGAGTAGACAGGAGTGGGCATACTAGTGGGTGGCAGGGAAGGCATACAGGTGGGGCAGGGGTCAGCAGCAGTGGGCCCTGCCAGAAACCCTGGTCCATGGCAGCTGACCCCCTTTAGGGTATTCTGATGCCGGCCAAGCATCCTCCCATTCCTCTAGTCTCTGGAAGGGTATCTTTCATCCGGGAAGGGTATCTTTCATCCAGGCCGGAAGGGTATCTTTCATCTAAGCTTCCCATCTGCCAGGGAGGGGGAAGAGGAGGATCGGTTCAATTTCCGGATGATTGATTCATTGTAGGTAATCAGTCACAATAGGGGCTATGCGTTAGTTTTACGTCTAATGTAAAGTTAGGCATTTCAATGTGCTCGTTAAATAATAATGTATTTACATATTTTAATTACACTCTATGGACTCCGAGCACAATGCACTTCAAAGGGCTTCGTGGCAGTGATTCATAGAGGCGGGTGGCAGCCGGGTCAGCCCACAGAAGCCACAGTGTGGGATAGGCTCTGACAGAAAGCACACGTCCATTCACTTGAACACGAGCAAGCCTACCAGACAACTTGTGGGGATCTTGAGCCACTGAAGGGAACCGGCGACACTAAGAAGGATGACAATCATTCCTTCTTTTGTTAGTTCTCCGATTTTGATATCCTCCTCTGCTGAATTTCTCCCTGGATTTTGGAATTCAGAACCACTTGGTCTTGTCTCCAAAGCAGGATTGGTGCATCCAGTGCAGATCTCCCAGGGCAGGGGTGAGCGATTCCTGTATCCATCTCCTGACAATAGATCGGAACGCAAGGCTCTTTTTGTAGCAAGAACTCCTTTGCATATTAGGCGACACACCCCTAATGTAGCCAATCCTCCAAGAGCTGACAGTAGCCCCTGTCAGAAGAGCTCTGTAAACTCCTGGAGGATTGGCTACATTAGGGGCGTGTCGCCTAATATGCAAAGGAGTTCCTGCTACAAAAAGAGCCATGAGTGTCTGTTTGTGACAGGGTGGGAGAAGGAGCTCAGAATAAACTATGGCACTTTAAAATATTGTTAAAGTTTGTGTTTTTTTCCTGGTAGCAGACAGCCTAACGAAAGGAGGGAAGGCCACACTATATAGCCCAGTCTCATCAGATCTCGGAGACTAAGCAGGGTCAGTACTTGGAAGGGAGACCTCCAAGGAAGACTCTGCAGAGGAAGGCAATGGCCAACCACCTCTGCTTCTCACTTGCCTTGAAAGACCCTTGCTGTGGTCACCATAAGTTGGAAGCTAAGCAGAGTCAGTACTTGGAAGGGAGACCTCCAAGGAAGACTCTGCAGAGGAAGGCAATGGCCAACCACCTCTGCTTCTCACTTGCCTTGAAAGACCCTTGCTGTGGTCACCATAAGTTGGAAGCTAAGCAGAGTCAGTACTTGGAAGGGAGACCTCCAAGGAAGACTCTGCAGAGGAAGGCAATGGCCAACCACCTCTGCTTCTCACTTGCCTTGAAAGACCCTTGCTGTGGTCACCATAAGTTGGAAGCTAAGCAGAGTCAGTACTTGGAAGGGAGACCTCCAAGGAAGACTCTGCAGAGGAAGGCAATGGCCAACCACCTCTGCTTCTCACTTGCCTTGAAAGACCCTTGCTGTGGTCACCATAAGTTGGAAGCTAAGCAGAGTCAGTACTTGGAAGGGAGACCTCCAAGGAAGACTCTGCAGAGGAAGGCAATGGCCAACCACCTCTGCTTCTCACTTGCCTTGAAAGGTCCTTGCTGGAGTCGCCATAAATCCGTTGGGACTTGAGAGCACTTAAATACATTTGAAGCCCAATGAAGAGTTCTAATAAGCTTCAAACCTTGTAACACGGTTGTGATGTCCTCTGGGGGAAAGGGAACATCATACCCGAGGTCCATGGAGTCTTGAAAGCACTGGCCTAGTCACTGCTTCCTTGCACACTTGTTTTTTTATTTTCAGTTGACAACCCCAGGTACCTGAAGTAGGGATGCCAGCCTCCAGGTGGGACCTGGGGATCCCCCAAAATTACAGCTCATCCCCAGACTACAGAGATCAGTTCTCCTGTAGGACATGGATGCTTTAGAAGGTGGACTCTGCAGCCTTGTACCCCACTGGGGTCCCTGTCCTGCTCAGGCTCCATTCCCAGATCTCCAGGAGTTTCCCGACCTGGGTCTGATCCCCCACCAGTGGTCTGGGGGTCCTGGCAACCCTCACCTGGAGGCATGGTTACCTTCACATGTACTGGTTAAGTGTGCTGACTCTAATCTGGGAGGACCGGGTTTGATTCCCCACGCCTCCACTTGCACCTGCTGGATGACCTTGGGCAAGCCGTAGTTCTGATAAGAGCAATTCTTGAAAAAGAGCAGTTTCTGTCAAGAGGTCTTTCAGCCCCACCTACCTCACAGGGTGTCTGTTTGGGGGAGGGGGAGGGAAAGGAGTTTGTAAGCCGCTCTGAGACACCTTTGGGTGGTGAAGGGCGGGGTATAAATCCAATCTCTTCTTCTTCTTCTTCTTCTTCTTCTTCTTCTTCTTCTTCTTCTTCTTCTTCTTCTTCTTCTTCTTCTTCTTCTTCTTCTTCTTCTTCTTCTTCTTCTTCTTCTTCCCCGCAGAGTT
>NW_015170889.1:1600436-1615931 GCF_001447785.1 Gekko japonicus
GCCATCTCGTTCCCCTTTCTGGCTTCTTCTTCTTCTTTCTCCTTCTCCCCCTACCTGGCTTGGCCTTCCTTTCTGCTCCGGTGCTTTCTCTCTCCTCTCCAGCTTGCCACCGCCTCCTGTTTACCTTTCGTTTTTTTAATAGCCTCACTTTCACACCTGCCCCTTGAGCTAAGCCCCACCCTCCTCTTCTCTGTCCCCTGCTCCACACGGCCAAACCCTGCCTTAGAGCACCTGGGCCCAGAGAGCCCTTCTTCCCCCATCCAGGCATGCTCAGTTGAGAGCCAGTTTGGTGTAGTGGTTAAGTGCGCGGACTCTAATCTGGGAGAACCGGGTTTGATTCCCCACTCCTCCACTTGCACCTGGCTGGATGACCTTGGGCAAACCGTGGTTCTGATAAGAGCTGTCCTTGAAAAAAAGAGCAGTTTCTGTCAGAGCTCTCTCAGCCCCGCCCACCTCACAGGGTGTCTGTTGTGGGGAGGGGAAGGGAAAGGAGTTTGTAAGCCACTCTGAGACACCTTTGGGTAGTGAAGGGTGGGGTATAAATCCAATCTCATCCTCATCCTCCTCATCCTCCTCATTCTCCTCCTCCTCCTCCTCCTCCTCCTCCTCCTCCTCCGCTGCTGCTTCTTCTTCTGCTGCTGCTTCTTCTGCTGCTGCTGCTTCTTCTGCTGCTGCTGCTGCTGCTTCTTCTTCTAAGGGAAAGGAGTTTGTAAGCCACTCTGAGACACCTTTGGGTAGTGAAGGGTGGGGTATAAATCCAATCTCATCCTCATCCTCCTCATCCTCCTCATTCTCCTCCTCCTCCTCCTCCTCCTCCTCCTCCTCCTCCGCTGCTGCTTCTTCTTCTGCTGCTGCTTCTTCTGCTGCTGCTGCTGCTTCTTCTGCTGCTGCTGCTGCTGCTTCTTCTTCTTCTTCTTCTTCTTCTTCTTCTGCTGCTTCTTCTTCTTCTTCTTCTGCTTCTGCTTCTGCTTCTGCTTCTGCTTCTTCTTCTTCTTCTTCTTCTTCTTGCCTCACATGAACACACATGAAGCTGCCTTATGCTGAATCAGACCCTTGGTCCACCGAAGTCATTATTGTCTACTGAGACTGACGGTGGCTCTCCAGGGTCTCAGGCGGAGGTCTTTCACATCACCTACTGCCATGTCTTTTAACTGGAGATATCAGGGATTGAAGCTGGGACCTTCGGCCTGCCAAGCAGGTGCTCTACCACCGAGCCAGAACCTCCATACCTTTTGAGTTCCCCTAGGACAGACTGCCAAAGCTGCCCTGTTGCTGAGGCTGCACCCTTCTGCCCCTGCTCCTACCCTGTTCCACCCAGATGAGTCCTGCTGCTGGGCCCATGGATGTGTCCATAAGACACAGGAAGGGAAAAACAAACTCGACCCAATGCCTGGAATCAATCTATCATCACCTTCTTCCCATGGATGTGTCCACCAGGCGGGTAATTATCAGGTAGCCTACCACACACAGGTATGTGTCATTCGGCTGGTCCTGATAAAAAGGAATTGTGTGGATTGTGTCTCCCCCTTTTTGGGGGGATTTTACGTTGGTCTGCTAATAACCTTTTTTTTTCTGCGTAGGAAATCCACCACCCAATCACAAGTCTTCCACCACCCAATCACAAGTCTTCCACCCACAGTCTGAATTCTGACCCCCTCCCTCTAGTTTGACAATTACCACAGTGCCTCGGTATCTGCTAAGAAAATATACTTGGTTTCCTGTGGTATGCTACACAGGCCTTTTGCCTGCAGATAACAAGGCCCCGTGCTTACACAGACACTTAATTCCATTTGGCCATTGATTTGTCATTTGGAAATTAAATAATAAATGTGGACAGGAGCCAAAATCGCCACGGCCTTCTTTCCTCCCCCTTCCCCCCTCCCCATTCTCTCTCTCTCTCTTACGCTTGATTTATGTGCTTGCTTATTTACTGATAAGTCTAAGTGTTCCCTGTTGCATTTCACGCATAATGTAGCAAATCCGATGGATTTATTCTTCTTTCCCCCCTGCAATTGATTAGAAAAGTCAATGTTTTACACAAAGGATTAAAAAGAGAAATATCTCCAAGGCTTGATGAAATCTCCTTATAAAAAGCTATTATCTCCAACACGCTCTCCAGCGCAGAGAAACCCGTGTTGCGTTTTGTCAAGCATACTGAAATTCATGAATGCGTAACTCTTGTCGCATGTTTCCTGTGCCGTGGCAATTACAAACGGATGCTCCCTTATTTGCACAATGAAGCTTTTTATGCTAGGCCGCTAGAAGTTGTTCTGATCTTTGCATTCTGCTTAATGTTTATTCCTTTTTAAGTGTTTTAGTCCTCGCGAAATCTCTTTAAACAGGATATGCCAACGTGTGCAGGTTTGGATCTAATTATTTGCCGCAAAGCCTCAATGAACAGCTGTTTCACTAATGGGTGAAAATGAATAATACAAATATCCCAGAACAGTAGCTGTAATCCAAGCAGTCTGTGAATGCACTTTGGGGAAGATTTTGTATTTCTTGTGCTTGTTGTGTTGACTGCCCCCCAAAATCCCTCCCCCACTTTGCCTTTGTGCACACTGAACCTGTGATTATTTTTGTGTAATTCCTCACACTGATTATGTTCCACAAAATGCATGGATTTTTTTATTATTTGTAAATTTATTTATTCATTTGTTTAGAAAATGTATATGTCGCATTACCAGGGACCTGTTTGATGCAGCTCATATTAAAAAGTACAATAACACCATAACTCAACAATTAACATGTTCAATATTCTAGCAACCCCCCAAAAAACCCGAAAATGGCCCTCAGCCTAGAAGTAGTTAATAAAGACGGCAGCTAAAAAATACGTAACTCTTCAATGAAAGGCCTGAGCAAAGGGAAATGTTTTGGCCTGGCACCTAAAAAGGACAATAAAACCAATGCCAGATGGCGAAGAAGAAGAGACTAGATTTATGCCCCGCCCTTCACTCAGCGTCTCAGAGGCTTACACTCTCCTTTCCCTTCCCCTCCTCACAACAGACACCCTGTGAGGTAAGTGGGCCTAAGAGAGCTCTTTTGAGAACTGCCCTTGAGATAACAGCTCTGAAAGAACTTGTGACTGACCCAAGGTCACACCAGCAGCTGCATGTGGAACAGTGGAGAATCAAACCCAGTTCACTCAGATTAGAGTCTGCACCCCTAACCACTACACCAAACTGGCTCAATGAGCCTCAATGGATATTCCAATCCAAAGGCAAGGTGCCACCACAGAAAAAGTCTTGTCTCAGTTTGCCACCTGCAACTGAATGCTCAAGTCCTGCATTTGAATCCGGAAGTCTACAAACTCATTCCTTCTTCAAGATTGCATCCCCCTCCCAGACAAGCTGACTCCTCAGTCCTCAAGCGGCTTTGACACTTACCAACACCATTTCAGTCTTGTCCAGACCAAGTATCAGTTTGTTGTAGGGCTGCCAGCTCCGGGTTGGGGAATCGGGAGTAAGCAGTGAAGTGGCTAAATTTGCAGATGACACAAAGTTGTTCAGGGTGGTGAAAACCAGGGCGGATTGTGAGGCACTCCAAAGGGATCTGTCGAGGATGGGCTTCAATGTAAGGGAGCTGTCGAGGATGGGCTTCAATGTGGCAAATGGGGTTCAATGTGGCCAAGTGGAAAGAGGCTCTGGCTTTGGGCAAACAGTGTCATTTTGCTGTGGTGACCTCAGCAGGGTATAATGACAGAGTCCACTGTTTTCTCCAGAGGAACTGATCTCTGCTCCCTGAAGAGTAGTTGTAATTTTGAGTGATCTGTAGCCCTCACCTGGAGATTGGCAACAATTGTTACCCAGGATGAAATGGCTGGTTTGGAGGGTGGAGTCTATGGCATTCTACCTGTCTGAGGTCCCACCCCTCCGCAAACCCCACCCTCTCCAGGCCATCCCCTGCCCAGCCAACCATCAACCCACCATTATCTGCCCCTTTGACTTCAGCTGACTTCCGCCCTCCCTTCTGCAGAGCAATTGTAATTTTGAGTGGTCTCCAGCCCTCACCTGGAGATTGGCAACAATGGTTCCCCATGAGGGACTGAGTGGTTTGGAGGGTGGAGTCTATGGTATTGTACCTGTCCGAGGTCCCACCCCTCCTCAAACTTCACCCTCTTCAGGCTCCATCCCTCAAATATCCAGGAATTTCCCATCGGGAGTTGGCAACCCTATCAGGATTGGCCCCAATATGTTTTCTCCCAAAGGCCAAAGTAGGTGACTGGACCAAACTAAGTTGCCTACCATCAGGCACTGAGGGGAAAGTAGGGTTGCCAGCTATAAGGAGGGAAATATCTGGAGTTTTGGGGGGTGGATTCTGTAGAGGGCAGCATTGGGGGGCGGCGGAAGGACTCAGCAGGTATAATGTCATAGGGTCTACCCTCCAAAGCATCCATTTTCTTCAGGGGAACTGATCTCTGTCATCTGGAGATCAATTGTAGCAGTGGGAGATCTCCAGGTCCCACCTGGAGATTGGCAACCCTAGGGGAAAGTCTGCTGCACAGCAGGGGGTTGAAGAGAATGGTGTGATGGGTGCTGGGCCAAGATTGGCAACAATAGTTCCCCAGGAGCAAATAGCTGGGTTGGAGGGTGGAGTCTATGGCACTGTAACCTGTCTGAGGTCCCCCTCTCCGGCCTCCACTCCTCAAATCTCCAGGATTTTCCATACCTAAAGCTGGCAACTTTATCTCCTCCCCTCTCAGTAGCCTCTTATTTTGCCTTAAATTGGTTTTGATGCCAGCAGAGTGAGAAAATGCCAGAGGCTCTGGGTGGGTGCCCCATCGTAAATGCACCAAACAATTCCTAAAGATTTGCCAAAACACTACTCTGTCAATAAATTGCAGCACTTTGAAGTAGCACCAGAGCTTTAAGAGCTCTCCAGCTGTCACCTGGAGACTGGCAACAGCTTGTTTGGAGGGTGGGGAGTATGGCATTGTATCTGTCTGAGGTCCCCCTCTTCCTCCTCCTCCTCCTCAGACCCCACCCTCAGCAGGCTTCATCCCCAAAATATCCTGGAAGTTTCCAACCTGGAGTTGGCAACCCTATGTCCCCCCCCAGCCTCTGCCTAGAGAAAGGGCAGTCTTTCCCTGCAGTGGGAACCAAAGCAGCTGTCATCATTCTCCTCTCCCCCTATGAGGTATGTTAAGGTTGAAAGTGTGTGAATGGTCCATAATCCCCCAGGCAGCTTTTAAAACATGATCCTGGGACCTACACAACCCCAGACATTCCAACTGCCTTGCGGGGGGGAGGGAGTATGAGGTGTGGAATGGAGTGAAGTCCAATCAGCTTCCATATGCAAAAGACCTTGAAGGTTCCATATGCAACTGACATTCCAACTGCCTTGCGGGGAGGGGGGTGAGTTTGAGGTGTGGAATGCTGTGAAGTCCAATCAGCTTCCATATGCAAAAGACCTTGAAATGCTGGGCGGGACTGCACAAAGCAGCCAGTCAACCCAGCCAGCGTCTTCTGACTGACAGTTCAAGCGTTCATACACTAAAGGAGTGCATTTTAGAACTTTGGCACCCACTATTCAATTATATATAAGGAGAGATGCATGGGATAGAGCATGTAGAGAAAGAAGCACTTCTCTCCCTTTCTCACAATACAAGAACTCGTGGGCACTCCATGAAATTGCTGAGCAGTCAGGTTAGAACAGATAAAAGGAAATACTTCTTCACCCAAAGAGTGATTAACACTTGGAATTCACTGCCACAGGAGGTGGTGGCGGCTACAACATGGATGGCTTCAAGAGGGATAAACATATGGAGCAGAGGTCCATCGGTGGCTATTAGCCACAAGGTATAGATCGGACGTCTGGGGCAAGTGATGCTCTGTATTCTTGGTGCTTGGGGGGCCAACAATGGGAGGGCTTCTGGTGTCCTGGCCCAACTGCTGGCCCTCCTGATGGCACCTGGTATTTTTGGCCACTGTGTGACAGAGTGTTGGACTGGATGGGCCATTGGCCTGATCCAACACTGGCTTCTCTTATGTTCTTATGTTCTTAATTCCTGGAAATTTGAGGGTAGAGCCTGGGAATGTGGGGATTGTAGAGGGGAGGAACTTCAGTGGGGCATAATGCCAAACAGTCCACCCTCCAAAGCAGCCATTTTCTCCAGAGGAATTGATCTCTGTAATCTGGAGATCAGTTGTAATTCCAGGAGATCTACAGGCCCCACCCAGAAGTTGGCAGTCCTGATTTATTGGCTTTACATTGCACTATGCTCAGCTCAGCTCAGTAGGTCACAATGGTACAGGTTCTTTTCAAGATTCTAATAAGATGAATACCAACCTTAGTGTCATGGGTCAGCCAGGACTCAGCAACAACGAGGACTCCTCAGGAGAAGAGGGCTCCTCAGGAGAAGAAGAGCCTCAGGAAATCAGCTCTGAACCAGCAGAGACCAGCAAGCCAGAAGATGAACTACAGGCTTGTCAGAGTTCACAGCCATCAGCTGATGCAGAGCCACCAGCACCTTCCAGCCCAGTTCCAAAAGAGGCAACCCGGGTAGTTGTTACCAGCATTTCAGTTTCACACACACCCTTTGAGCACCGGAGGGGATGGCTTAGAATGGATGCCAGCTGCTTGATGATGATGAGTAGCTGCAGGGTTCCTCCCAAGCAGCTGGCTGCAAGTAAGGCCTTCAAGCAGAGGCCTATAAAAGTAGTCAAGGGAAGCAGTGGAAGCAACAAGTCAACACTCCTGATTGTGACTACAGCTCTGAAATCTGTGTTCCTGTGACCTTCAGACCGGCTCTGACCTTGGAATCTCCCTCCTTGAACTCATGAATGACTTCAGATTGTTAGACCTTGCTTCCTGGAGAATGCTTTGAAATGGACTCGTCTACTCTGGTAACTGACTTCTGGACTGGACTTTGACTCTGACTCTGGAATCTGGCTTGCTCTGACATTGAAACCCCATGCCACACCAGCAACAGTGAATGACCAGATATAAGCATACAGAAACATAATATCTATACACCACTGTACCTCATTTGTGGATCTAATATACATATAATGTATAACAATGTTTTAATGATATACATTTTTAATGCACATTTTTTTGGCAAAAATTCGGTGCAAGGAAGTACAAAATGATATGAGAAGGTAGGGGAGATTGATTCACATGAAGCCAGCATTCAAAGAGGATATTCAAACTGAACCAGCAAGCTTGCAAAGTTAAAGAGCATCCCGGAGGGGTTCAAAAATGGGTCACGTGGAAGATCCCACACTGCTGTGGAGCTAAAGTGCCTTCATAGTACGGTTCACCTGATGTACTGGAAGTGACATCAGTGTTCAGTCATGGTAGCACATGTTCCCAATTATGGGCGATTCTGCATCTAGCATTTGCTCCACATTTTCTCAACTGGGAGGAAAAGTGCAGCTCAAAACCATATTCAGATATCTCTGAGCAACACAGCACTGACTGCAAAGTCACCCCTGAATGACCACAAAACGGCCATAAACCTATGCAGAAGGTACCATAAAACCTGATGATCAAAGCAATAGAAAATGGCATGGAGTGTGGAGGCTACCATAAAATCTGATGATCAAAGGAAGTGAAAGCAGCATGCAATGCAGAGGGGAATTTCTGTTCCAATGTGGGTTTCATAAAACTACAGAGGGAAAAGCCAATGCAGAATCAGCCTATGGTGGAAAAGGGGGAGTCCTACAGGAGGGAGAGCCATCTATTGATCTTGTTCTGAACATGGTTCCCAAGAGTGGATCAAACAATCCACACAGTGGGCCCATGTAGAGAAGGGGGATTTTGCCAAAAACCTGGGGCAACTTTGTGGTTTGCAGAATTTTTTTTTAAATGGTGCAGAGGGGGTTGAAACCCCCCTTGTTAAAGGTGAGATCTACATCACAAGATATCAGTAGGCATTTAGGTAAAGGTAAAGGTTCCCTTGCTCGAAAGCCAGTCGAATCCGACTCTAGGGTTGCGGTGCTCATCTCCGTTTCAAAGCCGAAGAGCCAGCGCTGTCCGAAGACGTTTCTGTGGTCATGTGGCCGGCATGACTAAACACCAAGGTGCACGGAACGCTGTTACCTTCCCACCAAAGTGGTCCCTATTTATCTACTTGCAATTTCTTGCTTTCGAACTGCTAGGTTGGCAGGAGCTGGAACTAGAGACAGGAGCTCACCCTGTCTTGCGGCACCCGGGTCTTGAACCGCTGAACTACTGACCTTCCACAGCCTGCAGTTCAGCGTCTTAACCACTTGAGCCACCACACCTTTACCTTTTAGGCATTTAGGAGGCTGCCTAATATTTACCATAACAATGCTGTACATGCAGTGCTGGCAACTGATAGGGATGGGAGGGGAGAGGAGAGGAAGTGGCAACAGCCAGGAAGAGACAGAGGAGGAAAAGAGGAGAGGGTGGGGGAGGGAGGGAGAACAGAGAAAAGGCAGAAGCAAAAAAGAGTCTTTGGAGTGTGAAAAATATGGCAGCACCAAGAGGATGAGGAAGGAAAGAGACAGCAGGAGAACAAGGCAGTGTTGGCACAGTAAGATAGGACATATAAGTAAGATAGGAGAAGATAGTAACATATTTCGGGATTTCTCCTCCTCTGCGAGTTCCTTGTGGGCCCCTGCTTGTGTTAGTCTATGGCAGCAAAAGTAAAAAAAATAAAAATAAAAATAGAATTCTGGCACGTTAAAGTCTAGCAAAATTTTATTCCAGCATAAATTTTCATGGAATCAGAGATAGGGGAAGAATATTAAGGAAAAGAAGTAACGGTGCCGCTACATAAATACTCAAGCTGAATGAGCTGCCTTCTCAAGGCACCCACAGTCAACACGAGTGTGGCACGCAAAAAGAACTCCACAGTTGGATATCACAAGGCCCTCTGCGGGACTAACAGTGCAGCAATGCCCTCGTTGGGGAAACGTGTAAAATCTATCTCTGTCTATGATGTTAAGGCTTCTCTTTATCCCCTTTGGAGTCAGGGCTCTCTGAGTCTTTAAGCCTGATCAGTGATGAAGAACTACAAGCGCTTTACTGAAATCTAGCGGGAGGGATGAGGTGGGGAAGGATATGGTAGAACACAAATTACACAGAGAGAGAGAGAGCAAAAAAACACAACAAAACCCTCTGTATTACCTGAAGCAACCTCAAAGCCTCTGAAGAACAGAAGCGGTGCTTGTCAGATAAAGAGATGGATTTCGCTGAGCTCTGATGTTTTGTGGGATTTTGCCTAAGTAGACCTGCTCTGCCAAGAGCCCACATAAGGCAGTGGCTAAGTGACTGAGCTAGCAATCTAGGGATCCCTAGTTTGTTTCTGCTCTGCATCCCCTCTGGGGCCTAAGGCAGGCCATTTATTCTTTCTGCCGCAGTCCCCCTTCCCATCTGTAAACTCACCTGCCTTATTAAGGAGCGAGGAAGGAGAGCTGCAATGAGCTTTAACAGTTATAGCAAAATAAGAGAGAATTTGAACTTGGGGTGCCAGGCCGCCACCTGCACCTGGTACCCCAAGAGGCTTTGGAGATGGGGCAAGGGTGGACTTAATGGACACCAGGGGTCATTTCGTAGAAAGAGGTGCAGGAGCTCATTAGCATAACTCATTAGCATAACTCATTAGCATAACTCATTAGCATATGCCACACCCCCTGACATCACCGGAAGTGTGTCAGAAGGCAACACCCATCGCTCAGGCTCCACTGGACTGTTTTGGATTGCTAGCTATTTTTGGGGAGGGGAGGAACGTGCAGATTTGTCCTCGCAGAGGAGAGAGAGCTTGTACCTGAATAAAACTTGGTCTTAAAGGTGCAACTGGACTGTTTTGGACCGGGGGGACGGAGGGGGCTCTGCAACTTACATGGCTGCTTCTTGCTCTGACTGAGGGCTGCTGGGAGCAGGGCGTGGGGCTTGTTGCATGTGCCCACCCCCTGGGCTCTTTACTGCCGGAGCTCCGCTCCTGTGCGCTCCTGCAGGAAATGACCCCTGATGGGCACTGTGTGTCAACATCACATCTGCGCAAAACCTAGCCTGACATCAGCAAGTCAGTTGATGATCTAGAAACTCCATTGTAATACCATAAAGTTTGTAGAGTGTTGGCTGACTTCATGTTTGGGGTCTTGTCCAGCTAGGATGTTGAAATACACTGCCAGATTGTTTCTGCCCCCCCCCCACTGTTGTCCCACCAGCCCCAGAGGTGAGGACAGGTGGTGGTAGCCAATGGCAGGTGAGTCCCTGCCGAAAGCAGGCAATTGGCTTCCCTACTTTGAATGCACTCTGTCTTCTGCTCTACATCAATTCTTCCTGTCAGTTATATTAATCAAACGGTAATTACTGGAAATATTCTTTTAATTATATTACCTAATTTGTTCATTTAAAATATTGTTATGCGGCTTTTTCAATTAGGCATGTCCAAACTGGTATACAAAAAGAAAGAAAATACAGATAGGAGGAGGAGGAGGAGGAGGAGGAGGAGGAGAGAGCTGGGAGGAAAGAGTTAATGTTTCTCCTTCTCTGCCTTGATCAGGGAATCCTGAAGGCTGCATTTGCAAAAGAAGAAAAGGGTGTAAAATGGGTGTGTGTGTGTTGTAGTGACCTCTGAGTTCACAGGCATTGACTTGATGTGTTCGTAAAACACGTGTGGCTGAAGGAGAGTCTCTGCTGTGTTCTGTGTAGAGGGCATATGGCATACGTCAAAGGCACATCTATGACTGCTGACTGTGCAAAGAGGTCCGTTGCTCTTAACCACTACACCAAACTGGCTGCTACACCAAACTGGCATGTAGCTATGCCTATCCTTAAAAATATGTCTTGCTTGGTAGGTGGTATATAAATAATGATGTATATAGATAATGAAAGGGAGGGGCTGTGGCTCAGTGGCAGAGCATCAGCTTGGCATGCAGAAGGTCTCAGGTTCAATCCCGAACATCTCCAGTGAAAAGGCTCGGGTAGGTGGTGATATCAATCTTGGAAGACATTGGTCCTGGCACATGGGCCGGAAAATGCGGGGGGGAAGTGTGGCTGTTAGCCCCAGAGCAAAGTAATGTGTGGCAGCCCAATCACATGTCCCGTTGAGGTCCCATGGTTAGGCCGTTAGGTGCCAATCACACGGCTATCCTGCAGCGCAGCAAAGAAACAGCGCGGCGCAATCACACCAGCAATCGCTAGGCACCGCTTCCATGGCAAATGGGAATTTCTCGACGAAGTTTGCGCGTGCACATGATCGTCTGTGCGCATCCTGTGGAGACTTACAAAAAAAGCAAAACATCTGGTTTGCAACGGGACATGGACGGGCGCCGGATGCCACAGGATTCACACGGAAACGCGATCAGACGCCCACCCTTGCCCCGCATTTTCCAGAAACTAGTACCTCGTATGTGGTAGTTTTTTACTCCGCATCTTTGGCTAGAAGCCACGGGTTAGCCACGGGTGCACTACGCCCCCCACATGTTCTGCTGTGATCGCGCCCAGAAAATCCACAGGACGATCGTGCCTTCAGCGCAGCAAATGCTCCGCGTGAACGAGGCCAATACTGACTTTGATGGGCCAGTGGTCTGATTCAGTATAAGGCAGTTTCATGTGAGCCCCGTTCACACGGAGCATTTGCCCCACCAGCGTCTGGGCAGCCCTGTGAATCCACACCCGTGAGTGCTGTTCAGGGAACGATTTCAAGTCTCTTATCGCTGCCGCTTCAGTTCCCAAATCCTTCCTTCCATTTTGTTTCTTCTCTGCCTGCATAGACCTCACGATTTCCTCTAACCATTTTCTGCTACATTGCATGACATTTGCCCCATAAAATCCAGTCAGGACACAGAAAAACATAACTGCAGTGTGGAGCTGAGGAAGGTCTTTCATCTTCCTCAGGGCTTTCCCTAACTCCATCAGGGAGGCCAGAGGCCTGCTGAATGCCCTTTGACCTCCTTTGAAATTGTTTGATGCCCAACATCGAGCACAGCATCAAGCAGACATCAGGCCTTCCCCCGGAGATGCCGAGAGCTCATCTTAGCAGGTTCACAGGAAGACACTTGAGAGGCATGTAACTGGCAATTTTGGAAGCCTGTGCTCACAGCATGCTCAGAACTCAGCGGTAAGGTTAATGGGACTGATTGCTCTGGGGCAAAGAGGAAATCATGTTTGTGTCGTTCAAAAACTCCTGTGATGGTTGTGGTGTTTCTGTGCAGTGATGCAAGGACCCTGTAAATACCATGTCAACCAGAATATCAGTTCGACCTTTTCTGCGTGTGTGACGGGAAGCAGACTTGGGGATTATCTGTGGCACGTGGCAGCGGATTAAAAATATACATACGAAGCAGCTGAGTGAGACCAGGGGTCCATTCAGATCAGTATTGTCTGTTCTGACTACCAACAGAGAGGAGTCTTTTCTGGGGAACCTTTAGACTGGGGGCCCCAACCTTTTTGAGCCTGTGGGCACCTTTGGAATTCCGACACAGGGCAGAGGGCCCAATCACAAAATGGCGGCCCCAGGAGGTGGAGCCAACCACAAAATGGCCGCCGCAGGATCGAGGTTACATATAACTCTAATAATACCTCTGCGACAGTTCAGGTAGAAGCTCTGTTTTCTAAGAAACCTCTTCATCTGCACAGCCAGTCATAAACCCTGCTGGGCAAAAGCTCCACCCATTTTCTAAAAGCACTTGGTGGGCACCAGGAAAGATGCCAGCAGGCACCATGGCTCCTGCGAGCACCACATTGGGGACTCCCTCTTTAGAATCCTTTTGTCCAATGCAGTGTGAAGGCGAGTGGAAGTGGGACTTGCTCCATGGGAGAAAAAAAACAGAACACGGCGAGGCCAATTTAACAGTTGATTTGTACACAACCTTTATTGTTTGGCATAACTAAGTAGTTTGGTGCGGTGGTTAAGTGTGTGGGCTCTAATCTGGGAGAACCGGGTTTGATTCCCGACTCCTCCACTTGCACCTGGCTCAATGACCTTGGGCAAGCCATAGTTCTGATAACAGCTGTTCTTGAAAAAATAGCAGTTTCTGTCAGAGCTCTCTCAGCCCCACCCACCTCACAGGATGTCTGCTGTGGGGACGGGAAGGGGAAGGAGTTTGTGAGCCGCTCTGAGACTCCGAGTGAAGGGCGGGGTAGAAATCCAATCTCCTCCTCCTCCTCCTCCTCCTCCTCCTCCTCTTCTTCTTCTTTAACTGCCTTTTTTCCCCAGAGGATAAGGCTTGGTGCATTTAAAGCTCTTCGTCTTTAAGGTGAGGCTGGACTTCTCTTTTATTTTGCATTTAAATAGCCTTTCTCAGTGACCGGTGGGGCTGGGTGGGTTGTGTTTGGCCGTTCTCCCTTCTCTGCTTGGAAGAAATATCCATGTTTCACAGGAGTCATGTGTGTCGGATGCTTCTGAACTCAAATAACCCCAGTTGTGTAATTTACCTGTCCCTAGGTGACTCCCCCCCCCCGCTTCAAATCATTGCTTCCCTCCCCCCCTTACAAGCTTTGAGAAATAGAAAAGGAAGCATCATTTCTGGATGGACAGCTGATGGATGGCAGGCAAATTTCTCGCCTGAGGAACGATGATTTACGGCTCTGTGTGATGAAGGGGAGGAAGCCCCGTCATTAAAGATCTCACTGAACATTTGCTGTGTCTCCCCCCTGCAAAATCCAGGAGGGCAGATCCATCTGGAGGGTTTGACACAATCCGTGCTGCGTGCTAAGCGCAAGTCTTTACAACTGTTGGGCCCTACCCCCTGAAGCCTCAGAGCTGACGTGACACAAAACAACTGAGGCCCCGGTCACACGGGAGGTTTTGGGCCAGGAGAGGGACGAATCGGGGGCGCAGCAAATGGGCGCGATCTCACCGCAACATCTGGGAATCGGCGCGCACCTGTCCCCAATCCGTCCCTACAGCCCAGTGCTGCGGAGCAAAAAAAACCCAGTAAAGAGAAGGACTTACCTGAAATGCCGCAGCACGCGCGGCCATGGGATCGCCGGCGCGTCCTTCGTCAGGAGCATTCGAGGCTCCTGGCTGAACTGCGCATGCACACGCATGCGCAGCTGCCTGCCTCGGTCTCCCGTCGGTGGCTTCCTTCCCGGCATCTGATCGTGCCGGGGAGCAACTGCGTGGTGGCTCAGGGGATCTGTGTGATCCCGCCACCGCGTGTCTCTTTTGGTGTGGCTCTAAAAAGCCGCACTTTGGCCGTGTTTTTTTCTGCCATGTGGCAGGGGCCTGAGTAGATTAAGGACCGGTGTGTATAACGAAGGCAATTAGATTCAGGTGGGTAGCTGATCTGGTCTGAAACGACAGGACAAAGTTTGAGTCCAGTGGCACCTTTAAGACCAACAAAGTTTAATCCTGGGTATGAGCTTCCATGGGCATGCACACTTCTTCAGTTAGATTCCGGTGGGGTAGCCGTCTTGGCCTGAAGCAGGAGAACAAAGTTTGAGTCCAGTGGCACCTTTAAGACGAACTAAGTTTAATTTCGGGTATAAGCTTTTGTGTGCCTGTACCTCAAGTGGTTAAGACGCTGAACTGCAGGCTGTGGAAGGTCAGTAGTTCAGCAGTTCGAGACCCGGGTGCCGCAAGACAGGGTGAGCTCCTGTCTCTAGTTGCAGCTCCTGCCAACCTAGCAGTTCGAAAGCAAGAAACTGCAAGTAGATAAATAGGTACCACTTCAGTGGGAAGGTAACAGAATTCCGTGCGCCTTGGTGTTTAGTCATGCCGGCCACATGACCACGGAAACGTCTTCGGACAGCGCTGGCTCTTCGGCTTTGAAACGGAGATGAGCACCGCAACCCTAGAGTCGGACTCGACTGGCTTTCGAGCAAGGGAACCTTTACCTTTACCTACTGTGATAGAGTAAGTTGTTCCCTTGTCACTATAGAAATGCGCAAAGCTCCTACGAGAATACCTAAAAAAATCCCTCAACCTCCTCTCAAGACCAATTATTTCCCTGTGAAACAGCACGACTGGTGGGTGTAAATATTCTGTCTAATATAACAGCTGGTCTCGCCACCCCCTTTGATTTATACTGAATTCTTCCAGCAATGCACACAAAACAATATGTTCATTCTTCCCATTGCAGCTGCACAAGTGGCAGGAAACACAATAGGCAACGTCAGTACATCACAGGAAGGCAGCACAGTGGTAGAGCACATGCTTTGCATGCACAAAGTCCCAGGTCCAATCCTGAGCATGTGTAATTAATGTGGTCTGAGAGCATGCCTGTCCACAGCCTGTCCATAGGCAAATATTTGCACTCAGAAAATGATAGCTTTGTATGTTAAGACCATAGCTCGCCGGTAAGATTGTGTGGTTCAAAAACAGAAAAGACCGCCTACAAAATTATGCCCGGGATAGAGAAAGTAGAGAAAGAAGTACTTTCCTCCAGGGCTCTTTTTGTAGAAAAAGCCCAGCAGGAGCTCATTAGCATAATAGGCCACACCTAACAGCAGGAACTCATTAGATTATTGGGCCACACCCCTGACAGCACAGCTCATTAGCACATTAGGCCGCACCGACATGTTACCAGAAGTGTGGTTATCCAGCCACACCCACCTTTTGCTTCTTATTCTGTT
>NW_015170889.1:1616360-1637363 GCF_001447785.1 Gekko japonicus
ATGGTGCTGGAGAAGACTCTTGAGAGTCCCTTGGACTGCAAGGAGATTGAATCAGTCAATCCTAAAAGAAATCAACCCTGACTGTTCCCTGGAAGGCCAGATACTGAACCTGAAGCAGAAGGGAACAGTCGCTGGAGAAGACCCTGATGCTGGGAAAGATTGAAGGTCAAAGAAGAAGGGGATGGCAAAAGATGAGATGGTTAGACAGTGTTATCGATGCAACGAACATGAAATTAAGCAAACTCCGGAGGACAGCAGAAGACAGGAGGGCCTGGCGTGATGTGGTCCATGGGGTTGCGAAGAGTCGGACTTGACTGTGCGACTGAACAACAACAACAACAACAACAACAAAAAGGCTTAGAAGAGATCAAAGGAAGTACTTCACCCAAAGAGGAATTAATACATGGATTTCACTGTCGCAGGAAGTAGTGGTGGCTATAAGCTTCAAGAGGGGATTGGACAAACATATGGAGCAGAGGCCCATCGGTGGCTATTAGACATAAGGTAGAGATGGAACCTTATTTCATGGACAACTGTCTTGGTGCTTAGGGGGTCTTGGTGCTTGGGGAGCAACAGTGGGAGGGCAGGGAGCTGTTCCTTTTGGCAGCAGAGGACGGGACTTGCAATAATAGGTTTAAATTAATGGTGGGAAGGTACTGGCTGGATATTAGGAAAAACTTTTTTTGCAGTAAGAGTTGTGCAACAGTGGAATCAGCTGCCTAGGGAGATGGTGAGTTCCCCCTCACTGGCAGTCTTTAAGTAACGGCTGGACAAACACTTGTCAGGGATGCTTTAGGCTGATCCTGCATTGAGCAGGAGGTTGGACTAGATGGCCTATATGGCTCCTTCCAACTCTGTGATCCTGTGATTTTACAGCTTCTGGAGTTCTGGCCCTGCTAGTGGACCTCCTGATGGCACCTGGGGTTTTGGGCACTGAGTGATGCAGAGTGTCGGACAAGATGGGCCGACATGGCTTATGTTCTTAGGTTCTTATCCTTAGCAACCTGGATAGAAAGACTAAGAGACTGTGAATCGGGGGGGGGGGGGGCAAAGCTAGGCTAGATAGACCTACTGCCATGAGATGGCTCTGGACTGAGATTTGGAAGCCTCCAAGGAGAAGCTTGAGGAACCAGAAACATAGCCTGGGGGAGAGCATGGAGCTCCAGAAGACCCCTGCAGGACAGATGCCCCTGGCCCATCTGATCTAGAATTTACCCCGAAGAGCTGGCAGTTGGAGCTTCTCCACCAGAACTTCCCTCTGTCTCCCCAGGTCCTGGGGTAACTAAGCACCAGTGCAGGACCTGGTCCAGAACCTAAACAGAATTGCCTCCACCCTGCAGGGGCAACAGAGGCAGTGGAATCATAGCAAGGTAGCCTGGCAACGATGCAGTGCCAGGCTTGCATCCCCTGCTCCACCTCTTGAGCCAGATCATGTAATCCTTTGCAAGGTTCTGGCCCCAGTTAAACCTGGGCAAAATGAGTCCCAGGTGCTACTGCTTCCAGAGCAAGTGGAACAGCCTTGGACTGGAGGCTTGCTGGATCAACTGGCCCACTAGAAGCAAGGCTGTGTTCCTGTTCCAGGCCCCATCGATGCCTCTGAGGGCACCACTCCAGAAGAGACCAGCCTGGCTGGTCCTGCCGGCAGAGCACTAGACACCTACTGAGATGGCATTCAGATGTCACTTTTAACCAGCATTAAGTCAGAACGGGCATGAATCCAGCTTCTTTGCTGGCTCACGAGCATACATGGTGCCTCCATCCTTCTCCATCCTTACCACCTACACATGCTAAGTCACTCAGTTCTCGCTTATACCCAGAATTAAACCTAAGGGTACCACTGGACTCAAACTCAGTTCCCACATCTGTTTGTTAACTCTGTTATTTGTATGCTAATTTGCTGCGGTTCACAGGTCTTAAAAGGTAAAGGTAAAGGTTCCCTTGCTCGAAAGCCAGTCGTGTCCGACTCTAGGGTTGCGGTGCTCATCTCCGTTTCAAAGCCGAAGAGCCAGCGCTGTCCGAAGGCGTTTCCGTGGTCATGTGGCCGGCATGACTAAGCACCAAGGCTCACAGAACGCTGTTACCTTCCCACCGAAGTGGTACCTATTTATCTACTTGCAATTTCTTGCTCTCAAACTGCTAGGTTGGCAGGAGCTGGATCTAGAGACGGGAGCTCACTCCATCATGCGGCACACTCGGGTCTCGAACTGCTGAACTACCGACCTTCCACAGCCTGCAGTTCAGTGTCTTAGCCACTTGAGCCACCGGAGCTCACAGGTCTTACCGACTGCTTTAATCTAATCTTAGCTATGCTTCTCGCTCAGTTACGTATGCATCTTGACTCCATCTAACCCTTCATGGCAACTCCCACCCACCCTCTCCTACCTATATGTAAGGCTTGAGGAAGTCTCTTTCAATGCATCCTCATCCCCATCCTCATTCTCCTCCTCCATCATCATCACCATCATCCATTGTTATCCTCCATCATTCTCCACCAGCATCATCCTCCATCATCATTGTATGGCAGTGTCTGTTGTATTATAGCCAGGAGATCTGAGCATTGTCTGGCGGCTGAAGTTCTAACTCTTTAGCATTATGCACCACTAAAGTGGCGAGCTCGACTTGCTGGTGGGCCGAGAGAGCTCTGAGAGCTGTGACACCCAAGGTGACCCAGCTGGCTTCATGTGGAGGAACGGGGAATCGAACCTGGTTCTCTGGATTAGAGTCCTGCTGCTCTTAACCACTGCACCAAACTGAAGAAGTGCGCCTGCACACAAAAGCTTGTACCCAGAATTAAACTTTGTTGGTCTTAAAGGTGCCATGGGACTCAAACTTTGTTCTGTTGGTCCAGACCAACACAGCTACCCACCAGAACAGAAAATCCCAGTTAGAAATGAGCTTTGGTTCCCTGTGAATGCAGGGATGTGGACCAACTAGGGTTCCCCCCTTCCGCTGTTCAGATTATGTGCTGTGAAGTAGATTCCATTTTAGGACGATCATATGAACGAATGACCTCCAAAACGTCCTGCCATTAACAGCCTTGCTCAGGTCTTGCAAACTGATGGCTGTGGCTTCCTCAGGTGAGTGAATCTATCAGTTTGGTGTAGTGGTTAAAGTGTGTGGGCTCTAATCTGGGAGAACCGGGTTTGATTCCCCCACTCCTCCACTTGCTCCTGCTGGATGACCTTGGGCAAGCCATAGTTCTGGCACAGCTGTTCTTGAAAAAAGAGCAGTTTCTGTCAGAGCTCTCTCAGCCCCACCTACCTCACAGGGTGTCTGTTGTGGGGAAGGGAAGGGAAAGGAGTTTGTAAGCCACTCTGAGACTCTCTTTGGGTAGTGAAGGGCGGGGTATAAATCCAATCTCCTCCTCCTCCTCCTCTTCTTCTTCATGTTGGGTGTCCCTCTTTTTTTCCTGTCTTCAGCTTTCCCAAGCATTACCCGGAATTTAATCAAAGTTTGTGGGGCGGATATGAACTCCCGTTCACTTGAATTGCAGGACATAAGGGGGGGGGGGGTGTCAATAATCAGCCCTCTGTGGCCATGGAAAGGGGATACTAAGGCATTAACTCTGCTTAGGACCACACCATTACACCTCTCCTTCCCTGAAAATAATGTAATACAAATGAAATCCAACCCCAACCCCCTCCCACCCAGATCAATATGAGGTTGTTTCAGGATGCCGGTCCCAACTGTAAGCAGTTGCTATGGGGCAAAGAAGCGCACATTATATCAACTAGCAGAAACACAGCCATATTAGCAAATGTTTGCATCTGTTATATTCCTGCTAATGTTAGCACCTTAAATGGGTGCTAAGGATGTGCTGCCCGCATTGTCCAAGCCCCATAACTGCTGTGGTTCTCTTTGAGCAGACCTGTGCTTTTCTATATGGGAGAGTCTGGTAAACAGCAGCCTTGGTGGAATTCCCCCATAAAAAGGAAGCACCGAAGAATCTGTAAAATGGCATCTGTTTTTCCCAGGAAGTTGCCCCTCCCCACTGAGGAATTCGGCTATTTCTCCAGCCCCACATCAATGGATTCCTGCCTGATCTTTTGAATTCTGTCCAGTCCAGTTTATGAACCATTCTTCCGGTCTCAGCAGTGCCGCTTGTGCTTTATGTACATGCTCTAGATTTATCTACTTAATTCATCTATACTCTGCCTTTCTTACTCAGACAGAAATAAAAATAGCACAATATGCAGAACCAGCAAAATAAGACAATGCACTAACAGAGACCTGTTTCTGCTCATGCAAGGTTCATTCTCAGTCATATTATAACTGAATATGTGCATCTTCTTATTTTCCAAGAGCAGACTTCCTAGAGCCAGCCCAGTTGCACATGTTGCTTTTGGCCTGAAATCTGGGATTCTGCTAGAAGGAAGGGGGGGGGGAATGTCCCACATACTAACCTGTGAAAGCCAATATCAGTTCATCCCCAATCTGAAGGGGGGGGGAGAAACTAGTCTCACTTTATCAGTCTCCTGAGAATACTAAGAAATCTATCCACTTTGTCGAAACATACCGGTAACAGGAAGGAACCACAAATAGAATATCTTCCTTAGATAGTTTTATGACTGTCAAAATCCCCATCTCCCCCAAGTAATTATATGCTGCTAATTGAGTTTAAAATTAGAAGATTTGTGTTTCATTTCAACTGGAGGCTCTATGGTCGCGGTAAGTGCAAAAGTCTTCCTGATGCAGAAATCCCAAAAAGGAAAATTTATTAATAAACCAGGCCAGGAAGCAGTTGTTGTTCTCTTTTCATGTGGTCCACCATTGGGCTTGCTCCGGTGATGAGTAAAACAGGTAGGTTCCTTTCGATTGTGGATTTAATATTTTTCTGTCACTTTTCAGTGAAAGAAAAACCATTCCTAATAGACTTTTGATAACAGTACTCACCCCCTGAAATGGATTGGGCAATAGATTTGGGGATAGAGGAAAGGAAGAAAGTGCTTCTTTATGTGACATGAAATTACCACAGAAATTACTGTCACAAGAGGTTGTGATAGTCACTGGCTTCCTTTAAAAAAGAATTAGAGCAGATTAAGTGAGGGTAGGTTTATCTGACTTAGGCATAGTTTAGTTTTTCCATTTGCAAACAGGAGACAAGAGTGGAGTTCCTGAACAAAACATGCAGATCCGAAGAACATTCCGTGCAGTTCAAACATTCAGGCCATATTAAAGTTGTATTGTCATGTGCAGTTTCTTCTTTTTGTTAGGGGCACCAAACTTGGCAAGATCTGGCAACCAGTGAGAGACCAGGGTGGGTGGGGACATGGGGGGGGCGGCCATCAGCAACAGCATGTTATCACACGTCTCTCTAGAAATCATCAAAAACTCTTTGGTAAACCACAGAGTTTCTGGCAATTCCTATAGAGGACAGAGGGTTATGGGAGCTGGCAACTCCACTCTTCTTTGTTACTGTATGTAGAATGTGAAGAAAAGGATAACTATTTCTTTATTAGTGGACTTCTAGCGTTTCTATCAGGATCTGATATTGCCAACTGTTAAGAATGGTGTGAATTGAGGCCTATAAGCATGATATAGTGGCTGATTTCACACTAGAGCTGCCTCGATGTTGCGCCGCCGTTTGCCCCGATACTATTGGTCAATTTCACACCCGAAGCTGCGGGGCTGCATTTTGACTCACTGCTTCACCCGATTTCCCCCGCAGTTTCATGATCCTCAAAAAACAAGATCATGAAACTGCGGGGGGCATCAGGCCAAGCCGCGAGTCAAGGTGCAGCCCCGCAGCTTCGGGTGTGAAATTGACCAATAGTATCGGGGCAAACGGCGGCGCAACATCGAGGCAGCTCTAGTGCGAAATCAGCCACTGTTTATGGGCATCTGAGGGTTTTTTCCTCTCCTGATTTGAGACAGAGAGAGAGAGCACCTATTCCTCAATCCCTGTAATCGGTGAAGACCAGCCAGGTTTTTCTCTCAAATTTCGCACCTAATTTCACTCCCTACGACAGCCTCTATCCCACATGGTGGTTGTCCCTTCGGGTCCCATGATCCCCAGCACAGACTTTTGAGGGGTCAACGGGGAATTCCTCCTCTCTTTTTCACCAGTGGAAATCTAGTTGGACCCAACCCAACATTTTGTCTGAGATCACGGTGAATCTCATGCAAAGCTGGAATAAAGCACTGTTCTGTCTTTGTGTGATTAAATCCCCACTTCTGAGGACTTCATTCCACTCTGTGTAGACTTCTAAATGTCATGAAATGCGAGTCTAGGCAAGACAGCATGTGCATGCACACAAGGAGAGTGTGCAGGTGTCTTGTGGCGGTGTTCACTAAATATGCAAACAGCTACCATATACCATTGTGCAGTTCCACATTTTTCTTTTAAATAACCCGGTGGCTCAAGTGGTTAAGACACTGAACTGCAGACCGGAAGGTTGGTAGTTCAGCAGTTCGAGACCCAAGTGCCACATGAGCTCCCGTCTCTGGCCGAAGCTCCTGCCAACCTGGCAGTTCGAAAGCAAGAAATTGCAAGTAGATAAATAAGTACCGCTTCAGTTGGAAGGTAAGAGTGTTCCGTCCGTGCACCTTGGCATCTAGTCATGCCGGCCACATGACCACGGAAACATCTTTGGACAGCGCTGACTCTTTGGCTTAGAAATGGAGATGAGCACCGCATCCCTAGAGTCGGATTCGACTGGCTTTCGAACAAATGTTTACAGCCCTGATCTGGATAGCCCAGGCAAGCCTGATCTCATCAGATTTCAGAGGCTACGTAAGGCCGACCCTGGCAAGTATTTGGATGGGAGGTTTCCAAAGAATATTAGAGTTGGGAGGCAGAGGCAGGCTATCAAGCCACTTCTCTGAACATCCTCCATGGCCCAGTCGGAGTTGCCAGAGGTCGCCACAACGTCTAGGTACTGGCACACACAAAATGCAAAAATACCCCCCAAAAAAATTACAGAACCTCAAAGCAACAACCTGGAGGGCATGTAGAGGAGCATCCGGGACCTTGGTCATTTGGACAGGCTCAGGTTCAGCAAAAATGTATCAAATAGATCCTGTGCATGCTAGAGACACCAAACTTGCAGGGGTTCTCCGGCTGACTCTCCTCTACCTGCCCTCCAGCCTTGATGAGGATTCTACCTTCCAAAGAAGAAGCCCTTTTCTCCAGGTGGATTGGTCTCTGTAGTCTGGAGATCATTTGAAATCCCGGGAGGTCTCCAGGCCCCACCTGGAGATTAGCAATCCTGACATATACCCACGCTACACTTCACACACTGAATGGGGTGGAACCAGCCTCCAAAGAGCCTCCCTCCAACTTAAGCGAATCTTCCTCCAACGGAAGAGCCACTTTAAATTGGAGGGAACCCCCTTGGATTGGAGGGAGGCTTCAAACTTGAGCCAAAAGGAATGGTGGTGGTGGTGGTAGGCAGGGCTATTTTGGGGCAGGAACGCACAGGAACGGAGTTCCGGCTGGCTCCTGAGTTGGCCACGCCCAACAGGAACTCATTAGCATAATAGGCCACACCCAACAGCAGAAACTCATTAGGATTGGCTATATTAGGGGTGTGTGGCCTAACATGCAAAGGAGTTCCTGCAACAAAAAAACCTCTGGGTTTTGACAACAAACAAGGTAAACAGAATAAGAAGCAAAAGGTGGGTGTGGCTGGATGAGCACACTTCTGGTAACATGGGGGTGCGGCCTAATAGGCTAATGAGTGGTGCTGTCAGGGGTGTGGCCTAATATGCTAATGAGTTTCTGCTATTGGGTGTGGCCTATTATGCTAATGAGTTCCTGCTGGGCTTTTTCTACAAAAAGAGCCCTGGATAGGTAAATAAATAACTAAACAAACAGACTTTGCTCAGTGGAGCGGTAGGATCGGAGTAGGATCCCCCCCCCCACTCTGCTCAAAAGTGGAATGTACCCTGCTTGCAGTAACCCTTTTTTCACACGCTAAGCACCTCTTTCCCCGCCATTTAAAATGAGCCGGGTTTCGAGTGTATTTGTGTAGCTTGTGGCATTCACCTTCACGCTGGCAACCTGCCAACAGTGGCTGTTGACATGTACTCCGCTGACTGGGTGGCTGATACAAACTGGAATGTTCTCGGGATTACGGTTCAATTCAAGAGGCCTTGAAAGCTGAGAATTGCCAACACCCTTCACAGGAAGTCAGGTTTGATGACGACTGGGAGAATAATGGCCTCTGTTTGAAGAACCATCCACTGTGGCAGATAACTCCTTTCTCGTACGGGCAAATTGCGGGCTTGGCGAGAGGAGAAACTGGGTGGGAAAGTGGAAGCAAAGCTGTGGGTTTATTTATGTCCCGCTTTCCCCCCCAAGTGGATCTCAACGTGGCTTACACCATTCTCCTCTCCTCCCTTTGATCCTCACAACAGCCCTGGGAGGTAGGTGAGGCTGAGTCAGAGTGACTGGCCCGAGGTCACCTAGTAGTTTCCAAGGCAGAGTGGGGATTCGAACCTGGGTCACTCAGATCGTAATCGGACACTCTGACCACTACATATGCTCTTTTTGGTTTTGTAAACATGGCATCAAACTCTCCAGATGGCTGCCAAGAAAATTGGACTGTTCAAAAACATATCACAGCACATCACTGGCTTTGACCCCATGGGCGAGCGCTGTTACCCGATTCTAGGAGGGGCCTCCCAGAATGACAGCTAGTCTCAAGACTACAGAGGTCCGTTCCCCTGGGTGGAATGGCCGCTTTGGACAGTGGACTCTCTGATCCAAAGTTCTGAAGGGACGTCACATCCCCGCTTAGCAACTTCCCCTCCCAAAACTCCGCACTCCCTAGGCACCGCCCCCAAATATCCAGTCATTTTCCAAGCCAGAGGTAGAAGCCCAATGGGTGAGGAAGCAGCTGAGAGCTGCATAGTTCTGGCACAGCTGTTCTTGGAAAAAGAGCAGTTTCTGTCAGAGCTCTCTCAGCCCCACCTACCTCACAGGGTGTCTGTTGTGGGGAGGGGAAGGGAAAGGAGTTTGTAAGCCGCTCTGAGACTCCTTTGGGTAGTGAAGGGCGGGGTATAAATCCAATCTCTTCTTCCTCTTCCTCCTCCTCCTCCTCTTCTTCTTCGTTTGGTTATGTTGTATTTTGTTCTCGCTGTGTTTTCCTTCGGGAAGCAAAGCATTGTATTGGCACATGCTCAGAGTTTACTGGATCGAGTTACAGTTCCTAGATGGGAGTAGGAGAATGTGCCCTATATTTGCTCTCTGATTTAGGACACCTGATGAACACACACGACTCCAGACTCAGAAATAATCGAGAGGCCACACCACAGATTTGAATAACCACAAGAAAGTTTCTGTAAGCTTTTTCAGTCAGGTTTGCGGAATGGACAGTGGACTGTGGAGGGGACAGCTTGTGGGAAAGCAGTGTGAGAATGTATAACAGCAAAGCATTCAGAATGATGTTCAGTGCTCAATTAAAAACTGGAGTTTTCCCCAGTTGTTTAAGTGTGCTGCTTGCAATTTTAATAAAGTTGAGCAGGGCTTTTTTTGTAGAAAAAGTCCAGCAGGAACTCATTAGCATAACAGGCCACACCCAGCAGCAGAAACTCCTTAGCATATTAGGCCACACCCCTGACTACACTGCTCATTAGCATATTAGGCCACACCCCCATGTTACCAGAAGTGTGCTCATCCAGCCACACCCACCTTTTGCTTCTTATTCTGTTTACCTCGTTTGTTGACAAAACCCAGAGGTTTTTTTGTAGCAGGAACTCCTTTGCATGTTAGGCCACACACCCATAATGTAGCCACTTCTAATGAGTTTCTACTGCTGGGTGTGGCCTGTTATGCTAATGAGTTCCTGCTGGGTGTGGCCAACTTGGGAGCCAGCCGGAACTCCGTTCCTGTGCGTTCCTGCCCAAAAACAGCCCTGAAGTTGAGAATCAAGCAGAATGGTGATGGCACGTCACTGTTTGCTTCCCAATAGCGCTAAGCCCACCATTTTTGCTTGCTCCCATCTAGCCACGAGAACAATATTTAGGAGCAGCGTGCTTTCCCAAGATCCCAAAGCGCTATCACAAGTTGAGCACCAACCCACCCAAGGTTGCTTCACAGCACTTTCATTAGCTTGTACCATAATGTCTCATTCCCTCCTACGCCTCCGGCTTGCAACGGAGAGCAGAGTTTTATTTTTAATTCTCCTCTAGTTACTTAGTCATGGTTTATTAATTGCTGTCACTGAATGGGTCTTACTTCAATTTCCTTGATTTAATTCAGGGATGCTTTCCAGCTAGTGGCCAGAACGTAGGCTTTGGCTTAACTAATGAAATATATAATTAATCTACATTAACGGCTGTTAGCAGTGCCACAAACTCAATTGGCTGAACACTTTAATAGCTCCTTTTCGAACAGATATGTTCAGCACTGTCTCAAGCAGTATAAGCCAGCAACCAAGGGGGAACGGGGAGGTTTCTCCTTGAGGAGTGTGTGAGCCATCTAGTGGCATACGCCAGTAGCTGCACCCAGAGATGCAGACAAAATGGCTGCCTTAACACAAGATGCTTGACTGAACAGTATAGACTATATAGAGTGTTCACGGGTTAAACTATCCATGTGCCAAAAGGAAGAAAATATAATACCCACAACCTGAGTACTGAAAGCCATCAGAATGAATGTTGTCAATAAGACATGGACCCTTCGATGGTGGAACAGGTAGATTCGAGTCCAATAGTACCTTAGAGATCAACCAGATTTTGGGAGTATAAGCTTTCAAGAGTCAAAGCTTTCTTTGTGAAATACCTGCTTTCTATGGTGGGTGGATGGTTTAAAAGCCAGTTTGGTGTAGTGGTTAAGTGCACGGACTCTAATCTAGGAGATCCGGATTTGATTCCCCACTCCTCCACTTGCACCTGCTGGATGACTTTGGGCAAGCCATAGTTCGGGCACAGCTGTTCTTGAAAAAGAGCAGTTTCTGACAGACAGGGCTCTTTTTGTAGAAAAAGCCCAACAGAAACTCATTAGCATAATAGGCCACACCCAACAGCAGAAACTCATTAGCATAATAGGCCACACACCCCAACAGCACAGTTCATTAGCATATTGGGCCACACCCCCGTGTTTTCCCTTGACTTGCCCAGTTGCCCCACGGCTGCGGGATGCCTGGCAAGCTGGCCCTTAAATGCCTCCCCGATCCTTCCAGCCCCCCCCCCAGCCTGCCTGTTTCGGAGTTGCTGGGGGGGGTTGCTCTCCAGGCCTTCCCTCTGTAGCCATGAGCACAGATGTTTTAGCTGTAGTGGGCGTGGCCAACTCTGAAGCCAGCCGGAACTCCATTCCTGTGCGTTCCTGCCCAAGAATAGCCCTGCTGACAGAGGTCTCACACACACACCCTACCTCACAGGGTGTCTGTTGTGGGGAGGGGAAGGGAAAGGAGTTTGTAAGCTACTCAAACTCCCTTGGGTAGTGAAGGGTGGGGTATAATCCCAATCTCTTCTTCTTCTTCTAAAATGGGAGAGTCATGGTGGCAAAATAAAGGGTTCACTGCTCCAAGCCCATTATGAGGCAATCCTCCCTTGCCCAGAAGACTGAATTAAAGTGGGCAACAGGGGGTGAGTAGGAACAGGCCCGTAGCTAACAACTTTTTGCTCAGGGGGCCCATGTTTTTCTCGGGGGGCCCACCACCAATGTTCCCTCTAAGCTGTGGAGTTTTGTGAGCTACTGCCATTAAAGTTGTGAGAGAGCAATTTGGCTGCCGCATAAATTAGTTTGCTCTGGAGCAATCCTTCCTGAGCTAAGACAAAAATCTGCGAGCTGGAGGTTAAAAAACTGTGAGCTAGCTCACATTAACTTAGCTTAGAGGAAACACTGCCCACCAATATATGTTTGTGTGGTACTGCCATGCCATGCTCATACTTCTAAATAATAACTAAATAATAAATACAAGTGGTTTATTGCACATATGTTTCAAGTTTATTATTTATTATTACAATAATAGCCAGACAGGGCAGAGTTACCTGCAAGCAATTGGAGAATGTCAGGTTGGATTTTTGCAGCCCCAGCAGAAGGCCAAGCTAAAGCCACAGCTCCTGGGAGTAAAGGTTAGGGAAGCGCTCAAGAGGCTTTGAGGAGTGGGAATGCAGGGGGCTTTGGAAATTGGACTTCAATTGAAAGCTGTGATTTGGGATTCTTTTTCAAAGGCTCTGTTGCTGAATTTGCCTGTAATTGTGATGGACTGTTGATATTCTGTTCCATTCCATTTTGGGGAACGCAGAAACAGCATGAGTTTCTTTGTATCCTCAGAGTTCTTTAAATTATTGACTATGATGACCTAAGATATTCACCTGAAGAGCTTATTAAAACTGAGCACTTTGGAAAACAAAAAAAACCAACGTGAAATGTAGAAGTCTCAGATCCAATGAATACCACACAATGCCCCCACGCGCCCCTTGCACATGTCTCTTGATTCAGACTTTAGGCCACATCTCCCACCACTGGAAGCCAATAAGGCCTCTGTTCCCCCCCCCCGGGGGGGGAACTTAGCTACCTGAACACTTGGTAGCTCTGCTGTGCTAACTATCCTCTTTATGATGCCTCTGTCACCTCTAATTCCTGACTTTAGTTTGCCTGGTCCATTCCCAACCACGGACACCCCTGTTCTCACATCACCTAATCCGAGTACCGTGATGAACAGTGGACACAGGAAGACCCACACATGTGTATGGGACAGGAGGAGAACAGTGAAAGTATTAGCAACTGCATGGCATCAGAAATACCCTAAAAAGTACAACCTAATTCACACACACACATCCCTTAAACAGGTGAATGTGTCAACTGACTCCACTGAAAGCATGGAGTCTGAGGAGATGTGAAAGTTTTATACGGAATGCATTTGCCTGTATAGTAGAGTACTGCTTCATGTTTTGCAAAAAATCGATTCACACGTGCACATGGGCTGCTTGCTTTCTCCCCAAATATTTTTAATTGTGTGATAGAATGTAATATGTGAACAAGTGAAGAGGTCTTGCTGGAAAGACCATTCAGTTCCAAAGGGACTTTCTTCCACTTTTGCTGTCTCAATACCACCCACAAGGCACACAAACAAGAGAGAAGCCCTGTTTACATGTTACAGTGAATGCACATACAACTTGCATGTGCATGTGCATGCCTATCTGTAAGAAAGAGTCAACACATGTTCACTTTACAAATGAAACCAGGGACCAGTACTTGGATAAATCTGAGGTTTAAATGACATGTTCAGCTAAACATATGTTGAATGTAACATGTCGGTGGTGTTATATGTTTGGGTTATGTCTGTGTTGTAGAAAAAATAACAATTTTTTTCAAAAAAAGCAAACTCCACCGACCAATGTTCTCTCTAAGCTGCGGAGTCTTGTGAGCAAAAATCTACTTTGTGAGCTCCTGGCATTAAAGTTGTGAGCCAGCGATTTGGCTACTGCGTAAATCAGTTTGCTCTGGAGCCCTCCTTCCTGAGCGAAGACAGAAATGTGTGAGCCAGAGGCTAAAAAACTGTGAGCTAGCTCACACTAACTCAGCTTAGAGGGAACACTGACAGCCAGCCATCTTGCATATTAACTGAATGCCTGGAGAGAGAAAGCAGCTGTGAACACATTGGCCACGCCAGTGCACAAACACCCAGAGGAAGCATCTGGGCGTGCACTCGCTTCCCATGATCAGCAGCACTGCTTTTTGACCATTGCTGATCCTGCGGAAGGGGGTGTCAACATGGACAGTTCTTCCACATGTAAGTGCCATACTCAGAAACCAACAGTGTGAAGAGGCTGGAGGTAACACGCTGTCCCTCCTCACATGTTCGGTCAATTTGTGGGGGGAGTCGTCTGTACAGTGTATATACTTGATATCAGTGTTCCCTCTAAGCTGACCACCATAAATCATACACCCACACATTCAGGGGACTCAGCTGAGAGGGACCGCTGCCACAGACTCCCGGTTGGGAAAACCCTGCAAATTTGGGGAGCCTCCCCCCAATTCCGCTTCCAGAGCAGCGCAAGGCAAACCTGGCGCCTAGCAGAGTCCTCATTCTCACCCTCTAGGGGGGCATGGGAGGAAGGGCTCTCTCTCTCTCTCTGGCAGGGCTCCCGTGTGAGGTTCCCCATCCCCAAAGTGGGCCTTTCCCGGGATGCACAGACACCCCCCGCCCAAATGTGCAGGAATTATCCACCCGCGAGGTGGCAACCGTGGCCGCGCATGACCCCCACGCCGCCCCCCACCCACCGAACCTCCGAGCTCGGTACCCCCCCTGCGGGCGACTCACCTTTAAGGGCCCCTCCCCGCCCCCCTCTCCGGCTGCAGCTGCCGCCCGGCCCTTCCCTTTCCCTCCCAGTGGCTTCTCCTCTGCAGCCCTTCCGCGACCCCCCGCTTGATGGTCTTAACCCCTTCGTGGCTGCGACAGGGGAAGGGGGAAGAGAGCCAGTCGGGTGCCGCGGTTAAGTGCGCGGACTCTGCTGCTCTGGGAAGACAGGGTTTGATAATTCCCCCCCGCATTTCTGGCTCTCCCGGAGAGAGCAGGCAGGAGCTCCTTCCTCGAGGGAAGCGCCCGGACGTCGCTCGACCTTTGGAAGAGAAGAGGGGGGGGGTCCTGCTGCGTCGCGGGGAAGACGAGCTGGGCGTGAGAAGCAAGAAGCCTTTTCCTCCATCCCTTCCTGGGACGGCCGGACCCGGTCCCAGCCCCGCTTCCCCGCAGAGCCCCCGCCCCGGGAAAGGGCGTCCAGACCAGAGGGCCTGCGCCGGCGATCCTTACCAGGCGCGCCAGATCGAGGCCCCTCTCCGCACGGGGCCGGGCTCCTTCCCCCCTCCCTGATGAGGAGGGGCTGGGGGGAGGGGGAGCCGAGGATTTGGAAGGGGGCCCATTTAAATCACAAGGGGGCCGGGCCCCATGGGCCCCTGGTTAGCTACGGGCCTGAGTAGGAAGCTTCTCCAGGTACACTAACTGTTCTGATAAATTTATAATTTCAAGATACCCCCTTGTGTTAGTCTAGTGTGTTAATCTGAAGACCTTCCCTAAGGTCACGTGTTCAAGTAGCCAGTTTAGCTAAGTTGAGAGTGCCTGTATAAGCCTGTTGGAGTTGCTCCTTAAAGCTATTTGAACTACTCCGCATTCTTCTGGTCTCTATCCTGGAACCCAGAAACATTACACTAACATGCCCAATTTTCTCAAAAAGGGTCTCAGTGAAAAGGGGGGCAAGAATTTTCCAAAGAAGCTTGGAAAAAAACAAGCTAATTATCTAAAGACATTCCCTATCCCTTTGGGTCAAATATTCCCACCCCCTTCAGAAAGATTTGCCCGATCTATTTATAGGGTAAAAGGTCAAGGTTTCCCTTGCTCGAAATCCAGTCAAACCCGACCCTAGGGTGCTCATCTCCATTTCCAAGCTGAAGAGCCAGCGCTGTTCAAAGATGTTTTCCGTGGTCATGTGGCCGGCATGACTACATGCCAAGGTGCACGGAATGCTGTTACCTTCCCACCAAAGCAGTACCTATTTATCTACTTGCGATTTCTTGCTTTCGAATTGCTAGGTTGGCAGGAGCTGGAACCAGAGACAGGAGCTCACTCCATCATGCGGCACTCGGGTCTCGAACTGCTAAACTACTGACCTTCCAGCCTGCAGTTCAGCGTCTTAACCACTTGAGCCACCACAGCTGTTTATACAGCTCTCCAAAATCTGCAAAGCCTGTTGCCATGTTCCACAAGTCCAAAGCATCCTTGGGATTATGAAACTATCTTAGCATACTTTTGAATCTTGGCCATTATTGGTGAGAAATTTCCATAATCCGACACAACACTGACCCATCATCTTTCTTTCCTCTTTTTCCGTAGCAGAGAAAAAAGCCATCTCTCTAGCGAAGTGTTCTATTATGGAAACAGCTGGCCTCTAACAGGAGAAGCAGTAATCATTTTGAATGAAACCAAGCTGCCCGTGGAAATAGATGATGGTTGAAAGAGGATCTTAGCTTTTGGAGTTGTGCCCACACCAAGAGGCACAGTGGCCTTGCCATACCATATGATGGATTGAGCGCTAGAGGAGGCAGGCACCACTTGGTGTGACATTCTGTTCATTGTAAAGCAAAGCAACGTCATGGCAATGCTGGTCACTGAGGTGGCAGAGAGTTGGCTAGCGGGCACCGGCTGGTTTGCTGTAAATTTCTGCATAACAGTCAGATGTCATTGGTTGCATCAATACCAAGTCTGCCAGTTTAGCTGGGAGCCACGGAATCAACAGGAGGAGGTCTCAGAGTGAACAATTGTGTTGATTTCTGGCCGCACAACTAGATTGGAGTTTTATTTTGGGGACAAGCAGCTGGGTATCAATAGCTAGCATTTTAATACCCCAAATTCTTCCTTTGCCTCATTAACTTTCTTTATGTATCTCCCAAGAACCAAGACCATCACTAATGGGAAACAATAGGCCATTAAGAGCCAAATGGGCCTATAGTTCAAATAAATGGGCTGGTTTTTAAATTTCTTTTCCTGGCCAGTCTTCCCTTTGTCTTTTATCCTCAATGGGCTTTGTTTCCAAACCAGGAAAATTATCCAATTGTCCATTGCATTAATTGAAATCTGAAAGCTTTTTTTTTGCCATTTGATAAGAATGCTCAGCATATTTATGTTGTTTGGTGGGGGGGAGACAAGGAGGGTTTTTAATTACTTGCAGGATGTACCTGGTGCTTGTCATACAAAAAAGAAACAGTTGTTAAAAAAATTGCATCTACATCTCTTTAAAAATGGCAATTGCATCAGCCACTCTTCTGGAGTTCAGAGCAGTTTCGCGAAAATGCATTAAAAGACAAGAAAAACACCCTAAATGCAATTAAAAAACCACTCTCCACTGCAGGCAAAGAAACGACAGAATGGCTGATTCTGCACCCATCTGTTTCCGCACAGTTTTTCCACAGCCACATTGAGAGGTTAATCTCCCTCTACACCGCATGCCAGTTTCACTTTCTTTGTTCTTCGGGTATTATGGCACCTTCTGCATAGATTTATGGCCATTCAGGGGTGACTTCGCAGTCAGTACAGCATTGTCCAGGCGTATCTGGATGTGGTTTTGAGCAGCACCTTTTCCTTCCTCTGCTTCCAATTCAAAGGGAGCAACAAGCAGACAATCTGACACAGCTTCATTGATCTCCGTCAGTTCCCCCGCCCGTATTACCCCCCTCTGTATTTATTGCTGTGTATTACTTGGCTCAGGTGGCTAATGACCAGTGAGGCAAGTACTGATGCAGGAAAATCCACATACCAAAGCAGGAGGAAGCCTTGAAAACAAAACTGATGGCGAGCTGACACTAGCCAATGCAGAAGCCAGGATCAAAGGCAATGCAATGAGAACCAGATTGAGTGCTGATAAAATGTGGAGTGAATGCCAGATGCAGAATGGACCAGTGTTACCTTTATGTTTAATGGCACCTACTTTCCTAGGAGATCAGGGCAGACCCCTCATGAATCCACCTAGGACAGGGAATTACCTGCCCCCTGCTTATATTGCCCACTCCTAAGGAAATGAGAAGTAGGAGGGGAAATATATCCTCCGGATAGAGATGCTCTAGGACCCTAGAGGAGTCTCCAGAGAAAGAACAGGAGTGACCGGGAGAGAAGTGGAACTGAGTTCCCAGGGAGTTCCCAGAATAGGGCTGCCAGGTGGGAGGCAGCTGCCGGCAGCCTCAGAGTGGGTGGTGAGAGGAAAAAAAATTTAAATGTTGATGGTGTCTGCCTTGTGACATCACTTCCGGGGGAACCTGGTGATGCCGGGTAGATAAAACTCTATGGTTTTATCAGCTCCACCTTCTGTCAGGTTCAACAGCAAGTAAATCTCCACACACGTTTCCAGGGAATCATTAGACTACAGGTCTGTTACCATGTCCACAGGTTTATTGTTAGAAATGACAATAGGGTGGAAACATCCCTACATATAGCAGGATGAGGCAAATGGCTAAGCAAATGAAATCTGAGCGCGAGGGTGGGAATTCTCCCGGTGGGAGGTTAGATAATAAGCAAGAGAGTCTCAGTGCCCCATGAGAGCCGAAATATTCACACCAGTGGTGGAACGCAAGCCCTCCCTCTGTCACAAGGTCAGACAGATAACTCAGTCTGGCAGCACTGGTTCTCACGGTCTCCCTTTCGCTGTTTACGACAAGCAGGCAGAGCAGCGAGCAAGCTATGAAGCATGCGTCGTAGCGCCAGGGTCAGAGAAGGGAGCAAGCAAAACATGGCAGATAGCTGACACCTTCCCAACTCCAAAGCTCCAGCTGGTTGCCAGTCATGGCCTGACAATACTATCCCAGAAGCCAAGGACATCTGTATTACATTGCTATTTAATGGCAAAGGCAAGCCAATCCACAGCCGGCTTCAGTTGCCTTTTGCCTCCCTGCAAAGACACCACTGGATGCCACCGAGGAGGAATCAGGTGCTTCCAGTGCTTATGAAGGCATTTGAAGTAAATCAGCCCCACTGCATGATGTCCAATCAGATCTTTCTTGGCATGCTGCTTATTAATCTCACCTAATGTTCATGCGACTCCAACAACGACAAGCCCACATTTTTACATCCCATCATCTGTAAATTGCCACAACTGGTATTGTAGCTTTGCTGACTAGCGCAGAGGCTGCTGCTACAAATTGCCACTTGGAATAAAGAACACTGCTTGGGGGATGACAAGTATTGATTTCCAATCTCTTTCCGAAATGACTCTATCATAGCAAGCAAAGGCAGACAATTTGCTTCCCTTTTAGACTTCGGGATGTAGAGCATCCGATCACCCTGACAGGTTGGATCCCTTCAGGAGATATCTAATTGGGGGGGGGGGGGGTGGAAAGGAATGCAACTACTTAGCATCATTGCAGCAACAATAGGGCAAGCGTCCAGGCCTGAATGCGACTTTCCACTCCACGGCTTTCTAATTGGATCTCCTGGTTTTGCTCTTGTTCTGGTGTGATCTCAGAGTGTGACAGGAAGGCATGTAAACTACACAACTGTGCAAACTATTTATTTAAGGTGTTCATCTCCTACTTTATCTCGGCCCCTGTCACACGGGCAGGAAACTGCAGAGGAGAAGTGTGGCTGTTTGCCCCGGGGCAAACTAACATGCAGTAAAGCGATCAGACCTACTGTGGAGGTTCTGTGGAGGTACTGTGGAGGTTCCATGGCAAGGGAGAGGTGCCGATCACAACACACGCCTGCGCGCAATGAAGAAGCGCGCGGCGCGGCGAACTGGTTTTCTTTTTTCGTGTACACTACGAATGCGCATGCTCCGTTGGGTGCGTGTGCGCATCCACGGAGACGTGGGGGGAAAAAAACCCTTTTCCGCAAGGGGACATGAGCGGGCGCCGGATACCACCGGAAACGCGATCAGACGCCCGCCCTTGCCCCGCAGTTTCTGGAAACTAGTACCTCCAAGGTACTAGTTTTTTGCTGCGCTTTTTCGGCAGGAAGCCTCAGTTGTGCCACGGAAGCGCTACGCTTCCCAGATGTGCTGGTGAGATCGCGACCGGAAACTCCGCTTGTCTTCCGTATCTCTTGCGTGGCTAATGTTGCGTGTGACCGCAGCCCTCCTAAGACTTATGGTAGATAACAGAGTAACAAAACACATGGAAACAATCTAATAGCCAGTCAAACAACATGAAAACAACACACAGGATAAAATGCAAACAAGCTAAAAGCCCACGGGATAAAACATAGCCTCCCCAGTTGAAACAACTTCCATGTGTGTAAAGTGCCATCGAGTTGCAGACAGCTTCCAGTGACACCATTTGGTTTTCGAGGCAAGAAACGAACAGAGGTGGTTTGCCATTGCCTACCTCTGTGAGGCAACCCCTGGTGGTCTCCCATCCAAGCGCTAATGAGAAGAAGAAGAAGGGATTGGATTTTATACCCTCACCTTCACTACCCAAAGGCGTCTCGGAGCCGCTTACAACCGCCTTTCCCTTCCCTTTCCCACAACAGACACCCTGCTGTGAGGTAGGTGGGGCTGAGAGAGCTCTCTGGAGCACCGGAGCTCTGAGAGAGCACCAGTTTGGTGTAGTGGCTAAGTGCGCGGACTCTAATCTGGGAGAACTGAGTTTGATTCCCCACTCCTCCACTTGCACCTGCTAATGTGACCTTGGGTCAGTCACAAGCTCTGGCACAGCTGTCCTTGAAAAAGAGCAGTTTGTGTCAGAGTTCTCTCAGCCCCACCCACCTCACAGGGTGTCTGTTGTGGGGAGGGGAAGGGAGAGGAGTTTGTAAGCCGCTCTGAGACTCCAAGTGAAGAGCGGGGTATAAATCCAATCTCTTCTTTTTCTTCTTCTTCTGTTGAGAACTGTTCCTGAGAGAACAGCTCTGTCACTGACATAAGGTCACCAGACATAGCAACCCTAAATCCACTTTTGGGTCTAGACCCCCAGGCTGGGAAACACTACAGTAGAGGACCATTTTCAGCCTTATAAAGGGGACCTGGGGAAAGAGAGAGCCATGGACCAAGGCACTGGAGTGCAGCCTCAATCCGTGTCAGTCTAGCTAGAGAAGCAGCAAACTCTCGTACTGCAGGAGGCAGAAGAATAATGTCCCACCGCTGATTTCATTTCATTGTTCTTTTTGCCCTGAAAAGTTGTGGAATGAAAAAAGGGAGGTGGGCTCATTTTGCAGCCTCCTCTAATAAAACCCATAATGTCCTCCTTTGCCATCATCATAAAAGTTGGGATGTTATCCCATTAGCTCGGCTATTAGGTTGTTTTATTTCTCCGCTACATCACTCTTCATGCCCCATCATGTTCAAAACTGCCTTTGGCGTCCCTCACTTACCCTCCTGCTTTGTCTTAACATCATATTTGCTCCGCGTTGCAGACAGCGAGGAATTGAACGCAGGCAAATTTATAGCGGCTGCATCTCATTCTGATATTCAGATTGGCCACCTGGCCTGCAGTTCTAAGGGGAGAGGTTGTATCAAGCCCGTAGCCATGGGGGGGATTTGGGGGCAATGCCCCCCACAGATGGATGCCGCCCCCACAGACAATTTTTTTTTAATTAAAAATATATTTTTTAATGTAAGGTGTGTGGGGGGGGGGGGGTT
>NW_015170889.1:1637414-1650591 GCF_001447785.1 Gekko japonicus
GTTTGGTGTAGTGGTTAGGTGTGCGGACTCTAATCTGGGAGAACCGGGTTCAATTCCCCACTCCTCCACTTGCACCTGGCTGAATGACCTTGGGCAAGCCGTAGTTCTGATAAGAGCTGTTCTTGAAAAAAGAGCAGTTTCTGTCAAGAGCTCTCTCAGCCCCACCTGCCTCACAGAGTGTCTGTTGTGGGGAGGGGAAGGAGTTTGTAAGCCGCTCTGAGACACCTTTGGGTAGTGAAGGGCGAGGTATAACTCCAATCTATTCTTCTTCTTTTTCCCGGGCTGAAAAATAAATAGGTTTTTAAAAATGGGGATAAAATAAAATTGCAAAAAAATAAAATGAACATCCAAAATGCAAATAAGAGAGTCAAATATCCCCCCCCCCCTTCAGCTTACACAGAAAAGCAGCCTGGAATCGAGTCTCTCCCATCGAAAGGACTAGAGGAGGACTCAAGGTTGCTGTGGAGCCAGATCTGCCGCTTCTGCTGCTGCAAGGGGATCAGTGGGCTTGGCTGGGGCGCCCACCTCGGATTCCCCCCACGACCCACCCACCTGGGAGAGACTCAGATTTGCTCCAATGAGTCCTGGGGAGGGCAGAGTTTGGGGAGAGGAGGGAGCCCGGGGGGTGGGGGTGATGCTGCAGAGTGCCCACCCAAAAGCTGCCATTTCCTCCAGGGGAACTGGGTCTCTGCAGCCTGGAGATCACTTAGAATTCCAGGTCCCACCTAGAGGCTGGTGACCCCCTAGTTTTGTGAGGATGCTGTGAATTATTACGAATCTCACTTCTACATTATTGGGTACGGCAAGACTGACTCTAGCGGCCTCATGGAAATCACCCAAACCTCCTGCCATTCAGAATTGGCGAGATCAATGTTGGGATCGTTTTATAATGGACAAGATTGCAGATAAGTATGAAGGGCAAGCGAGGAGTCATACGGGATCTCGTACCAAATCTATGTACAGGTGGTTCCCTTCAATCACATATTTTGTGGGAAACGATCTACGACCATCAAACCGGAACTATTTGGAATGGATAGACGTTTGATTCACAGTTGTTTAGTCTGAGCTCTCATCACGTAAGTATTAGATGCAGGGGTCGTTTCGTAGAAAAAGAGCTCGGGGAACTCATTAGCATAACTCATTAGCATATGCCACACCCCCTGACATCACCGGAAGTGTGTCATAAGGCCACACACCCCGCCCCCAACGGTCCCGGCCGCCGCCACCGGCCTTGCAGCTCCACTGCCGAGCCCCATGAGGGGCCCGGTGGTGGACCTGCAAGGCCGGCGGGAGTGCAAGGAAGCCCCGTGAAGGCCCTCCCTGGCCCCAGGCAGGCAGGGGTGGGGAGAGGCAGGGAGGAAGCAACTTACCCTCCCTCTTCTCCTGCCTCCTCCTGGCTGCATGAGGGCCAGAAGTGGGGCGGCCGGAAGCAGGGGGCGGGGCTTCGTCATGCCCGCCCCCCGTACCTCACCCGGGGGAACTGCGATCCCCCGCAATCCCCCCCGAAATGACCTCTGATTAGATGTGAAAAGTAGATTAGACTGAGTATAAGGCTAGTTATGTGCAATGTACAGATACTGAGTTGAAACTGATTGAAAACACGATGTACTTTCAGTATGCATGTTTGTATTGTAATGTTTTAATTAAATAACATTTTGAAAACCAAAAAAAAAAAAGAATAAGAAGAATCTCAGCTCCTTCTTCATGGTTTTTCTTAGAGGGGCAGCCGTGAGCATTCAACAAGATCTGGATTAAATTTGTGAGGTAGACAGGGCTCACTTTTCTGCAGCTGTGTTTCAAAACCCTTCCCCACCTAGTTTCCATTATTTATATACTGACAACTCCAAGGCCACAATTAAAGAGCCTTGCATTCATACGTACAACAGGAAAATGAAAGGCATCGTTCCGCGTTAAACCCTATAACTGCAGCCAAGCAGACCGAGCTGCAGTTATCTATTTACAATGTACCTTTTTCATCCGGAAGTACAGACTGACTCAGCTTATATTGACTCAAGTGTCTATTTATATAATAATAATAATAATAATAATAATAATAATAATAATAATAATAATACTTTCCATTTATTAATCGCTTTCCTCAGTGGGCTCAAAGCGATGTACAGTTACTCAATATAGACAAGGGACTAACAATGTTTGTAGGGGATAGGGAAGACAACATATATTCATTTAATTGCACGCGCCGTCACTGCCCGGTGTAGACGTCTTCTGGCTGGCTCCGTCATTTTCCCACACGGCTGCTTGCTGGCCAGGCTTCAGGACCCATATGTCGATCGCCACACTGCCACCGCCTGGCCGGAACATCCATTACAGGAGTTCTTTTCGTAGCCGAGAAGCTGTTTCGCCTTACAAGCCTTGACCAGGACATAGAAGCCTTGACCAGGACATAGAACTGATATATTCTGGCTGCCAAGGATGTCATCTCAGACCAGGTTTCGGAATGGCAAACTGGAAACAATGCACCAGGAATGTTACACCGTTGCAGTTCCAGGTCTTATTTGGGATGGAGAGGCTTGGCAAGCCCTGTACTGCCCAGTTCAATTGAACACTCACACAACAGGTTTCTTTGGAAATTAGGTGGGTAAAATTGGCCACCACTTTTATTGGTTACAGCTGTAGAGCATCGGCACAGCATGGGTCCACCGAATCCGACCGATTGGCTGGCCCACACGCCAGCTGAGGTATCGGTTACCCAGCCAGCCAGCATGGGTAGAGACTGCGGGATGGCAGGTTGTCGGAGTTCACACAGACGCCTGCCCCTTCATGAACTCCCCTGCCATCTGGCCATGAGGGCAATCGTTGTTAGTCCTTGAGTTACCATGCTCCCTTCAGCCCTCACGCCAAGACCCTTAAAGGGGTCCCCCAACTCCGGAATTGGAACCCAGGCCTATTTCCACAAACGGATCCGGCCCCATGCTGTTACCACCAACAGTTGTGACAAAACTGTGCAGAAGAGAAACAATAACACGAAACTAACAACAACACAACCTAACAACAACTCGCAAACACCCCCGCTCAGCAACCCAGACTACAATATCAGTCCCCAACACCACATTAAACAGGAAGGGATGGGTGGGCAAACAGTGCTCCGCCTCCATTGCCGAATGGGGATGATGAGCGGCTTACCCCGCTGCTTTAAGGCCTCCCCCTCCCGACTGCCTCGTTGCCCTTCCATTGGCCAGGGAGAGGAAGGGAGGCACCTCTCTTCCTGCCACTCACTGAGCCCCACCCCCAAACCCGCGTCTAACCAGCCTCCCCCTCCCCGCCCGGCCCCACAAATGCAGGAAGGCCCCCCTCACCTACCTGGGCCCTTCCTGCTTTTGTTCATTTCCACATTTTGTGCACAGTTTGACACAGCTTTCCTTTTCACATTTTGTGCACATTTTGACACAGCTTTGAGTTCCTCTGTATCGTGTGTCTTTCTTCCTCCTGTGCATTAATGATGTGCACACGTGCATTGATAATTTGGGATGCTCACACACCTGCTTGCTTGGCCTATGTTCTGCTCACCAGTTGTGAAAAGGAGCCGATTCTTTATCAGGCAGGTTGGGCTGTTGGTGAAACATTCAAGCCTGTTTGTTTAGTTGCTTTTCACAGTACAGTACAATCAAATCAGCAACATTTCATGCATGTGCCTGTTGGGAGCACAGCCTGTTGGGAGTCCTGCTTTCCCATCTCCCCCCCTCCACCACAGGCCTGTTGTCCCTGCATGCCACTTGGAAGCCAGTAGTCCATGTAAATAAGCAGTGAGCAAACCAATCCCTTGCCTTCACCTGGATAGCCCAGGCTAGCCTGATTTCATCAGATCTTGGAAGATTAGCAGGGTCAGTTATACTTTCAGCTGTGGTTAGTCCTTGGATGTATGTATAATGTATACATACATGCATAAACTGGTGAGGTCATCATAAGAAAGGCTAGACTCAGCCAGAGAAGAATTCCCTGTACAAGAAACATTTTTACTTTAACTGAAGAGTGCCAGTGTAGAACAACTGGTTGGAGTGTTGTACTTGGGTCTGGGAGGCCTGGGTTCAAGTTTTCCCTCTGCCACGAAACTCACGAGGTGACCTTGGTCCAGTCACTCTCTCTTAGCCTTGACTATGCTTCTCCTTGGAGGAAGGGTAATTTTGAACTGAATCCAGTATTATCTTTGGATTCCTGCAAGCTGCTTTGGGAATAAGTTACTGATCTAAAGTGGGATTCTTTTAAGAAAAAAAATCTAGCAGAGACATAGATATGCTAAACCAAGCAAGCTGTAAATGTTTCTGAGCTTTTTGTCTTTCTCCTGTCCCTGCGTATATGGGATACAGACCTTGGAATCTCTCGGGCTGACTAATTGCTTGTGTTTTAATGATGAATCTGCCCCATTTATCACTCCTTTGAATGCTTAATTAACTGATATTGCGAGACAATTAGGTACTGAATGAGAATAAATTAAACTCACTAACACACTGGCTTTAGGGGGCAGGCAGAAACTGACACCTGTTGTGGCACATGCAGATGTTAGGAAGAAATTGGTGGGAGGGACAGGAGAGAAGAAGAAGAAGAGGAAGAAGAAGAGGAAGAGGAAGAGATGTCAGGTCTCCCAGTTAAGACACTCTCCACAACACACTTTGGCAGTGATAGTTTATTGAGATATGCTTACTTCAGGAAACAAGCTCTGTGTCAGAACTGAAAAAAGGCGCACAAAAGCCCCTGTTATAGTTAATACAAAATACACCCCAAACCTCTCGCATATGTCACCATTCAGCCCCTACAGTCACTATGGCAACCCTGACAGATATACAGCGCCTTATCTACATCCAAGCCTGGCAGAAGAGACTCCAAGGCCAGCTTATGGCTTCTATGAGCATCCAGTCTAAACAGCCATGCACTCCCCTCAGGAATTCCCTCCCCCCCATATCTATGACCATATCTATGGCAAGCAGTAAAGTGAAATGAAACCAAAGAATTCTGCCCCCCCCCCCAAGCCTCTTCAACCACCTGGCTTGTGAGGGTTGCGTTTATGGAAAGCACGAACAAGGTAGGGGGCCTTGATGTTTTTACCCTCAACCCGTTATCACGCCGCTGACTGAACAAATTCTGGGCCTCTCCGAAAAAGCTAGACTCGAGTTCCTTCTATCTGATAGAAATCCCAAGATTACCCACCAAGTAGCCAGTTTCTGTATGGTGATGCTCGGATCACGGAAACCCCAAGGCAGCTACTTAGATATAGTAGTTTTGTATTAGATTAAATTTTGCTTTTAATGTTTTACTGATGTATTTTAAAATCTTGGAATTTTGTAAAGGTGTACTTCTTTTTGTATGACTGGTCTAAGGACTGTAGAAATAAACTAAAACTCTCAACCTGTTCATTATGCTCAGGCCCAAAGTCCTTCAATTTAATCGGGTAAAACAACCAACTCCACTTTAATTTAGAGTCCAAGATAACCTCCACCTCCTCGTGGGGTTCTCTGTTGAACATGAGAGGAGGAGGAGCAAGACGATGACGAGTCCAAGACGAGGGTCCAGGATCCTTCTTCAACATACTAAAATGAAACACAGGATGCACAGGATGTAGATTTTTTTGGGCAATTCCACCTCCACAGCCACACAGTTAATTGGATGGGTAACTTTGAAAGGGCTGATATATTTCCACTCCAGTTTTTTCCCTGGTTGAACCCCTCGCGAGTGTTTGGTGGAAATATAAACAGAATCTCCCAGGGCCTGTATCCTTCCTTTAGTCTGCTCTGCTGCTGACTCTTTGTTATCCAGAATACTGCTCTTAGGTCTTCCTTCCTTCATGCTAACTCTCTCTCTTCCTACTTCTCTTTCTAACCACTATCTCTCTCCATTCTAGCCTAGACAGATAGCTAGAAAGCTTTCTCTTGTGTTCCTATCCAAGTATGTTCCTTCGCAAGGAAGGACTAATTTTGTTCCTAAAGTAACTAGCCTCACATGGCCTTGCAGCATCCTCACTCCAGGGCACAAACCCAAGCTCTGAAATAACGTCGATTACATCAGATCACTTAGGGCTGCCAGGACTCCTGCTACAGCAGGCAGCCTCAGCAAGAGAGAGAGAAAATGAAATGCTGGAGTCCTGTGTGCTTCTATGTCTTTACCATAGAGTTTCCAGTGATTCCTAGAGCTACCCTACATCACTTCCAGGTTTCTTCCAGAAGTAACATTGCAGTCCACAGGATGTTGTGCCTCCCACCCATATCTCTAGTCCCAAACATCCTGCACCTGGCAACCCAACTAGATCAATAATGGAAACAATTATGGGGGGGGGCTCAGTAGGAGGTCTTCAGGCAGAGGCTGGATAGCTAGCTGTCAGGAATAATTTGCTTTTTGATTTCCTGCACTGAGCAGGAGGCCCTATCAACTCCAGGACACAATGAGATCAAGAATGCTTTCTGGAGTGTTTCATGGATACATGCAGATGTATCAGTAATGTAGTGGAGGGGAAGGAGATGCAAAGAGACAGAAGGAACTGTCAGTCTTGCAAACCACACATGGGATTAATTTTAGAAATTCTTCTGGTTAAGATCTAAACAGGAGTCAAGTGCAGCACAGAACAAAATTTTGGATCAGAATCGAGGAAACCTGTTGATCCCTAAGTCAAACTGACAGCAGCTTATACCAGTCAAGTGATTCTTTAGCATCCCATTTTAATGGCCTTTAAAAATGTTCTTTATCAGCAGTGGTTTTCATTGCTGTAATTCTCCCGGAGCTGTTGAAATGGCAGGGATTAGAAATCCGAATAAATGCAAACCTTCTATTATTGTTATTTTTTTTTAAAAAAAAACCCTCCTTGGTTAGAATTTTTATGCTATTCGGATTAATTTTGCCCTCTTCTGGGCATACAGGAGGGGGTCATGGGATGGGGGGAGGTAATTGTGAATTTCCTGCATTGTGCAGGGGGTTGGGCTAGATTACCCTGGAGGTCTCTTCCAACTCTCTGATTCCATGATTCTAATATTAATCAACTAAGAATTATAATGATAAAAGCCAAACTTGGAAAGACAGTGATAGAAGAGAGGAGATTGGCTAGAGAGCCTGAACTCAGGCAGCAGAAGCTAAAATGATGTGTGTTTGATCTGCTATATCCCAAGAGCGTGCGCACACAAAAACACTTTGTATCCAAAAGGCTTTGATTTCCTTGCCTGCAGCATTCTTCAACATTTGTTTTCTTCAGGAATGTGCTCTGTCCAAAGAGGAAAAGACTCTGTACAACTGAATAGAGCAAGTGTTTCTAGGCACCTGACATATATTGATCAGTAAGTATCAGGGAGTTGTTGTTGTTCAGTCTCACAGTCGAGTCCGACTCTTCGCGACCCCATGGACCACATCATGCCAGGCCCTCCTGTCTTCCATCATCCTCTGGAGTTTGTCCAATTCCATGTTCGTTGCATTGATCCAACTCATCCTTTGCAGTCCCCTTCTTCTGTTACCTTCAGTCTTTCCCAGCATCAGGGTCTTCTCCAGTGAGTGCTCCCTTCTCATTTGGTGGCCAAAGTATTTGAGGTTCAGCTTCAGTATCTGGCCTTCCAGGGAACAGTCAGGGTTGATTTCTTTTAGGATTGACTCAACCTGCAGTCCAAGGGACTCTCAAGAGTCATCTCCAGCACCATAATTCGAAAGCATCTATTCTTCAGAGTTCGGCCTTTCTTATGACAACTCTCGCAGCCATACCCTCGCTTTGACATACAGACTTTTGTTGGCAGGATAATGTCTCTACTTTTTATCATGCTGTCTAGGTTTGCCATAGATTTGATTATGGGAAAGACCTGAGTTCCTGAAGAGGGGCTGTCAGACATAGCAGACCAGGGGTACCCAAATTTTTGAAACTGTATGACCTTTGGAAATTTGACACAGGGTTGTGAGCACAGTGATGGCCACAGGAATAACAGCTTCAAAGGGTGATTAGATAGATTCAAGGAGAAGTCTATTAATGGCTACTAGCCATGGTGTCTGAGGGGAACCTCTACATTCAGAGGCACTAGACCCCTGAATCCCAGAGCCAGGTGGCAACATCGGAGGAAGGCCTCAGTCTCTGTGCCTTGTTGTTGGCCCTCCAGTTGGTTGGCCACTGTGTGAGACATTGGTCTGATCCTGCAGGGCTCTTCTTCTGTTCTTACGTTCAACCACAAAATGGGTGCTACTGGAAAATGGGTGCTGCCACGTGAAAAACGCCACAGGAGAGAAGAAGAAGAAGAAGAAGAAGTAGAAGAAGGAGAAGAAGAGGAAGAAGAAGAGGAGGAGGAGGAGATTGGATTTATCCCCCGCCCCTCACTACCCAAAGGTGTCTCAGAGCGGCTTACAAACTCCTTTCCCTTCCCCTCCCCACAACAGACACCCTGTGAGGTAGGCGGGGCTCAGAGAGCTCTTGACAGAAACTGCTCTTTTTCAAGAACAGCTCTTATCAGAGCTACGGCTTGCCCAAGGCCATCCAGCCAGGTGAAAGTGGAGGAGTGGGGAATCAAACCCGGTTCTCCCAGATTAGAGTCCGTGCACTTAACCACTACACCAAACTGGCAGAGCCAAACACAGAATGTCAGAGATGGAGCTTAATGCCTAATTCTAACAGTAAGTCTTGAACATTTCGGGCGACAGGGTGTCTTTTAAAAGGAACATATTGGTTTAAATATTGCCTTGCATACACACAGTTTACCTTCAGTCATGCCATGAAGCTCCCGTGGTGGCAGCTGCCACCCATGTGATATTCCCCCCCCCCAATCTGCATAGCCAATCAGATCTCCAGTGGCTAATCAAAAGCACTGCTGGACAAAACTCCATATTGACCCTGTCCACCTTGGTGGGCACCAGAAATGGTGTCGGCGGACTGAGAATCTGAGGGTAGAAGGCAGCTTCCTGTGCTTCTGAGCTGCTACAGCTCTTTCATACTTTCTCCTTGCCGGCTTCTTGGTGCCAGCCCCATGAGATCATAAGGAAGGGCATCCCTCCCACCTGGCTGTCTTCCTCCCCTCTGTAACACTCCCTCCCAGAGCAGAGAAGTCATGATGCTTTTCCAGCTCCCTTCGTGTGTAGTCAGAGCCAGGATCATTTATCATTCTAACTACATCCACCGTACCATTCCATATGCACACATATCTTAGCCAAGAGGGCACCAGAAGGATTGCAGGAAGACAGATGGGACCCTTCAGAAGTTACGTCAAGACACACGGCGGAATTTCTTCCAGCCAAACCAGCATGGTTAGCAAATAAATCATCCTCTCTCAGATATGTTAGAGGGTTTTTTAAAAGGTAAAATGACTGTAAATTACAGTCAAATGACTGTAAATATTTTTATAATTCAGACCTCTGCTTAATTTAACAGACTCTGTTTTTTAGGACTAACTCATATGGTACACTTCCCTAGTCGGGAGAATTATCCTTGCGATGATTTCTGTGCGGTTAATGGGAACAGCAAACAAATCATGCCACTGCAGTGCCATTCACAATGTTAAATGTACCTACATGTACCTCCATGAATATATCATGTAAGATGTGCTTCTATTTTTGTCCAAAAAATTGCTTTCTCTTGTTACCATTGCTGTCAGATAATCTTTGTCATTTGTTTAAATAGCATTTTCCCCTTAACTGGGAAACAAATATTTGCTTCTAAGGCAAATATTTTTTTACTTTTTTACATATAACCCAGTTGTTTCCGGGTCTGTTTTCACTGCTGAGTCCAGAATCTTGGTCGCCACTGTGTCCCTTCTCACAAGCAAAGGATTACAATAAAAGATTACATACCTAGAGATTATATACCTAGAGAGGCTTCTGGATGTAGAATGGTATGGTATAGTTAAATCTCGTCAGCTTTTGGAAACTAAGCAGAGTTGGTGCTTGAATGGGAGAGCACCAAGGAAGACTCTGCAGAAGAAGGCAAGGGCAAACCTCCTCTGCTTCCCACTTGCCTTGAAAGCCCATTGCTGGGGTAGCTATAAATTGGTTGCAACTTGATGGAGAGAGAGAGGCAGAGAGAAAGAGGCTTCTAGCTATTGCTGAAGCCCCAACATTACAAGTATCATGCCCAGGGGTCGTTTCATAGAAAAAGAGCTAGGGGAACTCATTAGCATAACTCATTAGCATATGCCACACCCCCTGCCATCACCAGAAGTGTGTCATAAGGCCACACCCCCTGCCATCACCGGAAGTGTGTCATAAGGCCACAACCACCACTCAGTTAGTCTTAGTCTTAAAGGCTAGTCTTAAAGGTGCTATTTGTTAGTCTTAAAGGTGCGGGAGTGTGAGGAAGCCCCGCGAAGGTCCCCCGCCCCCAACGGTCCCGGCCGCCGCTGGGCTTGCAGTTCCACTGCCGAGCCCCATGAGGGGCCCGGTGGTGGACCTGCAAGGCCAGCGGGAGTGCGAGGAACCCCCACCAAGGCCCTCCCTGGCCTCAGGCAGGCAGGGGTGGGGAGAGGCGGGGAGGAAGCAACTTACCCTCCCTCTTCTCCTGCCTCCTCCTGGCTAAATGAGGGCCGGAAGTGGGGCGGCCGGAAGCAGGGGCGGGACCCCCGCACCTCACCCGGGGGAACTGCGATCCCCCGTGATCCCCCCCGAATCAACTTCTGATCATGCCAGAGGTGGACATCTTGGGTCCCTTGGAGCAGCCCGGCCATGCAGAATCTCATATTTCCAGTCTCACCCCACTTGGCACCCCTAATCTTCATACAACTCTACATATGATCACATCAGGACTGTTTTTGGTTTGTTATGTTTGCCTGCAATGCGTTCGATGCACCCATGCAAACTGGTAGAAAAAGGGGAGAAAAGATGCTGATGAACTGAAGCACCTGCTCCACACAAAACAGGAAGTTTAAAACAAAAAAACAGTGTTTTCCTTAATGCATCAGCTTCAGTTTGGGAAGAAGGTTAGGTTATTTTGGAACTCTGAAATCCAAGGAGGAATTTGGACAGAAGAGAGTTTGGGAAGCATCCCAAGCTCTGGGGTGCTTAAAAGAACTCTCAGCAACACGTTGAATTTCCAGTGTAGTGAACCTGCAGTAGAAATCAGGAAGACCATTAAGGATCAGCATTCATTTCTACCTTTGTTATTCACAAGAATCCGGAACGTACATCTATGCAGAAATCATTTTTAGACAGAAGTGGCATCCTGGCACTCAGTGACAGCTACCTGAGCATCTCAGCGAATGATGATAGATCTCCGTTGCAGGCGTGGTGGAATAATGGGATATTTCACGGCAAACTTGTAGCTCAAACGTCAAAAAAACCAAAGCCATCAACAGAGCAGCCATCAAAATGGCAAGAGGGCATCTAACGTTCCAGTAAACACCCCAGTTGTTCCAGTGTGTCTATCCACAGAACCAATTCCGGGGAGAGTCGTTTGAATCCCATCAATGATTCATTCTGCAGTCGCACAAAGCTTTTATCACCTTTCCAGTATTGCCAGATTCAGAAGTATGTGTTTTTTTGTTTTTTGTTTATCTCTCCAATGGAGCATAAAATGTTTTATGCCTTCAAGCATTTCACAGTTGACACATCAGCCAGACAGATTGGAGCCATACATTGCTTTGCAACAGCTGCTGGAGAACTTGGGTTTCTCCACGTACATGTGAGGGAATCCAGGATTAAACTCAGATAACGTGAAGTCTCCTGTTAGCCTTCAGCAGATTGTTCAATGGCTGTGGTCACACGGTCATTTTGATCGGGTCTCACTCCTGTTTCCTCCCACTTTTAAAATCGCTGACCAGACGGGCTGATCTGCCTCCCGCACCGAAGCGGGATCACTCGTGCAATGCTCCCGGTTCTTTCCCGCATTTTCCTGCACCGGGAAAATCAAATACTTTCCGGGTATTTGCGCTTTGAATCTGTGATTTCACCAATCTAGATAGCCATCTCTTGCAATCATTGCGATTAGGGTAGTCTGACCGTTCACACAATGAGCTTCCGCATTTGAGCACATGAGCAATCCTGTGCTGAATGAATTCGATATTTAAATGTTCAAGTGCACATCCAGTGTGGAGGTCATGGTCTTGCCTGCCCCAAGAGTCCCTGAAGCTGTGGCATTAGGAGGGAGCCCCCGGCGCCGGGGAGCACGCCCCGCTTGCCAGCATCGTCGAGCTGGGGCTGGTCAGGCAGCAGGAGGCGGTGTTGAAAGTTGCTGGGGGGGAGGCATGCGTGCTGGCAGGCGAGCAGGTGGCAGAGCCCGCCCCAGGAGTTCCCGAAGCTGTGACGTTAGGAGGGAGGGAGCCCCCGGTGCCGGGGAGCATGCCCAGCCTGCCAGCAGCATGGAAAGTTGCTGGGGGGGGGAGGCAGGCAGGTGGGGAAGGAAATGCCAGGTGGGACAGTAGGCAAGCATGCGGCGGAGAGAGACACAGGGAGCGGCTGCATCTAGATGGTACCCAGAGCCTCATCACGCAATGCTTGTGGTTCAGAGAGGGGTGTGTGATCATCCCAACCCGAAAAAAAATATTCCCGATCAAATTTATAGCGGGAACAAATCGTGATTAGCTTGCCGTGTGACCACAGCCTCTGTCTCAATATCCCCCCGCCCCGCCCCCATAAAATGGAAGCAGTTCACGGAAAGTGCTATGAAGCGGCAGCTGACATTGCAGCCTTTAGGGTTTTCAAGACAAGAGACGAATGGAGGTGGTTTGCCACTGCTTCCCTCTGAGTAGCAACCCTGAATTTCCTTGGTGGTCTCTCAGTCCAAGTGCTAACCAAGGCTGCCCCTGCTTAGCTTCCCAGATGGCATCCCTTGGGTTTTGGAAAGGAACTTCACTTTTGTTCTTGGCTCTGGCCTGAGAGGCTCCCAACCCCTGGCCCACTGCAGAGTTCCCAGAGCGTTCCCTGAGCATGCGCAGGAAACAAAACACTCTTTTACTTCTTAGGGGGTTTAAATATCCCTCCTATATTTTTTCAACTATTTAGCGGTGGAAGACCTGAGCTCCACCCGCCAGAATTTCTCCCTCCCCCCCTGCAGCGGCGAGTGCCATACTTGGGGAGAGAGGAGGAGGAGATTGGCCGCTGGAGGGGGGGGAGGAGGAGACCGGCAGAGGGGGAAGAAGGGGGGGAGAGATTGGCGAGCCCGGTGGCTGGAAGGGAGGGAGAGGGGGAGGGGGCGAGAGAAGGCTTGGTGGGCCGGCAGCTGAAGACCTGAGCTCCACCCGCCAGACTTTCTCCCTCCCCCCCTGCAGTGGCGAGTGCTGCTTAC
>NW_015170889.1:1650966-1656974 GCF_001447785.1 Gekko japonicus
TTCCAGCCACCGGGCTCGCCAATCTCTCCCCCCCCCTTCTTCCCCCTCTGCCGGTCTCCTCCTCCCCCCCTCCAGCAGCCAATCTCCTCCTCCTCTCTCCCCCTCGCCTTGGCTCTGGCCTGAGAGGCTCCCAACCCCTGGCCCACTGCAGAGTTCCCAGAGCGTTCCCTGAGCATGCGCAGGAAACAAAACACTCTTTTACTTCTTAGGGGGTTTATTTTTTCAACTATTTAGATTTTTGTGCACACCTGGGGACTGCCCCAAGTGTGCAGGAAAATCTCCCTGCCCCCCAGGTGCCCCCAATGTGCTGATTTAGATATCCGCATGCAGGGGGTGCCTTCACTACTAGATATATAGATGTGTGAAAATATGGTTTATATGACCCACCAGTTCCATGTGTTTTGTACCTCTTTCTTTGGATAGCTTCCCAGAGCTGACAAGACTGGGCTAGCCTAGGCCATCGAGGTCAGGGTAAGGGAAGTATATTTGATGCTAAAAAAGTAGTCTTCATTCTGCCACTGGTTTGAGGCAGGAATTTGTATTCTGTTATTTATATAAAATTATGCAATTTAAATAACTACCTGATCCTTTGGGAACAGGAACCTTGTTGGCTCATAATACTTTGTCTTCAAATTATTGTTGTTGTCATTTTTATCGCCATCATCATCCTTAACAACCTGACAGGATTAACAAGGATTAACAGCCTGACATATTACAACAGAGCGAATGCATGTGATTGAACTTGGTAACAAATTGCGTGATATACAAATATATCAGACTAGGAAACAAATGTTGTTATGTTGAACACATACAAGTTTTGACATTGGATCTTATAGAAATTATGCATAAGGCAGCTTTTTTTGCATGCATTACAGTACTTTATGTATTATATGGAAACATATAATACATAAAGTATTGTAATGCATGCAAAAAAAGTTGTATAGTCAACAATCTGGTATAACGGTCATTGTAACAAGCAACTCCAATCTGGGATTGTTAATTAAAAGCAAAAGGTATCTACAAGGTGTATTCAATTTGTTGTATTATACATCTAAATCAAAAGGAGGTACTATGTTATTCAATATAGTAAAAATACAAAGGTTGGAAGTGAGCATGTATTGCAAGTAGGATGTTGCATGGAGAAACAAAAACTGGATAGCAAAAGAACATCCATTTGTGTAATTGGGACCATTCAGAGGTAATGAATCGCTTTCGAAATAAGTCTAGGACTGAAAACCACTTATCATTAAAGGAAGAACGCTTTTATCAGTGACATAGTCCATAAGGTAGAGATCCCACAGTTTGCGGAACCAAACCTTTATGGTGGGTGATTTACTGTCTTTCCAATAGGAGGCAATTGTCAATTTGGCAGCAACAAGCATAATATCTATAGTATCTTTATTATGTTGGGGGGCCAGATTATCAGGCCAATAGTCCAGGAATAGTGTTTCCAGGGTTGAAGGAATGTCAACCATAGTGATTGATTTTATTTGGGATATGACCTCTTTCCAAAAATTCTTAATGTTGTCGCAATGCCACCAGCAGTGAGCAAATGTGCCAACTGGTTACAACTTTTCCAGAAGAGGATATGCAAGAAAGTTTGTGAGGCGTTAGATACCAGTGTATCATGAACTTAAGAGTTTGAAACCATATAGAGACAGTCGAGGAACTGTACCAAATGGAGCTCCACAATCCAGTCCAGATGTCAATAGTAAGATGGGCATCACAATCCTTCTGCCAGGAAAGCTGGTATGAGGTTTAGAATGTGGTTCCTTAAGGAGGAGATTATAGAGAGCTGAAATTAAGCCACGGTTTTGAGACTCATAATGTATTATAAATTCCAAATCTGTCTGTGGTTTTAGGTAGAAGAGAGGTGAGTTAATCTGTAAATGGTTCAGCTGTAAATAAAGAAACCATGGGATGGGGTGTCCTATTTTGTTCTCAATGTCCTCAATGTCCACTTTGTCTAGAATGCTGTGTCTCATATGTGTTATTTTGTGATTTCTCCAGTGTTTGAATGCTATAGTATCATTCCCTGGTGGGAACCATTTTTGATTCAGAAATGTGGAGTGACAAGAAATTTCAGGAAGGAACTATTTAGTTTTCATTTTCCAGTAATGGATAGATGAATATATCAGATCATTATGATCTAATATTTCAATATAAAGAATTATTATTGGACCAGATCAGATCCTCTAGAGTATGGATATAACAATTCATTATAAAGATTAACCCAACCAGGGGGAGAGGAGGTATGCAGTATTTTAACCACAATAGATAATAACGTGGCCTTATGCTATGTGGATAGATCCAGTAGATTGAAACCTCCTTGAGCATTAGGTTTACGCAGGACTGTAAAACTGATTCTGGGATGTTTCCCCTCCCACAAAGTGTTCTGCCATCTTTTTTAAAAAGAAGAGGGAATCTTGATTGGGATTGTGTTGAAAGATGAATATGGGGAATATGAATGATTTGATGAGATTAAATTTTTCTGTCCAATTCAAATTTAACTTATTCCAGTTTGTTTGTCAATTCTTTATGTATTCTTTGGTGATTGAGTTTTAGCAAAGTGGGAAGGCCTAAAGGGATTTTAATCCCCAAGTATGGCAGGAAAGAGGAGAGCTATCAAAACCTGAAAAACCTTTTTATATATGTATATATATTTACATATATCATGTTTATATATTTATATATAAATCTCCTGTTCCGAGAACGGTCTCTCAGGGCTTTCTGGTATGCTATGGTGTGTCAGCTGCATCTTGAAGAGCTCTTTCGAAGACAGACTGAACTGCCCCAAATTGAGGGGGTCTGGAAACTTAAAGATTCCCCCATAGGGGATTTCTGAAGCCGGGGGTGCCTTTTTTGTAGCAATCCTCAGTTGCAGCTGAGAGTTGATCACTCTGAAGAGAACCCTGGATGTCCCGGCAAGAGCCGACACCATTAATTTATGGCTACTAGCTACATGCTCCAGAAGATAAGGGTGGACTCTTAGATTGGAAGGTTTATTCTGCCTGTAACTTCTCAGCTTTGAACTGTGTGTTATTGCCTAAGATAACTTTTCCCAACCTTTCTCTAATTGCAGTCCCTGCTGCATTGCTTGAAAGGATTTAGAGGGAAGGGGGAGTGTAGCAGAAAACCCCCATCCAAAGAGCTGCTCTTATGCAAACCCTGAGTGCGGAGATGGAGCTGTGTTAAATGGAAATTTTTTGGACAAATAATCACTCAGGAGAGGAGAGTGAATGGAAGAGGATTTGTTATTTGGACAATTTTTGAATACTACCCTAGATCCATTATTTTTTTTAGGCATAAGCATTTTTCTCAGCTTTAAAAATTCTTTATATTGTTTAAGGTGTTGAATTACAAACTATAAGCCAATTTTGCCAGAAGGTTCAACATACAATATACTTTTACAGCCCTTAAATGGAAATGTCCAAGTTTGGATTATAAATACAGTTTTAAAAGAAGCCCTTTCTGTGTCCATTCCTGTAAGGTCTGTACTGTTTACGTTTGCTATGACTTTGTTTAGACTACAAGAAGAGACAGAGGGATTTGTTGCTGAGAAATCATATGTACTACTGATAAATACAGGAATTTACCTTGTTCAGAGGACTCTGAGCTCAGTTGAACCCCTTTTGGAATCCTTTCCTGCCACCTGTTGGTTGTTGGGAAAGGTACATCTAAGAACGTTATATGGTATTCAGTCTTATCTATTATTTTAAATAGGGGTTTTGTGTTATTAATTGAAATATTTTGAAATATTTGATATATGACAACTTTGGTTAAGTTTGGAATTTGGAATTTAGAAACAGAAACTACTATTGGGTCATTTAAATTGGTTTTGTATTTCCAATGGAATGAGCAGGTAAACAAAGAAATACACTCTCCCATCTTCTGTTGCCTCTTCGCCGACAAAATCTAATGCAATGGGAATGATTACACAGGAAGCACTTACTGACTTACAAAATAACTTGCAATCTACATTCCAGTCAAGTCTGGCACAGATTCAGAAAACATTGATGCAGGTGACAGAACAAATTAAAAATTTGAATACAGAAGTTTTGGAACTGAAAGGGGAAATGAACGATTTCCAAACTCAATTAAGTAGAAAGCAAACGTGTGACACAAGTAATGCAGAAATGACAACACAAAGGTTAGATAAGGTGGATACTCAACAAAAAGTTACTTGAGACTCCTTAATTAACCTGGAAATGGAAAGAGCTGCATGTATGTTGAGATTTCAGAATATTCCTGAACAGAAGGGAGAAGATATGACAAAAATAGTTGCAGAAGCTTTGGCAGAATTACTGAAAAAAGATTGCAAGAGAAAATTGATCTAATATACAGAGTTAACTCAACTTATGCAAAATAATAATAAGCTGCCAAGAGAGTTTCGTGTAAAATTTACAAAGCTTTTGGTTAGAGACCACATTTTGAGAGCAACTCGGGATAAAGAATTGACATTTTTTTCAGTTTTTTAATTAGATTTTTTATTGAAAATATGAAGAAATAACAACAAGAAATGGTATACTATTAACACCATACAAATTACAATACACATACAAACAGTAAGACTTATAAATAGAATTTTTTGTAAAAAATGCAAGATAGCCAACACAGATTGTCAATTAAACAGTATCAAATAAGAAGTTTTGCAAAGACAGCATTGAAACCTATTTCTTAAAGATGATATGATAATTTTAAAGACTAACAGGGATATTATTCCCCCAAAAGATACTATTTTAAAGGAAAAACCTTAATCTCAATCTGGTGTTAACCTGAGAAAATATTTCATTGAGCCACAAATACAGGACTAGTAAACAAGTAAAATAGAGGCCGATATACAGAACAGCATTAAAAAAATAGACTAAGGATAGCCAAAGAAATAAATATTACTTGTAATACAACAAAAAACATACGGCAGGGACACACTTTCTCCACAGTAGACAGGAAATTTGATAGGAGAGAAGTTTAGAGTGATGCTCCTTGAGAAGGGATTATAAGAGAGCCGAAATTAAACCATGGTTCTGAGACTCATATGAGTGTAAAGTAAATTCCGTATGTGGTTTGGCAAAAAGAGGAATAAGTCTGAAGTGGTGACACATGTGTTGCAACTGTAAGTAAAAAAACAAGGAAAAGGGCATTCCACTTTACGTTCTATATCAATCTTCTTTAATAAACCATGTTTCATAGCTATATTACATAGACATGTTGTTTTGTGAGCTTTCCAATAGTTGCAGCATCAACCCTCCGTAAAAACTATTCTTGACGTATGAAGGTGGAGTAGCAGGAAATTGCAGGTAGATGTTGTCGGCTTATAGTCCTCTAATACTGAATAGAGGGGTAAAAAAGAACATTAAGGCTAACATTTTGGTGTGGAAGATATTTATCAGACCAGACTAACTCTTCTAATGAGTACGGGAAAAGTAGGTCATTACAAAGTCGTACCGAGCCAGGGGGGGAGAAGTACGTATCATCTTAATTAGCCAATAAAGTATTGGATATATTCTGATATAAAAGTGCTGAGATGTTTTCCCAAAGTGGATGTGAAGATTTTTAGATCTTGATTCAAAAGAGACATGGATCGGTAGGAAGCCAGGGATAAAGGGTCCTTGTATCACTACTGTCGAAGTCTGTTGCCATGAGGAGGGTAAGTTGCCAGTTTCTAAGATATAATTACAAACAGAAGTCAAGGGGCCTACCAAACAGAAGCAAAACATTTGTAAAATTCAGAGGAGAAACCATTTTGTTGTTTTTGAGTGATTTGATAGTGTCAAGAATTTCCTGTTCTGAAAATGGTTTTTCGAACAAAGAGCTGTGGGTCTCTTGTAAAGTAATATGGGCATGATATTTTTTAAAGAAGAATACAGATTTTGATTGTAGTAATGTAACTTTAGCAATGGAATCAGTGTTGAGAATGAGTCTGTGGATGTGTATCATCAGAAAAAAGATTAGCCTGTATCCAACCACAGTTCTTCTGTCAGCATGACATTTCTGTTTGTAGAAGAGGA
>NW_015170889.1:1656987-1671745 GCF_001447785.1 Gekko japonicus
TTCTTATGCCCCCACATTTTGCAGACCCCCCACTTTGCACTGTAGACTTTGGGGGTCTGCAGACCCTTAGGAACAATTGGTGGGGGGAGTGTTTCGTGGACTTCAGCAGAAGGGGGAATTCTTGGTTGGTTATACAGTGCAGCTATCATGGCTTTGTATGGTTTTATGAGTTGGTTTTAAATAACGTTGTAATTCACCTTGAGTCGTTGTTGTTTTTTGCCAAAATATGGAATAAAAAGGTTGCATATAAATAACAAATTGGAGCCCCTCCAAATTCTTGAGTTCCTGAATCGCAAATACTTTGACATGTTTCTTCTTCTCTTGGCCTCTTTTGCAAACTGAAATGTGGTTTGCATGTATTTATTCTACTGGGTTGGCTGTTTGATTCATGTGTTTATGGTGTGATTAGTTTTATTGACGTGATTTGTTGGACTGATTGGTTTTGTTGTTTTTGTTGTTGTTGTGAGCCACCTTGCCAAGTTTAAAAAGAAGCCTTTTAAAGATTTAAATGGTGCATGCCCTGCCACAGCCTTGGCGGCTACATGCTTTTGCCAGCAATCCAGTAAATTCTGAGTATTCCCCAACAGCAGCTGCCTACAAACGTTCAACATATGTAAGTGTGGCCAAATTACAACTGACTGACGGTGACCCCAAAAAGGGGCTTTCAAGGCAAATGAGAAGCAGAAGTGGTTTGCCATTGCCTTCCTCTGCAGAGTCTTCCTTGGTGGTCTCCTTTCCAACTACCGACCCTGCTTAGCTTCCAAGATCTGACAAGATCAGGCTATATCCCATGCCCCCCATAGACTTTCAAGGGGAACACTATGAGGAATTTCACATTACCCTTTTTAACCCGTTTTGAAGCTGTTTTTGATCCGTCATGGAGTAAACCGGTATAGGGCTGCCATTTCACACATGGCTTTCCCCTTCCGGCAAAGAGCTGGATCTGAAGCGGTGTGCCATTTCAGACTGCAACACTTTTTCCCGCTTTTTCCCCGCCATTTTTCACCCGTGCGGGCGATCTCCAGGTTTTTTTTTAATGTTCGCTTTATAGCGCTATAGCACTATAACAAAACACTCCAGGCATTCCAATGGGGTTGACATACTGCTGTTCTGCTATAAAGCAAACATTTTTTTAATAAAAAAAAAGCTGGAGATCGCCCACACGGGCGAAAAACGGCGGGGAAAAGTGCATGGGCACTGGGAGAGGAAACGGAAGACTACTTGGAAGCGGTTGACAGGTAAAACGCTTCAGCCCCGTTTCCTAAATGGGACAGAAGCGTTTGTGTCTGAAATTACAAATATATTCTGGTAGGGAACCAGTTCTAAAATGGTTCTGTCTGAAATGACAGATCAGAAACCGTTTGGGAACCGTTCCTCTTCCAAATTATATCGTCAGTCTGAAATTCCTCTATGTCTTTTTGGAACACTTTGTCTGAGGCAGTGATGCTCTGTATTCTTGGCTCTTGGGGGGGCAACAGTGGGAGGGCAACAGTGGGAGGGCTTCTGGGGAGCTAGCCCTGCTGGTGGACCTCCTGATGGCACCTGGATTTGGCCACTGTGTGACACAGAGTGTTGACGGGCCATTGGCCTAATCCAACATGGCTTCTTTTATGCTCTTATGGATGGCAAATGTTGTCAGATGCCCAGATGCAAAGAGAACATGTACACTTGGAGAGGGTAAAGAAATCTCGTTTTAAATTCTATCAGCAGTTTGATATGCTGCATGATTAACTGGAGGGACAAAAACTGGCGTTATGAGATGGAGATGTTCAATTTTTGAGCATGCTGTTTGTGAGCATCACTAGGTTAAATGTCCATGGATTGATCTGCCCAGTCAATTAATTCTACCTTGGACTGCTGTTATCTTTTTTTTTTTTCCCTTTTAAAAAAGGCTTCTAAAAAGGGGACTGAATGACTATATTCTCACCTGTGTGTGATGGATGTTGCATTGGGGTGATTTAGAGGAGCCCATAAAACAGCTTTGCAAAGGCCTCCCATCACTTAAGTCTCTGCTCTGGCACTTAATTTGCTTTTATCAAACAAGGATGGGAATTCAAAAGGCCTCCACTGCAGTTTAGGCAGCTTGCCAATATGTGTATTTCATAGCAATAAAATATGTACAAATTAAGGAATCTCATGTGGAAAATTCATTCACAGCCTCCAAAGCCAAATGAATGGTAATTACCTTGAGCACAATGCAACAGCAATCAAGGCAAGATTAGATCATGCTTTTAAATGTATGTCTCATTAAATAGGGTGGGGGCAGTGGGGAAAAGAACAGTGGTGTAAAGATAATTATGAAAGTGACCCCGGGAATTGCCATGGCAAAGCTATTGTTTAGGGGGGGGGGGGACTGGGAAAGCAGATTGGTTATGAGACCGGTTGACGAAGGCCAGCCCAGGAAAAAAACAAAACAAAAGAACACTCTGCACATGCACTAGCATCACTGGAGGATGAAGAGGTCTCAGGTTTGTTGCTCCAAGCACTGTCACAATTCCCCTGCTGACCGGGATGGTTGCCAATCTCCAGGTGGCAGGCTGCTTTGGAAGGTGGATTCTATGGCATTGCACCCTGCTGGGGTCCCTGCCCTCCCCAGCCTCCACCACCAAAATCTCCAGGTATCTCCAAGCCCTGAGCTGGCATCCCTACCTGTTGGAGAGGTGGCAGAGTCCCTGAACAGTGGTGCTGACGGATATCAGAACTTCTGCAACTGAAAAAAGGCACATCATTTTCTTCCCCATGAGGGGAAGAAGTAACTACACCTTGGGCAATGGTTTTCAAACAGAGGAAAAGCAAGAACTACTTTTCCCTATAAATCCCTCTTCCCAAGATACTCCAGCATCTTGCTGTGGTTTATGGGGGGGGGTTTCTAGTTTTCTCAAGCTTTTGGTGCTTTGAATTTGGTAGTTTCTCTCATCCTATATGAAGAAGAAGAGATTGGATTTATACCCCGCCGAAAGGAGTCTCAGAGCAGCTTACGAACTCTTTTCCCTTCACCTCCCCACAACAGACAACCTGTGAGGTAAGAATTTCCCAACCTTTCCCCCTTAGGAGTCTAGGGAACAAAAGCCTTGTATATTGGCCCTTTCTGGCTCTCCCATTGGCTGTGCTGTGCACTCCATCAGCCATTGGCTCATCAACCACCACTCAAGAGTATTCGTGTGCCATTGGCTGGGTGCTGGGTCAGCTCCTGCTGGCTTGGCCATTCCCTGATAGAATAAACTGCCAAAACGGCTGTCTCTCCTAATGAAGACACTTCACCTCCTCCTCCTGCTAGGCTCACTTTCCCTTCAGTGGCAGTTGCTAGGCAACCAAGCTTGGTTCTGTCAGTAAAAGGTTGGGGGAAGGAGGCCCTTTCCAGGCCTATTTTGGCCTTTGAGAGAAAACTTATTGGGGCCAGTCCTGACTAAGGTTGCCAACTCCAGGTTGGGAAATTCCTGGAGATTTTGTGGTGGAGTCTATGGAAGCCAGAGTTTGGGGAAGGGAGAGGTCTCAGCTGAATAGAATGCCATAAAGTCTACCCTCCAAAGCAGTTATTTTCTCCAGGGGGGGGAGAGATCTGTTGTCTGGTTGTGATACCAGGCGATCTTCAGGCTCCATCTGGAGGTTGGCTACCCAAGGCCTGGCAGCACCCTCTGGGTGACTTGATTACACCTGACTGTCATGGCAACTAGGCCTGGCTGCTTGCTCCTGTTCACCTCCAATAGCCAAAGAAGAAGAAGAAAAGGAGGAGATTGGATTTCTACCCCACCCTTCACTACCCGAAGGAGTCTTAGAGTGGCTTACAATCCCTTTCCCTTCCCCTCCCCCAACAGACACCCTGTGAGGTAGGTGAGGCTGAGACAGCTCTTTCAAGTACTGCCCTTGAGAGAACAGATGTGAAAGAACTTTATGACTGATCTAAGGTCACACCAGCAGCTGCATGTGAAGAGGTGGGGAATCAAACCTGATTCTCCCAGATTAGAGTCTGCACTCTTAACCACTACACCAAACTGGCTCTCAACTATGACAGCCAGTGTGGCGTAGCAGTTAGCACTTCAGAACAGGGTCTGCCAGACCCAGGTTCTTGCTGTGGAAGCTGAGTGTGTGATTTCAGACCAGTCACAGAATTTCAACCTAATCTACCTATTCTGGAAAGATACATGTAAAACTCTAGAAAGATTAAATGTTATTATCATCCAAGAAATATGTTGTTGTTGTTGTTCAGTCGCACAGTCGAGTCCGACTTTTTGCAACCCCATAGACGAGATCACACCAGGCCTTCCTGTCTTCTGTTGTCCTCTGAAGTTGGCTCAATTTCATGTTCGTTGCCTCTATGACACTGTCTAACCATCTCATCCTTTGCCGTCCCTCCCTGTCTTCTTTGACCTTCAATCTTTCCCAGCATCAGGGTCTTCTCCAGTGAGTGCTCCCTTCTCATTTGGTGGCCAAAGTATTTGAGTTTCAGTTTCATTATTTGGCCTTCCAGGGAACAGTTGATTACTTTTAGGATTGACTGATTTGATCTTCTTGCAGTCCAAGGGACTCTCAAGAGTCTTCTCCAGCACCATAGTAAGAAATATAGTCACAGATATAAGAGCTTGGGTAAATGGTAAAATATACAGAGGAAAAATGCTGGTTTGTAGTCTTGGGGTCTTCTCTATATTTTGGCAAGCTACATTTCCAGTTCATGAGGTCTGCTGCAGAGAAGGGTGCATATACAAAAGAAATTCCACCCATTGCTGTTAAGGCTTCTCGCAATGGCATCATGGTCTTAAGGGCAGCCTTTGCTTTTCGGTTAGCTTCCCTGTCCCCACTCCCTTTCTTCTTCGCTGTCTGCTTCAGTTATGGCTGCCTGCTCCTCCCCTGGCTCAGGGGAGGGGGGGCACCTGTGGCGGGCATTCTTTTTAACAGGATCCTTTTGCTTTTTTCAGGTAGCCTTAAGGGCAGGCGATCCTGGTCGCTCTTCCAGCTCCCCTTCCTCCTTCTTTTCCTCTTCTGAGTCTGCCTTCCCCATCTCTCTACCCCGCTGTCCATCTTTTTCCTGCAATTCAAATTCCAGAGCTTTCTTCCCTGACTTTTTGTTCTTGGGAACGTGGCAGGCAAATCGAACTGAGAGCCTGATTGCAGCATGCGGGAGACCGAGTTGGAGCTTATGCTCTCGACTACTCTGTCCATAACTCTTGAAAGAAGAGCCTCCAAAATATGTTCCACCACTTGGGGCAGAGGGGGAGTCGCGGGCTTGACTGTGCCAGTGGGCAGAGGGCATACTCTGGCATGCTTTGAATATGAATCGGATCCGATCCTTTTGCCATGATTTCATTTGACAGCTCAGAGATTTTCGGGATCCCATCAAGGGCATTTTTGTCTACTTTTATGGCAGCTGGCATCTAGTTTGTGCCTCCCAGGCTGGGATAAAGGACCCACTGTGTGCCCTCCGGCAGTGAGGGCAGTGTGGGAAGGGCAAGCCCCTCTGTCTGCATCTTAAGGGGACTCATCTCTTTGTCAACCCAGGTGGGGAAGAACTGGATGCCCGAAGGTGGCATCATAAAAAGTGCCCCTTTGTATGGGGGGGGTGCTGATGTCTTTTCTCCAGGTGACTGTGGGGAGCCCACACCACTGGGACCAGGTCTTGGTTCTGTCTTTATAGTCTGGTCTGGGGAAGAACTCTGGTCTGATGGGGGGGTTCAAAAACGGGTTGTGCTGTGCTAAGTTTTCCGGAGGGAGGGGAACCTGGTTGTTCTGATTTGCAGGGAGGGGCGGTGGTCGTGGCCAATTTTGATTCTGAATCTGGGCAAGGCCAGGGGGTGCTGGTATCGGTGCCATTGGAGCCCAAGAAAAATTAATTAAATCCTTTGGCTCTTCCAGCGGGACTAACAGTTCTTCTGAGGCGGGACGTGTGACAGTCTCTTTGTCCTGGGCCTCTTTCTGTTTGCGCACCCTGGCTTGCTTCCTAACTGTTGTAGGGGAAATACTGTATCTCTATACTGGGTGTTCTCTTTTAGGACCATCTGCAAGGCTTTTGGCATTGGGCTACAATCTTCCAAAAACCCTTCCTTAGTCATAGCCAGGGCTATTTTTGGGCAGGAACGCACAGGAACAGAGTTCCGGCTGGCTTCCGAGTTGGCCACGCCTACAGCTTCCCCCCCCCCTTGGGTTCCCCAGGCGCCTCTCAAATCGTGGGGCACCTGGGGAAGCCGATCCTGGGAGGGAGCTGTGCTGCGGGGGGTGCGGCCTAATATGCTAATGAGTTTCTGCTGTTGGGTGTGGCCTATTATGCTAATGAGTTCCTGCTGGGCTTTTTCTACAAAAAAAGCCCTGGTCATAGCATAATACCAGAGCTCAGCATTCAAGCCATTTTCCTTGTTCTCTACGATATGACAAGAGATTCTGCACCAACTGTACATCAAAAGACCCATAAACTGGCCATCTCTGGCCCCCTGGCAATTGATACCCGGGCCATTCTCTCATACAGTATTTAACCATATGTTCCACCGAATACTGAACAGCGCCTGTAATCCCGGCTGCTGGGGAGGCTGAGGCTGGCAAGTCGTGTGAGCCCAGACGTTCTGGGGCTGTAGTGGGCTATGCCAATCGGGTGTCCGCACTAAGTTTGGCATCAATAAGGATGGTTTGCCAGGTCCCCTAAAGCTTAAAATCTAAGTCTTGGGTGGTGGGTCCTGGGAATGGAGGTGGTGGCACTATGGATGATTTTCAATTTCTCATCCCTAAATGTTTTGAACTGAAAAATTACCATTCCATTTTTGGTTCTCCTTTGTGCTAATCCAACCTGTGGTTCTTCATTTTATTGACATTTCATCACATCAGATATTTCAGGTAAAGTTTTTCTGTGGTGCTCGGGCATCAATAAATCAACTTTGGACATCTAAACGTTATATAAATTGCATCTCCACCAGCTTGTGCATGACAAATGTATCTGTAAAACCAAACTGGAAAAGCAGAGACCTAAGTCCATTAACAAATCTATAAGTGAATGTAAAAAATAAAGGAAATAGGGAACAGTCATCAATACCTAGTAGAGTTGACACACTTTTTCAAACCTCACATGCTCAGGGCTTTGTACAAAATTTGTAAATTAAAGAAATAGAACAACAGCTATTCTTAACCCATCGGTGTCTCAAGGGAAGAGATGAGCAGTGCCATCCTAAGAATACTTCCCTGGGAGGGAGCAAACTCGAGGAAGAGGAGTCATAGAATCATAGAATCATAGAGTTGGAAGGGACTTCCAGGGTCATCTAGTTCAACCCCCTGCACAATGCAGGAAATTCACAAATACTCCATAGCCGCAGTGACCCCTGTCCTATGCCAGGAAGATAGCAAAAAACCTCCAGAATCCCTGGCCAAACTGGTCAAGGGAAAAATTGCTTCCTGGCCCCACAGTGGCAATCAGTATTTTCCCGGGCATGTAAGAAAGGCCTCAAGAACTGAGCACTGAGGCAACCCTTCCTGCTCTCCCTCTCATGATCTGCCTAAGTTCACACAATGCTCTCTAGCTAAGGTAAAGGTAAAGGTTCCCTTGCTCGAAAGCCAGTCAAATCCGACTCTAGGGCTGCGGTGCTCATCTCCGTTTCAAGGCCAAAGAGCCAGCGCTGTCCAAAGACGTTTCCGTGGTCATGTGGCCGGCATGACTAAACACCAAGGCGCACAGAACGCTGTTACCTTCCCACTGAAGTGGTACCTATTTATCTACTTGCAGTTTCTTGCTTTCGAACTGCTAGGTTGGCAGGAGCTGGAACTAGAGACGGGAGCTCACTCCGTCATGCGGCGCACTCGGGTCTCAAACTGCTGAACTACCAACTGTCCACAGCTTGCACTTCAGCGCCTTAACGACTTGAGCCACTGCAGCTCCTTTCTCTAGCTAAAGGAAGGGTAAAAATACATTGGGAGAGCTTCATATCCAAAGGGAGATCTGAACCTTGGCTTCCTACATTCCAGTCCAACACTGTTACCACTGCACCACAGTGGCTATCTGTGTCAGTGTATCTCAACATAGCTTGACCTTCAGGGCTCCACTACATGACACAGTCTCCTGATCTGGATGGCCTGTGCTGGCCCGATCCCATCAGATCTCAGAAGCTAAGTAGGGTCAGCCCTGGTTTGAATGGGAGACTGCCAAAAAAAAATGTCCAGGATCACTCTACAGAGGCATGCAGTGGCAAAACCCCCTTCTTTCCTCTCTTACCTTGAAAACCCCATGAGGGGTCACTATACGTTGTCGGTAACTTGATGGCACTTTGTACCACCATATGGCACACTGGGAATTTCGTGAATTTCTCTAACAATTAGGCACACAGCTCTCCACGGCAAAATACTGGCGCAAAATACAAAGCTGCTTTATAGTGAATCAGGCCACTGGTTTATCAGAGTCAAGATGGTTCTGACCAACAAGAGCTCTGAACTGGCCTGTAGCTATGGTGGGGGCTATTGGGGGCTTCCTTAAAGGGAGCTATTGGGTGCTTCCTTCCTGTAGTTTGGTGTAGTTGTTAAGTGCGCGGACTCTAATCTGGGAGAGCTGGGTTTGATTCCCCACTCCTCCACTTGCACCTGGCTGGATGACCTTGGGCAAGCCATAGCTCTGACAAGAGCTGTTCTTGAAAAAAGAGCAGTTTCTGTCAAGAGCTCTCTCAGCCCCATCTACCTCACAGGGTGTCTGTTGTGGAGAGGGGAAGGGAAAGGAGTTTGTAAGCCGCTCTGAGACTCCTTTGGGTAGTGAAGGGCATGGTATAAATCCAATCTCCTCCTCCTCCTCCTCCTCCTCCTCCTCCTCTTCTTCTTCTTCTTCTTCTTCTTCTTCTTCTTCTTCTTCTTCTAGCCCCCGCTTCTTCCCAAAAGCATTTAAAGGGATCCTTTAAATGCTTTTGAGAAGAAGCAGGGGTGTGTGGCGCATGCCCCTCTCCCTCCCTCCTGCAAGATTTAAAGAGCTTTCCAGCTGACCCATGGGCCATGTGCTCCCCGCAGATCAGCTGAAGGGCCCTTTAAATCTTGCAAGAGGGGAGGGAGAAGGGGCGCGTGCCACCCCCCCTTTAATTATGTCAAATAATGGCAGCCCCACCAGGGAAAAAAAATTGCCCCACAAGCCACAAAATCCTGGCTACAGGCCTGCCTCTGAAGAGTCAACAGAGGTCTTTCACATCCTGAGCCCTCTAACTAGAAGACACTGGGAGACTGAACCCAGGGCCGTTTGAGTAGAAAGCTCTTGCCTTTGGTCATAGCCCTACCCACAATACAGCCGTCTGTTCTTTTCGCCCCGTGGGACCATATCGGGACAAGAACATAACGTGGGGGAGAAGCTTAATCTCCCCAACCCCTGTCCCTGCGTCCTTGTCCCAGTCAGAATCGAGGGTCCCCCAATGCCTGATTTTTGGCGGGGGGAAATATTTGGGAACTCTGTTCACAGAGCTCCCGGTGTCTCGTGTCATGGAGCCCTTCGTTCCGAGGTTAAATGGGATTAACTTCTCCGTTCATATTCCCTAGACTTCTAAGGGGGAAAGGCTGGGATCTCTGAGTGATAAATAAACACTTTTGGGGCCCTCCACGTGTTCCCTGAGCAGGGAAGAGTCCCACCGTACAACTTATCACGGAGCACCGAGTGGCGACAGAGGATCGCAAGGTCAATGATATTTTATTACCCCTCCAGATGAGAAGCCAAAAAAGGGGGGGGGGAATGACATTGGGAAGAAACAAACTCACCAGAAGGGCAGAGGGAGACGCCATTAAATTACACACACATCGTATTTCATAATCAGAATCCTGCAGTCCGGGCTGACACCGCGGAATGAGATTCTGGCCGTCATGAGAATATAAAACCTGCTGCATCTGCTTCCCTTGGCACTGTGTGCCTGAGACCCCTTTGCTGGCGGACATGACTATTAATCAAAGGGGAACAGAGTGGGGGGACAGTGCCGACTGATGCACTGAGGATGGCATCAATTTGAGCACTCGACACCTTTGGGGGGGGGGAACAAGAGCTCTGTACATCTCCATCAGGTCTGTCTCTCTCTCTCTCTCTCTCTCTCTCTCTCTCTCTCTCTCTCTCTCTCTTTAAACACAACCGGCGTATCATACTAAGCAGAATCTCTCTCTCATGAGAAACAGCTTCGGATTAAGCATCCAAGCAGCCCGAAGGATCTTCAGGATTGGGGCTTTGAGGCAACTGCTGTGAATGGAAAGGAAAAGAAAGGTTCTCACTGGCCAGCCATGTAGGGCTGCCAACCTCCAGGTGATGGCTGGAGATCTCCTGGGATTACAGGTGATCTCCAGAGGACAGAGATCGGTTCCCCTGGAGAAGATGGCCACTCTGGCATTATACTCTACTGAAATCCTTCCATTCCCCAAGCCCCGCATCCTCAGGCTCCACCCACCTAAACCTCCAGGTATTTCCAAACCTGGAGCAGGCAGTCCTATAGCTATGAGATATAAGCCCTTTGCTTTCATTTAGATGCTGGGGTAAAATATATCTTTTTGCCCAGGCTTTTCATTAAGGGCTTAATAGACTCCTCCGTTTTTATAGTTCTTATGCTGATGATGTCTAATGGCTTGTGTTTTGTACTGTGGTTTGCAACCGCAGGCTGCTTCAAACAGGACTCTGAAGAGGCAGCGTAGAAACATCCTAAATAAATCAATAACACCAGCTGGCTTTCTATGAGGCCAGCCATATCATTTATAGAAGAAGCGGCTTTATAAGGTCAGACCCGTGATCCATCTAGTTCATAATAGCGTATTTTGATTGGCAACTGCTCTATAACATTTTAGGCATGCAAGGGTTCTTAGATGCTTCCAGGGAATGGACCTAAGCAGGGGTCATTTCCTGCGGGAGCGCACAGGAGCGAAGCTCCAGCAGTAAGGAGCCCAGGGGGTGGGCACATGCAACAAGCCCCACCCCCTGCTTCCAACAGCCCTCAGTTGGTCCACAAGGAGCAAGAAGCAGCCAGGTAAATTGCAGAGTTCCCCCCCCCCGGCCCGCCTTCAGGTACAAGCTCTCCTTCCTCTGTGAGGGCAGATCTGCATATCCCCACCCCAACAGCTAGCAATCCAAAACAGTCCAGTGGAGCCTGAGCGGTGGGTGTTGCCTTCTGACACACTTCCGGTGATGCCAGGGGGTGTGGCATATGCAAATAAGTTATGCTAATAAGTTATGCTAATAAGTTATGCTAATGAGATCCTGCACCTCTTTTTCTACGAAATGACCCCTGGACCTAAGAAAGGAGGTGCTCTACCATTGGGTCACAGCCCTTCCTCAAAAGGCGGTTTTAGAGCTAAACCAATATGAAAGTAATTCTATACAGCAGGGGACCCCAACCTTTCTGAGCCTGCAGGTACCTTTGGAATTCTGACACAGCATGCTGGGTGCAACCACAAAATGGCTGCCACAAAATGGCCACCACAAGGGGGCAGAGCCAGCTACAAAATGGCTGCTGTGCATAACTTCAGTCACACAGATCTTTGTGTGGCACTAATGGAATCATGGTGACGACCCCTGCTCTATGACATAAGTCGGGCCCTGAAGAGAAATTTGGAGGAGGAGAATCTTGGAAGCATCTCTGTCATACTGAAGAAGACTGAGATGGAAAGGTGGAGGAGGAGGGTTTAAAAAGGTGAAGGGCTTTCACCCTGGAAGATCAGTCAGGGGCCAGATATTTACATATAAGAACATAAGAACATAAGAGACAGCAATGTTGGATTAGGCCAAAGGCCCATCCCGTCTAACACTCTGTGTCACACAGTGGGCAGAAATACCAGTGCCATCAGGAGGTCCACCAGTGGGGCCAGGACATTAGAAGCCCTCCCACTGTTGACCCCCCCCCCAAGCACCAAGAAGCCAGAGCATCACTTGCCCCAGAGCCCCTATCTATACCTAGTGGCTAATAGGCACTGATGGACCTCTGCTCCATATGCTTATCTAATTCCCTTTTGAAGCCGTCCATGCTTGTAGCCGCCGCTACTTCCTGTGGTAGTGAATTCCATGTGTTAATAACTCTTTGGGTAAAGAAGTACTTCCTTTTATCCGTTCTAACCTGACCGCTCAGCAGTTTCATGGAGTGCCCACGAGTTCTTGCATTGTGGGAAAGGGAGAAAAGTACCTCTTTCTCTATATGTATATGTCACATACATTCCTAATTGAAATCTAAGACCAAACTCACACCTGCTCGGTTTCAGCAAGCTAGCTGGTGTCCTCCAACAGTGGTGGAATGTGTCGATATCATAAGAATTTCAATTAGTGGCATTTCAAATTAATGGCTAAGCTAAGAGGAGTGTTTCATAGGTGCCATTAAGTCACTGATACCGCCATATTCTTTATTTTGATGAACTTAACACATTTTTATTCAGAATTGGCCCAAGGTAGTGTGGGTTGCCCTGAGAATTTCAGAGGAACTGATTTTCTGTCAGAAAAGATAGGGATCAATGGCATTCCTCCCCATCCAAGGTGATGCTAAAACATTTATTTAAAGGTTTATACGCTCCCTTGGTCTTATCTGTATTCCGAGTTGCTTGTCCAATGAAATAAGATTCATTCGTGCCTTCCTTTGCTGTGTTATTGACAAAGTGTAAGCGTTATGTGACTGGAAGCCAGATTCCCGTCTGTCGGGAATACTGCTCTCTAAACGTGTCGGCATGAATTATTTTATTGCATTTTTCATGCTCATTCAAGTGGGTTGGCATGGTAAATCCTAGATCTCGGCCTGTTTAAGTCTGCATCAGTGACTGGAATGAGGGACACAGAGAACATGCTGAGTGGTATTTCTCATGGAAAAGGATGTGCTCACTCATATGAGATTCCCCTCTTGAGGCTCCATACTTTATGCACTTCCAAACATGCCAAACAATGCCAAACCACCAGGCAGGGGGAATTATTGTTCTAGGAATAATATAGGGTCGTACCATCTCATGATCATACAGCTGGAGCTCTAGGGAGGTTTTTGTTGTTGTTGTTGTTGTTAGATGACCCCCTAAGGCCCCGGTCACACAAGAGGTTTTGGGCCGGGAGAGGGACGGATCGGGGGCGCAGCAAATGGGCGCGATCCCACAGCAACATCTGGGAAGCGTGGCGCGCCCGTTCCCGATCCGGCCCTTCCACCCAAAACCCTGCATCAAAAATAAACCACCTACCTAGGTGGTTCTTCGGGAAAGGGCGCATCAAGGCCGGCCATGGGATCGCCGGCGCGTCCTTCCACCGGCGCATCCCCGGCTCCTGGCCGAACTGCGCATGTTCAGACATGCGCAGTTCGGCAGCCTCCCCCTCCCAACTGTCGCTTCCTCCCCGGCATCTGATCATGCCAGGGAACAACGACGCCGTGGCTCAGGAGATCCGTGGGATCCCGCCGCGGCGTCTCTATTTTGGTGCGGCTTTTAAAAACCGCACTTTGCCCAGTTTTTTTCCTGCCGTGTGGCAGGGACCTAAGGTTTTTGGGTTTTTTTAATGGCTATCTGCTATATATGTTTCTGTAATGGATACTGATGCTTAGGAGACACTTGGGTGGTAGAATGCTGTCGGTTCCACCACTTAAACCCAGGGATTAGCACTCTCCCTTGTTGAGCATATGAGAACCTGCATGCTGCAGTGATTGGAACATCGGACTGAGATTTCTGAAAAGGCCTTGCACCGACAGAATCTGCCCTTGTGGCCTTAATAGGATCGATACATCCTCCCTCACCCTGCTGGGATGCAGATTTTTCGAGATTATGAGGGATTACTATATTAAGCCTTGAACCAACCAGTCGTTCCCCTACACTCCGTGTCCCGGCGGCAAGGCTCCCGGGACCCCCGCAGCCCTCCGGAGCCCACCGCTGTCCATGGAGAGCCCAGAAAACCCGGTCCCCACACTCACCCAGTGACAGAATGAACCCTTGTCAGATCCAGCGGTGGCTGAAGAAGATGAGGGGGTGCCCGGTGGGGTGGCAGAGAGCCGGGGCAGACGGGCTGGGAGTTGAGACAAGCCAGAGGCGGGGAGGGACCCGTTGCCAGCAACTACGGCCCAGCACGAGGGCCCAACCTTGCCCATGCGCCCCCCACCTCCCCGTGAAGGGGAGAGGCAGGGAGCCAGACGACAGGCAGAAGTGGTGGAGATCGGAAGCCGGAATACCTCCCCACCAAGAGGCTCCACATTTTCTAATAAATATGGAGCCGGGCTTGCAGGGGGCAGGAAGAAGGCCGGGAAGGGGGTGGAAGGAACAGAGAGGGGGGAGTATAAAAGAGGGGCAGCAATGACAGGTCGAAGAGAATTACCCCTGGGAAAGCCCGGCCATGCTGAGAGAATCGGCCAGACGCCCACGGGGGGACAGCAAGTAGGGTGGTGACGTAACCCCCTCCCACAGTCTATATCTGAGACCCCAGCTGCCTCCATGGGAACTCCGCCACGACGGCTGACACCCAGCCAGATCCTGCGTCCAGCGATAGTGAAGGGGGGTCGACCAGCTCGTCTGTGTTCTGTATGCAGACCGCCACCGGGGGGCCAGCGGTCAGCTGGAACTGCCAGAGCTTGACTCTGGGATAACAATAGGGACTAGCATCCTAGTCCCTCCACTGGGGAGCCAATGGGATCCGTGGCGGGAGATTCAAACCCACCAATGGTGACCAGGGGTGTGTCCCCAGGGATGTATATAGTTGGCCTGCCGGCCGTTTGTCAAACAATAGGGACTAGCATCCTAGTCCCTCCACTGGGGAGCCAATGGGATCCGTGGCGGGAGATTCAAACCCACCAATGGTGACCAGGGGTGTGTCCCCAGGGGTGTATATAGTTGGCCTGCCGGCCGTTTGTCC
>NW_015170889.1:1675790-1681668 GCF_001447785.1 Gekko japonicus
AGGGACTAGCATCCTAGTCCCTCCACTGGGGAGCCAATGGGATCCGTGGCGGGAGATTCAAACCCACCAATGGTGACCAGGGGTGTGTCCCCAGGGGTGTATATAGTTGGCCTGCCGGCCGTTTGTCCGCATATCTTGTTGTGTGCCAATAAAGCGTGCTATGCACTACGTCGTTGTAAAACCACTACACAATAGTCTGACACTCTGGAAACCCTGGCTTTCTTGCTTAGTGATAAGGATCAGATCCAGGGGTCGTTTCATAAAAAAAGAGCTAGGGGGACTCATTAGCATAACTCATTAGCATATGCCACACCCCCTGACATCACCGGAAGTGTGTCATAAGGCCACACCCCCTGACATCATCGGAAGTGTGTCATAAGGCCACACACCCCGCCCCCAATGGTCCCGGCCGCCGCCGCCGGCCCTGCAGCTCCACTGCCGAGCTCCATAAGGGAGCTGGCGGTGGACCTGCAAGGCCAGCGGAAGTGCAAGGAAGCCCCGCGAAGGCCCTCCCTGGCCCCAGGCAGGCAGGGGTGGGGAGAGGCAGGGAGGAAGCAACTTACCCTCCCTCTTCTCCTGCCTCCTCCTGGCTGAATGAGGGCCGGAAGCGGGGCGGCCGGAAGCAGGGGGCGGGGCTTCGTCATGTGCCTCACCCCCCCGTACCTCACCTGGGGGAACTGCGATCCCCCGCGATCCCCCCCGAAATGACCTCTGATCAGATCACTCTAGCAACTGCAAAATTTGTCTCTGCCCTTTCAGCCCTCACGCCCCAGAAATGAGAAATAGTATTTTCTGCTGCTCAAGATTTGTGAATCAACGAGCTTCTAAACGTATAAAAGGAAAAGAAAGGAGCACCAGACTATGATCTGGGAGATTCAGGTGAATGTCTCCACTACGGAAGCTTCTAGGTAACCTTGTGCCAGTCTTTCTCATTCAGCCTAACCTATCTCAGTGGGCTGTTGTTGGGGAGACCAAAAATGGAGAAAATATTGCAATCCGCTTTGAATTCCCATCAGCCAATAAAATAATGCCCTCTATAGAGTCAGACCCTTTCTCCATCTGACTCAGCAGTGTCCGCTCTGACAGACAGACTTCTCCAGGGCTGTGGGTAGAGAAGGCTTTCCCACAATGCCTCCTTCCTGAAATCCTTTAACAGAGGTCACCAGGGACTAAACCTGGAAGCTTCGGCATGCGAAGCTGGTGCTCTACTATTCAGTCATGACCTTTCCCCTTAAACCAAGGATCCCCAGCCTTTTTGATCCTGCAGGCACCGTTGGAATTCTGACACTACATGGTGAGCACAACCACGAAATGGCTGCTACAAGAGGTGAAGCCAACCACAAAATGGCTGCCAAAAGAGGCAGAGCCAGCCACAAAGTCTCAGGGGAGGGAGTCATGTGTCACTGTAACAATTCACGCAAAGGCTCTGCTTAACAAGATGCCTTTTAAATAATAATATCATTTACGAGTTTTCTTGAATATATACAGCTTAGCTTCAGACACACAGTGAAGCTCCTTGGGCTGTGGCGGCATCTGATGCTGAAGCAACTTCATGGTGTTATGATATCACCAAACTCCACATGATCCCTGATTGGCTGGACCATATGGCCAATAAATAGAAGCATCTATTAAAAAAAAAAAAAACCAAAGCAGAGACCAATGAGAAGAGTCAACAGAAGCAAAAGGGAGAAAGATATACTGGAACAGATAAAGCTGAGGAGGTTTTTCAAGAACACTTTAGGGCCCTTAAAAATGTTTGCCCAGCAAATTTTCAGTTGAGCCACAAGTATGACAGATTCAAACTCTTTATTACATAATTGGGTCTTCCCTTCAATCAAGAATGCCACAGGGAGAGGCTGTGGCTCAGTGGAACAACCTCTGCTTTTGCATGTAGAAGGTCGTAGGTTCAATCTCCAGCATCTCCAGTCTACTCGAGACGGTGGGGAACCGCTGCCGCTCTGAGTAGGCAATACTGACCTTGATGGACCAATCATCTGATTCAGTATAAGGTAGTTTCATGTGTATGTGACGGTCAGGGATCCCCAATTTTTTTGAGCTTGTGGGCTCATTTGGAATTCTGACACAGCATGGTGGGCCCAGCGACAGAATGGCTGCCACCAGGGGTCATTTCCTGCAGGAACGCACAGGAGCGGAGCTCCGGCAGTAAAGAGCCCAGGGGGTGGGCACATGCATCAAGCCCCACCCCCTGCTCCCAGCAGCCCTCAGTCAGAGCAAGAAGCAGCCAGGTAAGTTGCAGAGTTCCCCCCGCCCGCCCCCCCCAGTCCAAAACAGTCCAGTGGCACCTTTAAGGCCAAGTTTTATTCAGGTACAAGCTCTCCCTCCTCTGCAAGGACAGATCTGTACATTCCCCACCACCAACAGCTAGCAATCCAAAACAGTCCAGTGGAGCCTGAGCGGTGGGTGTTGCCTTCTGACACACTTCCGGTGATGTCAGGGGGGGTGGCATATGCAAATGAGTCATGCTAATGAGTTATGCTGATGAGCTCCTGCACCTCTTTTTCTACAAAATGACCCCTGGCTGCCACAAAATGGCTGCCACGGGAGGCAGAGCCAGCTACAAAAATGATTACTGCTGCTTAACTTCAGTCACACAGTGCAGATCCTCATGCTATGGTGGCAGCTGCTGCCAAAGCAACATTGGGGGGGGGGATCTACACAGCCAATCAAATCTCCAATAGCCAATCAGAAGCCTTGCTGTGCAAAAGCCCTATCTGGCCCCACCAGCTTCTGAAAAACACTGGACAGGTGCCAGGAAAGGTGTCATCAGATGGCCTTGCACCTATGGGCACCCCTTTGGGGATCCCCACTTTAGGTGTTTTGTTAAACAAAAAAAATGAGCTTGAAGCCAAACTTCAAAGGCATTATTATGCAAACCACCCTGAAGTACCTTTCCCCTAGGCAGATTAAAAGTGGCAGGAAAGTCCTCTGCAGCAGGAGGGAAAATGCCAAGGAGTTTCCAAGGGTAAGTCTCATTTCACTGTTAATACATTCACTCTGAGACAAACCCCAAATCTGAGTAATTTTTAATTTAATGCAGCTTTCCCCTTATTGCCGAGCAGAAAGCAGAATTGATTTTGCCCACTTCAGGCTTAATATGTGAACGCCCTGACTGACAGAGGGGGGTGGGGGGGAAAAACCAAAAGGGTAATAAAGCTGCCAAATGTTTTGTTAAAACAGCCATTCAGCTCGAATTGAATCTCCTGGAGAAGGAGACTAACAATAGCCCTTGGTAATGTATTCTGCATTAATTACAGAGTTGACAAGAAAATTGCCCTTCAAATCAACATCATTTTCTGAAAAGGAAAAAAAAAGGAAAAGGAAAACGTCGCATGTGATGATCGCTCAGCTATTAGCATTTAACTGTTTTGTTCAATCCCACCATGTCGATTTCTTTCCTTTTTTTTTTTTTTACAAACCTCTCTCAGCCATGTTAAACTATCAAGGCGAGTCAATGTTTCGGAAGGCGCTGACGAAATTGAATTCAAACTAGATTATACTATTAACATTTAAAGGCGTGATTAGGATGCCCTGCACAGAATGCAAAATGATACGGTTTTTGCTAGGTGGTGGACCAAGGCGGCAAGCTAGAAAGCCCTGCGTCTCTCGACAGGAACATGCTAAGAACTACATCCCAGACATGGCCTTGTGCGTTACTTGGAAAGGGACTGTGAGAGCCATTTTTGTTAGGGGGGCTTCAAAAATCTGCTAATGTCGACATTTGCTTTGAAAATCATGCATTTGACACAGCCAAAGAAATGCCCCCCAAATATTTACTTCAGCTAACATTGTCACCATTTTAAATAATTATCGGTCCTGATTGTACACAGAATTAGCCCCGCGATAGGCACGAATGCCAGGCGGATTTTAAGGGCATGATCACACGGGAACATCTGGCAAGTGTCCTGCACCCATTGGCAACCCGTCTCGCTCCACCAAAGAAGCGGAGTTAAAAAATACTGGGGAAAGTCCAGTATCAAACGGGTTGCTACGGGCCACAGATGGACTATCCCCTGTGTGATCGCTCCAGCACACTCTCATGGCGTCAGGATGGTAGGATCAGGCCATCCCGACTCCGTGCCGTTGTTTTTTTCCCCTTCTCAGTATGCGCATCATCGCATACTGCCGTAGGAAGCCCTCAGTGCAGAGATGTGATTTATTGATCCTCCGTTTAAGTGAATCGAAAACAAACAGCCAAAAAAAAAAAACCCAACTCACCCGCAATTGTGTCTGAACTGTGTGATTGCGCAAATGCGGGTCAATTTCTTCTGGGGTAAATAGCCTCGCTTCCTCCGCACATTATCTCGCGCGTGTGACCGGGACCATCGTATGGCAGTGTGTGTAGTATAGCCAGGAGATCCTAAGATTACCTGGCATCCAGGTTGTTGCTCTTTTAGCATCATGCACCACTAGTTGGTGAGCTAGGCTTAAGGCAAGAGCAAAACAAGCACCTTGATTTTGACCTACTACCATCTGATACAGTCGTTGCATGACTGGAGTAATAATGTTTCATATATCTTACCCTTGCTTTTTGATAGGCAACTGCATTTTGCGCCAGATGTCATTTGCTGACATTTTTCAAAAGCGGCCACATGTAGAAGAAGAAGAAGAAGAGAAGAAGAAGAGGAGATTGGATTTATACCCCGCCCTTCACTTGGAGTCTCAGAGCGGCTTACAAACTCCTTTCCCTTCCCCTCCCCTCAACAGACACCCTGTGAGGTGGGTGGGGCTGAGAGAACTCTGACACAAACTGTTCTTTTTCAAGGACAGCTGTGCCAGAGCTTGTGACGGACCCAAGGTCACATCCGCAGGTGCAAGTGGAGGAGTGGGGAATCAAACCCAGTTCTCCCAGATTAGAGTCCGCGCACTTAACCACTACACCAAAATGTTGTGATGGGACATTTCAGGCACGAGTAGCTGTGATCCTTCCTGTCAAACAAATGGCACAGCTGATAAACCAGGGGAAGCTGATAAAAAGCACTCTGGGACATTGCCACCACCTGCACACCCAGATTCGGACCCAGAGGAATTCCATTCCAAAAGTTCAACAATCCATTTCCAGGGGATGGTGCAGCAATAGAGACTAGGGAAGGCAGCCTAGAGAATCCCCCGGAAGTGACATCACATCCTCCCCAAACTCTGCCCTCCCCAGGCACCACCCTCAAAATCTCCTGGCATCTGCTCAGGCAGTGATAGGAGCCCTGCCTGGAGCACAAAATGGGTGGTATCTGGGTACCTAGGGTTACCAGCCTCCACGTAGAGGCAGGAATTATTCCAGAATTGCAATTGACCTCCAGATTACAGGGATCAGTACCCCTGGAGTAAATGGCAGCTTTGGAGGGTGGACTTTTTGGTATACCATAGAGTCTTAGGAAGAGGAGGAGGAAGAGGAGATTGAATTTATACCCCGCCCTTCACTACCCAAAGGAGTCTTAGAGTGGTTTACAATCCCTTTCCCTTCCCCTCCCCACAACAGACACCTTGTGAGGTAGCTGGGGCTGAGAGAGCTCTCTCCAGAACTGCTCCTGAGAGAACTGCTCTGAAAGAACTTATGACTGACCCAAAGTCACACCATCAGCTGCATGTGAAGGAATGAGAAATCAAACCTGGTTCTCCCAGATTAGAGTCTGTGGTCTTAACCACTACACCAAACTGGGTCTGAGAAACTGAGGTCTCTCCTCAAGCACTACTCTGAAATCTCCAGGAATTTTCAAAGCAAAGCTGGCAACCTTAGCCAGTTTCTTACCAGTACTCTGTACTGGCTTGTACCTCAAAACTATATTAGAAAAGAAGACAGTGCTGAGATTCGTCTGTGTAAACTGATGGCATTTCATTCCATAACTCTAGGTTATCTTTCCCT
>NW_015170889.1:1681685-1735249 GCF_001447785.1 Gekko japonicus
AAGAAGAGGTAGGAGAAGGAGGAGGAGGAGGAGGAGGAGATTAGATTTATACCCCGTCCTTTACTACCTGAAGGAGGCTTAGAGTGGCTTACAATTTCTTTCCCTTCCCCTCCCCTCAACAGACACCCTGTGAGGTAGGTGGGGCTGAGAGAGCTCTTTCGAGAACTGCTCTTGATATAACAGCTCTGAGAGAACTGTGACTGACCCAAGGTCACACCAGCACCTGATGCAGAGGAGTAGGGAATCAAACCCAGTTCTTCCAGATTAGAGTCTGTGCTCCTAACCACTATAACAAGCTGGCTCTCCTAACCAAGTAAAAGAAGAACAAACTGTTTTAAAACATAGAAGAGAGACAGAGAGACCCTTAACGGTCTAGCCTAACTGCTGATGGAGGAACAACAACAAGGAAGCTCTGTAGGAGCAGGAAGTCTCCAGAAGAGCCATTCAGGAGACAGGAAGGACATAATTTGAAATTGTGGGAAGCCCCTAATCTAGCTCTACCAACTAACGGTCCTTCAGCTGTCCTCCTGAACTTCTGATTCTCTTCATATAGGTGCACTGCAGACCAGTGTTCCCTCTAAGCTGAGTTAGTGTGAGCTAGCTCACAGTTTTTTAGCCTCCAGCTCACAGATTTTTATCTTAGCTCAGGAACGGCGGCTCCAGAGCAAACTAATTTATGCAGTAGCCAGATCGCTGGCTCACAGCTTTAATGCCAGTTGCTCACAAAGTAGACGTTTTGCACACAAGACTCCACAGCTTAGAGGGAACATTGCTGTAGACCTTGTATATTCCAACAACATCTTCCCCAAACTCCACCCTCTCCAGGCAGCGCCCTCCAAGTCTCCTGGCATTTCTGATTGCACCACTGACTATTCTAAGAGCAGGGTTTAGTTCTCCCTCTAGGGGAGGACAGAGCGACCGTGTAGGCCTGTAGCAGGGAAATATTTTGTAAATATAGATGTTTGTTTGTTTAAAGTGGCTCCACCCAGACACAGGTTCAATACCCTAGAAGAAAAGTTGTATTTAAGTGCCCGAATCCTCACTTCCCTCTGTTACTTGAGCTCGCAACTGCACTAGAGCCCATTCGTCCAACTCATGCCAACCCTTATTGCCAGCATTTCTGATCCTGCGGATTAAAAGCTCATTAAAAAGGGACACAGAGTGAAAGAGATGTTCAGAAGCCATATCCTCGTGGCAATGTTCTAAACGGTGGAAGCAGCCTGGCTTTTTTCTTTTCTTTTACAAACCCCCATAAAAATTAACGGCTCAGATCATAATAATTCCAAGCGTTTCTCTTTCATATGCAGCTAATTTTTGTGCGTTCCCATTTGCTGCACCAACACAGACCCATTGGGGGGGGGATAATAAAGTCCCGTCTATCCACTCTGGACACAAGGAAAATAAATATGTGGTTATAGGATGCCTTGACAGCAGGATTTGTAGGGCTAATTTGTTCGCGGAGCAGGAACCGCACTCAAAGCTAAAAGCTCATCAAATATCTCTTTGTACCAGCATTGCCTTGTGCTGGCTGCATAGTTTCAGTATGTCACAAATCAACAACAAAAGGGGAAAGAAAACAATCCAGTTTATTAGATTTGTATCCCATCCTTCTAAGGGAGCTGGAGCAGAAGAATGGTATGCTTTCAGGCCAAGCTGAAAGACTTGTACAAGGCCCCCCCAATAGAGTTCCCGATAGTGCCTTGGAGGTGCTGAAAGATTTGGAGGGCAGCACCTGAAAGCGGTGGAGTTTGGGGACGATGGACTGTCACTCCCAAGTGATGTTTCAGGCTGCCTCCCCTGCCTCTGTGGTCTTTACCATACAGACCAGGGAAAATTCCTAGAAGGTCACTATGAGGGAAAGGGTTGCCAGGTCTTACCTGGTTGCCACAACAAAAACAGAATACACCATGGAGAGCACAAATTACTCAAGGTGAAATAACACTCAAGTGCCACTTATCTCAAATACAGATAATGAAAGAATCATCCATAAAGAACAGAACGTAAATCTTTTAGTATGATCCACATATACTTATTACTTGTTAAAGCACTGAGGCTTTGAAAGAAAAGCACAAGTGCAGGTATAGACAAAGAAACCTTGCTAGGGCAAGACCAGTAAATGGGCTGTATGCAGTCCTTGAAAACAACTGCTATCGTCTTTACTGCTTCTTCATTTCCAAACAAAGTTCCTTTGTGTATACCTGCACTTGTGTAACAAGTAATAAGTATATGTGGATCATACTAAAAGATCTACATTCTATTCTTTATGCACGATTCTTTCATTATTTGTATTTGAGACATATGCACTTGAGAAGTCCTTTTCTCCCTTTCTCACAATACAAGAACTCGTGGGCCCTCCATGAAATTGTTGAGCGGTCGGGTTAGAACAGATAAAAGGAAGTACTTCTTCACCCAAAGAGTGATTCACACATGGAATTCACTGCCACAGGAGGTGGTGGCGGCTACAAGCATGGACAGCTTCAAGAGGGAACTGGATAAACATATGGAGCAGAGGTCCATCAGTGGCTATTAGCCATAAGGTATAAATAGGAATTCACAGGCTGGGGCAGGTGATGCACTATATATTCTTGGTGCTTGGGGGGGGGGGAGGGCTGGCGTGATGTGGTCCATGGGGTCACGAAGAGTCAGGCTCAACTGTGCGACTGAACAACAACAAAATTTGTGCTCTCCACAGTGTATTTTGTTTTTGTACTCAATATCTCCATGGCCCCGTTGTATTCAGTCTTACCTGGTTGCCAGCAGGAGGCCCTGCCCCCAAAGAACCCAAATGTGACATCATCACACAGGGCACCATAGAGTTTTTAACCAAATGCTAGAGCGTCCCCCACGTGACATGCCCAGTACAATGACAGGTGATGTCATTGCACCGGGGTGTTGGTTGCAATGGGGCTCATTGGGGGTGGGGCTTCCCCTACCAGCCAGCTGGCCAGTGGCAGATTTGGGGCCCTGAAAGCGGGTGAACGCCACCCCCATCAGAGGGATGGCAACCCTCATACAAAGGCCATTTTTGTCTTCTGCTCCTCAGTTCCTCAGGGAAGGGAAATTGGGGCAGGGGGCAGGCAATTGCCTCATCAAGAAATGCCCACACAGTGATGGGGACCACTGCTGTTCATACCCAGCACAGCACCGAAATGTACAGGAAAGGAAGTAAAGGAAATTAAATTTTGAATCAGATCGGGTCATATTCCACACATTCCAGTCCAGCCCAAAGGATTCAAGGGTGAGCAGAGCAGATACCTAACGTCTGATGTCCAGAGTCTCCCCCGCCCCCATTTTGGAGCTCTAGTAAGTTTTATTTAAAAAAATTCTTGCTTTTCTCCCTGGAGGGTCTCAAAGAGACCCACAACGGCAAGACAAAAAAAAATACAATATAAAAAACAACAAAAAACAGCCAACTATATTTTGAGCTTGCCCAGAATTTTAGCACTAGCTAAAACCCAAAAGCCCAAGGCCGTGGGCCTCTGGCCACACCCAAACATTTCAGCAGTACCTAAAGGGATAAAGCAATTGTTCAGCAAGATGTTGACACAAGCCAAGATGTTTCTTCCCCTTTCTTCCCCCTACAGAGAGCCTGTTTGGTGTAGTAGTTAAGAGCAGTGGTCTGGAGAACTGGGTTTGATTCCCCACTCCTCCACATGCAGCCAGCTGGGTGACCTTGGGTCAGTCACAGTTCTCTCAGAGCTCTCTCAGCCCCACCTTACCTCACTGGTGTCTCTTGTGGGGAGAGGAAGGGAAAGTGATTGTAAGCTCTTCTTCTTCTTCTTCTTCTTCTTCTTCTTCTTCTTCTTCTTCTCTGCTACTACTGCTATAGTTACTGCTATTGCTACAGTACTTAGTGCTAACCACATGACAAACATATACCTGCTTCAAAAGCTTACAAAGTCTTTTTTTTAAATAAGTTTTTATTTTATATTATATTATCTTAAACAAACATACAAACCAAACAAATATAACAGTCAAAATCAGCAATGACAACAATGCAGATCCACATAGTAGTATAGGAACATGCTAAAAATAATTGGGTAAGTTACATGTTATTGAACACCTCAAGATATTTAGAAGGGACGGTATATTTAGAAGAATCAACATTAAAGACATATTCTAGAAATGGTAGCCATTTCAATTGGTAGTTTGATTTAGTGTTAGACTAGTTATTATTAGCAATTAAATCCGACAACTTGTCCATGACATAATAATCCCATATCTTTAATCTCCACAGGGATAACAGTACCTTGTTAGAAGATTTCCAACTACTTGCAATTACAACTTTTGTAGCCATCAATGGCCCCGTTCATACGAGCCCATTTGGGCCGGGAGCGGGACGGAACTGGGGCGGAGCAAACAGGCACGATCTCACCTCAACATCTGGCGAACGTGCCGTCTCCGTCCCTGATCCGTCCCAACGGCCCAAACTGCGCCGCAAAAAACAACCACCTCTCTAGGTGGTTGCATCCATTGGTGCGGCGCAGGCAGGGCTGTGGGATCGGCGGCGCGTCCTTGCGCCGCCGCATCCCAGCCCCCAGCCGTACTGCGCATGCCCGAGCATGCGCAGTTCGGCAGCCTCCCTCCTCCCCTCGGACTTTTCCTCCCCGGCATCTGAGCGTGCCGGGGAGTGCTGCGCCGCGGCTAGGGGATCCGTGGGATCCCGCCGTGGCATCTCAAGTTTGGAGCGGCTCTGAGTAGCCGCGTTTCAGCCGGCCCGTGTGCCCGGGGCCAATAATACCGAAATAAGGTCTTGCTTAAGTTTAGGTATAGATTGTGACGTTTCGGACCATAAGTCTAACAGTATTATCTCAGGCTGCATCGGGACCAAGTAACCTGTAATGTTTTTAATGGATAACATTACCTTAGACCAAAATTGCTGAACATAAACACAGGTTACAAAGTCTTGGCTTGCATGAGACAGCCAAGAATGGGAGAGAGTAAGATGAAGTTTGAGGCAAAACACCAAAAGTGAGAATCGTTGATTGGTTTTATTTACGTATTTAATAGTTTCTAGCTTGCCATTACCCATCCTCAGCAAATAGAATGGACATTGAAAGCCATAAAAATAGCATAAAATATTTAATCATAACAGCATGATAAAAGCATTTGCTACAACGAAACCCCATGAAACTGCAGGCGGCACTCTGTGATAAATGCGAACAATAAGATTTTAGTAATAAACCATTGGCAGCAGTAAAAGCTTCAAGTGGGCTTCAAGCATCTGTAGAATGCTGGTAGAGAAGACCACGGGCCCCTCTTCAAGGGAAGAACAAAAGTTGAATCCGGTAGTACCTTAAAGATCAGTACAATTTTGTGAGTCAAAGCTGACTTTAAGGTTGCCAGCTCTGGGTTTTTCAATTCCTAGAGATTTTTTTTGGGGGGTGGAGGCTGGGGAGGCTGGAGCTTGGGGAGGCGAGAGCCCTCAGCCAAGTTATAATGCCATAGAGCCCACCATCCAAACCAGCCATTTTCTCTAGGGGAACTGATCTCTTTCATCTAGAGACCAGTTGTAATTCTGGGAGATCTCCAGCCACCACCTAGAGGTTAGAAGCCGAAAAGGAGAGATCACGGGAGGAAGTAGAATTCCAAAGACAACATCTGTGACAAAAACAACGAAGAGTCAATAAAGATAAGTTGCAAAAACGTTTACTGTAGTAGTTTCTGTAGAACATTTTTTTCTACTGTCGCTCACACGCTAACGAATGCTGCGCAATGAGAACAATCCGTTTCACAATATTTGCTTTATCTGAGCATGTAGCAATCCCAATTCTTATCCATTACTACTTATCAACTCCTGAAGGAAACATTCCATGTTGACTCTCTAATAACAGGACCCAAGGTATTCACAATGTATTAGCTGGAATCAGAAACACATGAGAACTACTTAAGGTTTCCAGTCAGAGTCTGGGGTCATGGGGGGGGTGCAACATGAAGAGACCGCAGTAGCTCTAGGAATCACCAGAATCGTTCTAGTAAACCCTTAAGAGCATCTGGCGATTCCTATAGCTACAACTGTTGCTTCTGGGGGTTCCCCGGAAGTGACGTCATCACAATTGCCAAGCTGGTAGGGGTTTTTTTCCATTTCCCCCCTTCCACTGCTTGGAGCAGCAACAGGCAACAGGAGCTCGGGGCAGGGGAATCTCCCACCCGGAACAGGGACTTGGCAGCCCTAGAACTATTGCACTTGAGAACTATTACAGACTGACACTACTTCCCACCTGAAGCCTTGGGAGTAGTGCTTAAATTTATTCAGTAAAGGTAAAGGTTCCCTTGCTCGAAAGTCAGTCAAATCCAACTCTAGGGTTGCGGTGCTCATCTCCGTTTCAAAGCCGAAGAGCCAGCGCTGTCCGAAGATGTTTCCGTGGTCATGTGGCCAGCATGACTAAACACCAAGGTGCACGGAATGCTGTTACCTTCCCACCGAAGTGGTACCTATTTATCTACTTGCAATTTCTTGCTTTCGAACTGCTAGGTTGGCAGGAGCTGGAACTAGAGATGGGAGCTCACTCCATCATGCGGCACCTGGGTCTTGAACTGCTGAACTACTGACCTTCCACAGCCTGCAGTTCAGCGTCTTAACCACTTGAGCCACCGCAGCTCCAAATTTATTCCAGGAACAGGTTAAAAAAATGTCAACATACCATGCTTGGCAATACCCTTTTCTTCTCAGGATGAGCACCCATCACAATTGCTCTGATGATCTGTGCACAGATTACAGCAAGTATTCTGAATTTTGCTTGGGGGTATTCACCGCAGCTGCTGTCGCAGTAGCCGTTGCTGGTGCATGTTCACAATGTATGTGCGGCTTCTGTGGCTATACTGTCCGCAGCCCTCATGATGGTAATGCATGCTCAGATCTTACTGGATAGAACTACAATTCCCAGAGTGTGAGAATGCATCAAGTATTGGCAGTCTAATTTAGAACATCTCAATGAACTCACTGGTAAAAATGGCAAGGCTGGATATAGTCTACTGTTATGTTTGGCAAATCATCAGGATGATAGGCAGAGAAAGGCCTTTTCCAAAACCTGCCAGAGATTGAAACTGGTACCTTAAGCATGCAAAGCATGTGCCTTTGATCTAATACAGGCCTGGCAAGAATTCTCCCTGATGCCAAACTCCTGTGGAATAGTCTTTTTTGGACTATTCAGTTACCACCGCGATTCTTTTGCCACCCACTTGCTTGACACACAACGCCAGTGTACACTTACAGCTTTCTGTCAGAAGTTAGATGTTACAGCAATCCAAACCATCCCATGCATGTGTCGAAGCTGGGCGCAAGCTCACAGATCTTCTCCTCTCATTATGAGAAACGACAGCTTTGCGGAAAAGGAGATCCTTTAGAACCTCCACAAAAACAGCTTCACACCGTGAAGATCCTTGTCCTGTGGTGGGAGGTTTTCTTCCCCTTTAAATTTTATTGAAGTAAATATTCAAAAACATATACAGAAAGATTCAAGAACAACCAGTGAATACAGATTATATGGAAACAATTAGTAACAGGTATTACAATACAATGCGGACAACTGTATAAAAACGAAAGAACACTGTGGTGGGAGTTGTCAAAACGACTTTTTTTAAAAGTCTACACCGCCAATCAAATCTCTACTGGCCAATCAGAAGACTTGCTGGGCAAAAAAAAGACCTGACCCCACCCACTTTCGAAACCATGCTGGGGACTTCTGCTTTAGAAGAAAAGCAGTAATCCCACACTTGCAAATCAAGGGACGTGTCCTCTTGCCAAAATGTCTCCACCATATTATGTGATGTTCAGTATTGATTCCCCATTTGCTTGAGTCAGCTGCCAAATGCACCTGCTTGGTAATGTGTCCAAATTTATTAATGGCCCCATTTTAATAATATTTTCATTGGAAATTTAATTTCATAGACACATTAGCCCAGTATTACTTATGCAAATACAAAGCTTTACAGCTCTATTAGCAATAATTCATTATCGCTCCCTCCTGGTTTGAAGAAGGGATCAGTACATTTGGAGTGCATCCAGATGTTTTAATTGAAGCTACTCAGGAAACCTCCCTGTAGTTCAGATCATTGGCACACACAGATTTAGAGATGATTAACAAATCTTTTGGAGAGCCTCCACTCTTAAGAGCCAAATAGAGGTCTTACCTGGAGTTGCGTGGAAAACAGCCAACTGGTAATGGGTGATTGATTCAATGGGATGGGGAAGTCCAACGGTGCGGTCAAGGATTGACTGTCAACACTAGGGGGGAAGTTCAGGGTGAGCAGAGGTAGCCCTTGATCACCTTAGTTGTTGCCCTCTTCTGTACTTTGTTCCGCTCACATGAACTACATGAAGCTGCTTTATACTGAAGCAGACCATTGGTCTATGAAGACAAGATTGGCCAGTGGTAGCAGCTGGTACCAGACCACCTCACATGTCTCTTGAGAAACCTGTATAAGGGCCAAGAAGCGACAGTTAGAACCGGATATGGAACAACTGATTGGTTCAGCATAGGAAAAGGAGTACGACAAGGATGTATATTGTCACCTTACTTATTTAATATATATGCAGAGTACATCATGCAAAATGCTGGCCTGGATGAATCACAAGTCGGAATTAAGATTGCTGGGGAAAAGATCAACAACCTCAGATATGCAGACGATACCACTCTGATGGCAGAAAGTGAAGAGGACCTTAAGAGCCTCTTGCTCAGGGTAAAAGAGGAGAGCGCAAAAGTGGGCTTGAAGCTCAACATCAAAAAAACTAAGATCATGGCATCCGGCCCCATCACTCCTTGGCAAATAGAAGGGGAAGTCGTGGAAGTGGTGACAGACTTCACGTTCCTGGGATCCCAGATCACCGCAGACTGTGACAGCAGCCATGAAATTAAAAGACGCCTACTCCTTGGGAGGAAAGCGATGGCGAACCTAAACAGCATGATAAAAAGCAGAGACATCACCCTGCCAACAAAAGTCCGCATGGTCAAAGCAATGGTATTCCCAGTAGTCATGTATGGCTGCGAGAGTTGGACTATAAGGAAGGCCGAGCGTCAAAGAATAGATTCTTTTGAACTATGGTGCTGGAGAAGACTCTTGAGAGTCCCTTGGACTGCAAGAAGATCAAATCAGTCAATCCTAAAAGAAATCAACCCTGACTGTTCCCTGGAAGGCCAGGTAATGAAACTGAAGCTCAAATACTTTGGCCACCAAATGAGAAGGGAGCACTCACTGGAGAAGACCCTGATGCTGGGAAAGATTGAAGGTCAAAGAAGACGGGGACGGCAAAGGATGAGATGGTTGGACAGTGTCATCGACGCAACGAACATGAAATTGAGCCAACTTCAGAGGACAGCGGAAGACAGAAGGGCCTGGCGGGAGCTGGTCCATGGGGTCGCGAAGAGTCGGACTCGACTGTGCGACTGAACAACAACAAAAGCAGCTGGTAGCAGCTCTCCAGGGTCTCCAGGGTCAGGGTCTTTCTCATCACCTACTGCCTGGTCCTTTTACCTGGAGATGCCGGGGATTGAACCTGGAACCTTCTGCATGCAAAGCAGAGACTCTCCCACTGAGCCACAGCCCTTTCCCTTCTGCGATGTTCTTTTTTTTTTTTTGAGATATGGCTACCAAAACTTCACACAGTATTCCAAGGGAGTCTGAACCATAGGTCTATAACAGGACCATGATAACAGTGGCAGTTTCATTCCACTTTAGAATACAGAATCAGAATCTGAATCAAATGAATTTAATACGATTCAAAGCCAGCCGTAGATTAGTTAAAAATAATTTTAAAAGTAATAAAATTTGAATACAGGGTTAAAATTACAATGAACAAAGTAGAATTTTTAAATTTTATGAATTTACAGCAGAGTTAATGTTATGCAGGGAAGATAAGGCAGAGTAATACTTTGATCCCTCATCCCCCCTGTAAGCCATGGCCTTCCTGTGATAATTACATCTAAGTATTGAATTTCAACTGCGCTTCTGACTAATTTCTTGCGTATATTACAGGCTGCTGCAAGAAATCTGGCACAGGAGAGTGAGATGTGTGGATTTCCACCTAATAGGAACTTCTTAACTATTTCGGAAACCTATTTCAGAAACTATTTCAGAAGCTGGAAACCTTCCAAGTAAAAGGTATAATCGTCTTAGCTCGAATTTCATGATAAAATCATGCTCGTTTGTCTCAACCTTTCCTGCTCCACCACGGCAGACTCTATCATCAGAATCTTTTTTATATCACCCTTACACTATCGTGGAGGGGAGAATATTCCATCTGGCCATGGATCAGGCCCTTTGATGGGACAGAATGTCTAGCAGGGAAAGATAAAGAGCCAGAGCCAGGATGTATCTAATGTTCTCTGAGGCCAAAAAATTGGAGCTCTAATTAAGTCACCCTGCCATCAGTATCCAGGACCCTTAACAAGGGCTTCAGCTTGTTCTAAGCCCCCAGAGTTTGAAATCCATCCTGGAGGATTAATGAAGTAAGATCTTGTAGTGAGTGGATTAATTTAAGCCAAAAATTTAAACAAAAAATTAATTTGAGCCAAAAATTTCTAGGAGTGAGGCTTACCTTGGCCAGGTCTCAGTTTTAGTCAGGCCAGATTCTAGGTGCAGGCTTGCATTGGATATGCAGCTAGGGAAATGGAATAATGCTCTTAAGAATTTTGATTGTGTTCTTTCTAATGGGGCAACACAGCTGGAGTAAAGTACCCACTTTTAGTATAAACAAATCTTAGAATGGTCTAACCTGATTTTTGTCCAATAGAGGTCACATATTCATGGTGGGCATTCCTCGCCCCAGAAGATTGAATCATCACCCCCAGATACTTAAAGCTCACCACCTGTTCTATTTTATGGCCATTTATGCTCCAGGTCCTAACTTTAGCTCTTTTGCCAAATGAAATAATTTTGGTCTTTTGATAATTGACCTCAAGCTGGTTTTCATTTCAATAACGACGGAAGGTCTTCAATGCCCTTCTAAGGCCAACTGGAGTTCGAGATAGCGGAACCATGTTGTCAGCATACAATAGAGCAGGTATCACCTGGCCAGCTAGAGAAGGAGGGTGTGTGTCCACAGGGCTCTTTTTGTAGAAAAAGCCCAGCAGGAACTCATTAGCATAATAGGCCACACCCAACCACAGAAACCCATTAGCATATTGGGCCACACCCCTGACAGCACAGCTCATTAGCACATTAGGCCGCACCCACATGTTACCAGAAGTGTGGTTATCCAGCCACACCCACCTTTTGCTTGTTATTCTGTTTACCTTGTTTGTTGTCAAAACCCAGGGCCTTTTTTTGTAGCAGGAACTCCTTTACATGTTAGGCCACACACCCCTAATGTAGCCAATCCTAATGAGTTTCTGCTGTTGGGTGTGGCCTGTTATGCTAATGAGTTCCTGCTGGGCATGGCCAACTTGGGAGCCAGCCGGAACTCCATTCCTGTGCGTTCCTGCCCCAAAAGATATGCTACTGAACATTTCATTAATATACAAGACAAACAGCAAAAGGGCCAATACGCAGCCTTGTTTTACTCCTTTCCATGTCTCAATGGGGTTGGTAATTTATTTAAGGCCATTCTTATGGCCTTAAATAATGTGTTGAAATGAAGGGCTCATATTAGATAGAGGAGCCGTGGATCTATAGATGTGACTCCCAATTTATTCCATAACTTATTCCTTGATATTGAATCAAAGGCAGTTTTTAGATCTATGAAGGCAGCGTACAACGAGACTGTGTTATTGGTCACATATTTCTTTATTAGACGTTCCATGATCAGGCTATACCCTACGGTTGTTCTTCCTTCTCTGAAGCCCGCATGCTCTTCTACTAGAAGCTTTTCTTGTTTGATCCAACTGGTTTGTCTAATAGATGACTGGTGTATAGTTTGCCTGTTATACTTAGAAGACTAATCAGTCTATAGTTGGTTGGATTGTCTCTCCTCCCTGACCTAAAAAAACGGAATTATAATCGCCTGGAACATTACCCGATGAACCGATGTATGTAAAAAGCGAAGCCAAAGGAGGTGCCCATGAGTCAATACTGTCATTTAAGATTTCAGGAGGGATGTTGATTAATGAGGGACCTGATTTCCTTTCTTGAGACTGGGGGCCATTCAGGTAAAAGGGACTTGAGGAGCCTCCGCATAAAGATTTTGAAAATGCACCTCCCAGATGTCAGCCATGATTAAAGAATCTATAGGGAGATGAGCCCTTTAATTAATATCTAGATATGAGTTTCTAAAAGGTCGAGGTATTTTTGTCTTTGGATGCCTGGATTAAATAATTCCATGATGCCATTTTATCCACTCTCTGCTTCAGCACCACTACCCTTTTTGTAGGATTTCTTTAAAATTAAAAGATGATGTAATGAACTTTGAGAAACTACTCCCTTGGTGGACTTGTGTGCCTAATAAGCGTATCTAAGCTCCTTTTTTGCTACGTGGCAGTCTTTGTCAAACCAACTGCTTCCTTTATGTCTTAAGTGGAATGGCGTCGACTTTTAGCAATAAAGGTTTTAATAGGCAGAGTAGATTATCATAACAAATCTAAGGGTTCTGGATCTGGGGAAAATTCCTGATGGCTGTTCTACAATCGAGGGCCACCTTTTCCTCCAAAATTGCCTTCAGTTTCTGTGCTAGCCGGTCCATCGATTTGGCACGGCACCACATCTGTTGGACTGATGCAATAGATGTCTCCCATTGGCTGTTGAGATGTAACTGCCAATCCAGAGGGGCCAGACCAAGAAAGAGGGGCAGGTGATCACTTTCAAACTCAGGGAGGACCTGAAGGTTATTTACCAAACTTAACACATTTCTACTCCTCAATTCCAGTTTAACAAAGACAACTTCCCCAACACCTTTAACTGGCAATTCTAGAGATTGAACCTGGGACCTTCTGCATGCAAAGCAGATGCTCTAGCTCTGAGCCAGAGTCCTTCCACTGAAATTGAACATATGAAGCTGCTTTATGCTGAGCCAGGTCATGGGCCCATCTCACGTAGTAGTACTCCTGTTCACAGGTTACAGTGAACAATCAGTGTACAGTGTACACTGGATTTTTCTTTACATAATTCTCATCTTATATTCAACACATGTAGAGTTGAACATGTGATCGACACCCCAAATTGATCCAGGTGATATTTGTAAAGCGAAGGTGCATTGGCTCTTTCTTACAAACGAATAGACACGCTTGCAGGATGTAATCTGTCAACAAAGCTATATTCCTCTGGCTGGAGTCTGGCACTTTTTCAGTTTAGAAACAAAGATGAATAAGGTTATTTTAGCCTTTATCAAGGCCGGGTATGTGTCCCAGATCACATGGTATATAATATGGACTCATTTCTTATTTCTCTTTGCTGTATAGGCTCCCGCTGTCTCCGTGCCTGTGTTATTTCTACTCTTGTATTCTACTGTAATATCACATGAAAAATATAAAAGAAGTTAAAAAAAAAAGAAACGAAGATGAATAAAGAAATGATAAAGTTATGCATGGAATAGTGAGAGAGACGGGATCTGGGAGACCCACGTCTGTATCCACACTCTGCCATGGAAGCTCACTTGGTGGCCTCGCGCTAGTCACATTCAGTCTAGCCTATCTCACAGGGTTGTTGTTGGGGTGATAAAATGGAGGGCAGAAAGATGCTGTAAGCTCTTTGTGTCCCCGCTGGGGAGAAAAGCAGGATATAAATATCTCCGTGAATAAATATTTTCCACCTCTCCTTTAATAGTAGAATTTATTTGATGTTAGGATTGACAGCCTCCAGGTGGGGCCTAGAGATCTCCCAGAATTACAGGAGATTTTTGGACTACAGAGATCTGTTCCTCTGGAGGAAATGGCAACTTTGATGGTGGGCTCATATCCCTGCCGAGGTCCCTCCTTTCTCCACACCTGCACCTCCGCACACTCCACCCCTAAACCTCCAGGAATTTTCCAACTCAGAGTTGGTGGCCCTACTTGAAGTTGATGGGTTGACGATATGGGACACCGAAAAGGAAATCCTTCAGGCAACACTTAATTTCTGTGATCTATTGCCACAGAGCATAATGGTGGCTGCTAATGTAAATAGCTTCATCCCAGAATTAGACACATTAGCAGAGAAGAGGTCTGTAATGGCTTAACTGAACCTCCATGTACAGAAGCAGTTTATCTCTGCGTGCCAGTTGCTAGTGACAAACAACAGGGGAGAGCGGCTGCCTTTGTGCCTTCCATGTGGACTCCCCAAAAGGGAGGAGGAGGAGATTGGATTTATATCTCACCCTTCACTACCCTATGGGCAAGTCCTTAAAGAGATGAGAGTACCAGACCACGTCACATGTCTCCTCCGTGAGCGACAGTTAGAACCGGATATGGAATAATTGATTGGTTTAGCACAGGAAAAGGTGTACGACAAGGGTGTATATTGTCACCCTGCTTATTTAATTTATATGCAGAGTACATCATGTGAAATGTTGGCCTGAATGAATCACAAACTGGAATTAAGATTGGCGGGGAAAACATCAACAGCCTCAGATATGCAGACGATACCCCTCTAATGGCAGAAAGTGAAGAGGACCTAGAGAGCCTCTTGCTCAGGATGAAAGAGGAGAGCGCAGAAGTTGGATTGAAACACAACATCAAAAAAAAATGTAAGATCATGGCATCCAGCCCTATCACTCCTTGGCAAATAGAAGGGGAAGTCATGGAAGCAGTGACAGACTTCACGTTCCTGAGATCCAAGATCACTGCAGACGGTGACTGCAGCCATGAAGTCAAAAGACGCCTTCTCCTTGGAAGGAAAGTGATGGCAAACCTAGACAGCATAATAAAAAGTAGAGACATTACCCTGCCAACAAGAGTCTGTATGGCCAAAGCAATGGTATTCCCAGCATTCCCAGTATTCCCAGTATGGCTGCGAGAGTGGACCATAAAGAAGGCTGAGTGCCGAAGAATAGATGCTTTTGAATTATGGTGCTAGAGAAGACTTTTGAGAGTCCCTTGGACTGCAAGGAGATCAAATCAGTCAGTCCTAAAAGAAATCCCCTTCCAGGGAAGGCCAGGTACTGAAGCTGGAGCTCAAATACTTTGGCCACCAAATAAGAAGGGAGCACTCACTGGAGAAAACCCTGATGCTGGGAAAGACTGAAGGTGAAAAAGAAGGGGTCAACAAAAGATGAGATGGTTAGACAGTGTCATTGATGCAACGAACATGAAGTTGAGCAAACTCTGGAGGACGATAGAGGACAGGAGGGCCTGGCGTCATGCGGTCCATGGGGTCGCAAAGAGTCGGACTTGACTGTGCGACTGAACAACAACACCTTCACTACTCAAAGGAGTCTCAGAGCGGCTTACAATCTCCTTTCCGTTCCCCTCCCCACAACGACACCCTGTGAGGTAGGTGGGGCTGAGAGAGCTCTGACTGAGAACTCCTCTTGAGAGAACTGCTCTTGAGGAAACAGCGGCTTGCCCAGCAGCTGCATGTGTAGCAGTGGGGAATCAAACCCGGTTCTCCCAGATTAGAGTCCACGCTCCCAACCACTACACCAAACTGGCTCTCCACAGTTGGCCATTGTGGAAAACAGGATGCTGGGCTACATTTACCTCCAGCCTGATCCATCAGGGATTGTCCTCAGCCTAGCCTATAGCTTCTGTTCCAGTGCTTAAGGCTTTCCTTCTTCACGTCTTTTCCCACCGCCCCGCTTTCAGGCATTCTGCTAATTCTTCTCAGAATGCTGATCACAAGGTAAAAATTGCCCACTTCGCTATTATTTTTCTTTCCAAATTGGTCTCTGGGGTGGTGAGGGGAGGATGGAGGAGAGAGAAAACCTGCAAGCCACAGTAAACCCAGCAGGCCAGCAATATTACTGATTAAGTTTTGTCATCGGGAAGGCAAAAAAGCCATGATTTTCAAAGATGCATGAGGCTGCCCCTTCCTCTCCCTACCTTCCTGGCTGATTCTCCCCAAAGACACTTCCTCCCTAGGGCAGAAATTAAGTGCAAGCCACGCTTAGGGGACTGGAGTCAGCCTGAATTCCTCAAGGCCTCATCAATCTTTCCTCCTCCTAGATACAGACAGGCAAATCTTCCCTTATTTTGTTTCTTTATATGTTTGTTTATAAAGTTATCAGGCAAAAAGGTGGCATGGTATAGCCCGATCTCCGTATAGCCCGATCTCATCAGATCTTGGAAGCTAAGCGGGGTGAGTACTTGGAAGGGAGACCACTACCACAGACTCTGCAGAGAAAAGCAAACCAGCTCTGCTTCTCACTTGCCTTGAAAACCCCTCGCTGGGGTTGCTGTAAGTCGGCTGCCACTTGATAAACATATAGAGCAGAGGTCCATCCATGGCTATTAACCACGAGGTATAGACAGAACACTATGTCTATGGGCAGTGATGCTCTGCATTCTTGGTGCTTGGGGGGCAAGAGTGGCAGGGCTTCTGGGGTTCTGACCCCACTGGTGGACCTCCTGATGGCCCCTGGCTCTTGGCCACTGTGTGACACAGAGTGTTGGACTGGATGGACCATTGATCTGATCCATCATGGCTTCTCTTGTGTACTTATGATAGAACCTTACGCACACTTAATGTTGTCAACAATTTTGGTTCCTCTCTGGGGGGGTTTGCTATGGGTTTTGTGGATTGGTTTGTGTCACACATTGCATGGTCTTTATATAAAATCTATATATGGTATCAGACATGCAGTCGTCATATAATGTATAATGCTGATTTTTATTGAGGCACATGTGGCATTACAAAAAAAATCATACATTTCATGGGGGAGGGGATTCAGTGCCAGGAAAGGCATAGAATCAGGGAACCACAGATTCCATTCGCACAAAGAAGAAACAAAATTGAAATATAGTTGAGGAAGGTCATTGAATGGGGGATCTATCCCATTTTTTTCTCCCCACGTAAAGAGTCTCAAAGCCCACTGACATTGTGTCAAAGTACCACTCAGCCAACAACAGCTAGAATTTAAAAACCCAAACATTTATATCAAAGAGGACAACAGAATCAGCCTATTGGTCCCAAAAGGAACAGGCAGCCCTAGTTAGCTGTTCAGTGTCCCTCAGCAGACCAAAGATATTTATTTTAAAAAGTCAGTTCCAGAGACTAGATAGCATTGTTAGGATAGTGTGTTGAGTGCCTGCACCGATCTAGCCAGGGCTATTTTTGGGCAGGAACGCACAGGAACGGAGTTCCGGCTGGCTCCCGAGTTGGCCACGCCCAGCAGGAACTCATTAGCATAATAGGACCCAACAACAGAAACTCATCAGGATTGGCTACATTAGGGGTGTGTGGCCTAACATGCAAATGAGTTCTTGCTACAAAAAAAGCCCTGGGTTTTGACAACAAACAAGGTAAACAGAAGCAAAAGGTGGGTGTGGCTAGATTACCACACTTCTGGTAACATGGGGTGTGGCCTAATATGCTAATGAGCTGTGATGTCAAGGGTGTGGCCTAATATGCTAATGGGTTCCTGCTGTTGGGTGTGGCCTGTTATGCTAATGAGTTCCTGCTGGGCTTTTTCTACCAAAAAAGCCCTGGATCTAGCAACATTCAGCCCAGTCCAAAGAAGTCCACTGTCCACACGGTTAAGTGTAGAAAGTATTTACAAGGTTTATTTACAAGGTTGTTTTAGTGATGCTGGTATACACAATCAACAAGCAAAGTGCTTTGCCAAGCATCCGCATATCAAGAGGGAACTGAGTAGACAGTAATCACATATATACATGTCAGTAGCCAATCATTCCTCTGTGCTGAGTCATTCTGACTTCAGCTCTCAAGCACTGGCTAAAACTAGTTTGCTCCAGTCTAATCTGTTAACACAGCATTCCATGTGCCTTGGTGTTTAGTCATGCCGGCCACATGACCACGGAAATGTCTTCGGACAGCGCTGGCTCTTTGGCTTTGAAACGGAGATGAGCACCGCAACCCTAGAGTCAGATTCGACTGGCTTTCGAGCAAGGGAACCTTTACCTTTACCTTTAATCTGTTAACTAGGAGCTGTCATCTGTCAGGCAGATGCATTTGATCTGGAACAGCTTATGTCTTAGTACATCAACAAGCATAGCAACTACACTGGAGATCATAGCAATTGCCTCCAGCTAAGACCTTGGAGAGGTAATCAGAGTAGACAATATTGATCTTGATAGATCAATGGTCTGATTTGGTATCCCTCTGCACATTGCAGTATGCGCATCAGGGTTGCCAGCCAATGGCTAGAGACCAGCAGGAGATAATAAGCAGGACATGTGGGGGCTGCCATCAGCACGACGACAGTGTGACATCACTTCCAGAAAAACCATGGAAGTGATGTCACACCACTCTGGGAATTGCTAGGTTTTTCCACAGAGTTTCCAGCAATTCCTAGAGAGGTGTAACTTCACTTCTGGGTGTTCACCAGAAGGGACATCATGCTGTTGCACTGACTGCCATTTCTTAATTAAATTTTTTTTTCTGCCAGCTGATGGAGTGGTGGTGGGAAGTTGCATTGCTGGTGAGAAATCTCCTACCGTAACAGGAGACCTAACAACCCTAATGTACGTTGAGACTATGCCAGCTTGTGAAAATGGAGTCTATGCATATAGGTTCCCTTCCTGTGATCAAGAATGCTGCTTTTCCAAAAGCCTATCCTTATGAAATTCCTATGTGTGTGCGGTGAGCCAGCCGGCTACCTCCTCCTTTGAGGATGAGGAAATGGAAGAGTCACTCCCTGCACTGGTGGAATGCCCACCTGGAACAGCTGGATTTAGAGGCAGAGCCAGCAAAAGATACATCAGGCAACGAGGGTTGTTCATTGTGGCAGGAGACAAAAGAAATGGGACAGAGGTCAGAAAGCCAGTCATCACCTGTATCTACTGAACCAGCTGAGCATAGGAGACATCAGGAACTCAGGAGAGACAAAGGAGTGCCTGGCTGATTGCACGATGGCAGGCAGCACTAGCAGAATTGCTACAGGAGTAGGAAACACAAGTCAGTGAAAGGGGACACCTGTGCTTTGTGGATGAGTCAGTCAATTAGGCTGATAAAAGGAAGAAGCCGACCAAGGCTTGGTGTGGAAGCAACTTTGCTTGCCACCTCCACTGTGAGCTGATTACTCAGCAAACAGGCTCCTGCCTTGCCGCTATGAATCCTGCTCTAGTAACTTGTGCTTGTTTTTCAGCTAGGAACCCAGACCTTGTCTTCTGCCTTGAATCCCAGGCTTTGACCCTGAACTCTCAACTTCCCTGTTTCCCCAGACCTGTGGACAGAACCTTCAGCTTCCTGACTCTGTGTTGGTTTGTTGACCTTGCTCTTATCTCTCACCTTGATTTGTTGTGTTTGCATTTGTGTTTCCTGGAAATTCTGGGTAAAGTAAAAAACATCAGGCTCTGCCCTGAATGTGATATTTGTTTACTTGATTATAACTGTGTGTGCATTCCAGAGGCTCATGTTCCGTAAATATCAGGCTTGCCCTTGAATGTGACAGTGTGTACACTTCATGCTCACAAGTCAAATAGCATTCCTTGGTGGAGAGAGTCAGTGCACTTGTGCCTGCTCCCCCTCTACAGGTGTTGATATTCATATGCAAACTGCTCTTGCCAGAAGCTAACACAAGACATGGTGGCACTAGCCTGTTTCACTTGTTACAGTTTTGGCACTCCAGCATCACATAACTGGAGAGCACACTATCTGTGATTCTCTCAATACACATTATCACCATTTTGTGTGAATACACAACCCATGTGCTTCCCAGCTTCAGAATGCAGAAGCCCATATCTGCAAGTAATCTGGGTTTCCTGTTGCATGGCACTGAAGGTGGAAAATATGTGACTTGTACTATTCTCTTGAAATGGCAACTGTGCATATCAAGGTGCTTGCAAGAAGCAAAATCTCCCTTTCCATGTGGCTGAATCACTGAAACTTCAACAAGAAGGATAACTTGGCAGGCAGGTATGAGGGCAGGAAAAGAGAAGCCTAACCAAATCAAAGTTAGTCTCATCTTTCCCGGCACTGGGCTGGCTATCAACATGGCAGAAATACCAGCATGGTCTGACAACAAACATTGAGCCTCAGCCTGAGTCTATTGGAAAAGCAATTGGGATTTGTCTGAATAAGACATTTATCCTTCAAAAGGCAGAGCAAGGGAACGCCAGCATGCCAAAGCTGAGCAGATCAATTCTACTTAACCCCTGAACTATCAATCCCTATTACATCTACACCAGCTCCAAAGGTGTAATAACCATCCTAAGCAAAATGCTGATGAGAGAAAGACACACCGCCGGGTGGTGGAGGAGGAATATAGTAATTAAAGCAGAGGAAGCCCCTTTTTTTGGACAGAGACCAGATTGATTATTCAGCCAGGGGAATGCTTCCACCAATATGTTTTTTTGGGTGGGAATCTATGTGCTTGCATAAAGGTGCTGTCAAGTCACAGCTGACATGGCAACCTCATAGAGTTTTCAAGGCAAGAGATGAACAGAGGTGTTTAGCCATTGCCTGACGCTGCATGGCAACCCTGGACTTCCACAGTGGTCTCCCCTTCAGGTACTAACCGGGACTGACCCTGCTTAGCTTCCAAGATCTGACTAGATCAGGCTAGCCTGGCCCATCCAGGTTAGGGCAGTGGGAATCTATGGATGTACACACACACACACACACAAAAAGCATGGGGAAAAGAGAAGCTATTCATGACCCACACAGTTGTGTGACAGAATTGGCTTTAAAAAAATGGAAAGTGGCCTTGGGACGTGGCCCTTTTGGAGAGTCAAGCCATTTACAGGGAGACGATGGAAGGGGGAAGAGCATGGCTCAAGACCCCCGAGCTAGAATTTTGAGCCACGTCACATTCCAGTCACATCGGGGCAATCAGCTTCATGCAACGGAGAAGCTAACTGCTGATGAATGAGATGCAAATTCGTTTTTACAGTGCAGCCATTTACTTCAGGGTTCTTCCACTTTGCGTTTTTTTTTTAAATAAGCTGAATTGCTGGGGAAGGGGAAACTCCCCCTTCTAAAATAGATCCCTGCGATTTCCCCTTTTCCACATTGGGGGGGGGAGTGTGTTACAACCAGGAAGGAATTTGGAAGAGGGTGCAGGAAGAGCTGGGGTGTCATCGGCAAGAGAAATACAAAACTCCGAAGAGCAAGTCAGTTGGCAGCAGGCAAAATGTAGCCGGAGACGAGACAAAACGCTGCTCTCGCCCCCATCAATTACGGGCACTCAGCAGCCCCTCCTGTGGCGAACCGCTGGGACCATCATTATCTGCAGCACTGACATTTGGAACCTCAGCATCCTCGCTAATTTATTGAGAGTATCTTTATAGGCACAGTGGCAGGGCTGTGTGAAAATAGCTATTCATCAAACAGCTCCCGTCATTCAGCCCGGGGGCCCTGCAGTTGTGGGAACTGTTCAGTTCTCAGTCGGACAGGGACTCAAATGTTCTGCATCCTGCAGCCAGGCCAAGAAACAGGCAGTCCATAAATTGTGCAGATGATACCTCCCTTCATATTCGAGTCTAGATTACTGAAGGGTGCTGTACCGGGGGCTGCCCTCATAGATAATCCAGAAAACTCAGTCAGTGCAAACAGTAACATGCCATATAGTATTGGGTGACAGCTGCCAAATGACATTACCAAGGGTGTTTGCAGAGGGGGTGAGAAGAAGAAGAGATTGGATTTATACCCCGCCTTTCACTACCTAAGGGAGTCTCAGAGGGGCTTAAAAACTCCTTTCACCTCCCCACAACAGACACCCTGAGAGGTAGGTGGGGCTGAGAGAGCTCTGACAGAAACTGCTTTTTTTTTTCAAGAACAGTTCTTGACAGAACTATGGCTTGCCCAAGGTCATCCAGCAGGTGCAAGTGGAGGAGTGGGGAATCAAACCCAGTTCTCCCAGATTAGAGTCCGCCCTCTTAACCACTACACCAAACTGGCTCTCACACCAAACTGAGGGGACACTGCTGCCCAGTCCTAAATTTATTGATCTGCGTCAGGTGATTTTAGGGTCACTCATCTCCTGGAATTACTGACCTCCAGATTACCAAGATTAGTTCCCCTGGAGAAAATGGATGCTTTGGAGGGTGGACTCTATGGAATTATACCCTGCTGATGCCCCTCCCCTTGCTAAACCCAGCCCTCACAGGCCCCACCCCACCCCAAATCTCCAGGAATTTCCCAAACTGGAGTTGGCAACCATAGGTGATCTGTAACCGACTTCGTCTTCCCCTTCTCCAGTTATTTCTGCAGACTCTTTTGCATATTCCTATCGTCAGGTCCTTTCACTAGCTGTCTATCCATTCAGGGTCCAATTCCAGGTGCTTCTAAGTCTTCCATGGCCTGGGGCCTACATAGGGGTGCCAGCCTCCAGAGGGTGGCTTCTATGGCATTGTACCCCACTGGGGTCCCTGTTCTCCCCAGGTTCCACCCCCAATTCTCCAGGAGTTTCCCATCCTGGAGATGGCAACCTAGGCCCACAGTGTTCCCATATGGCAGTTAATTGGCTGTGCCTGTTGGCTGTGCCCACTCAGCCTATTCTGGGGCAACCCAGGCTTGGACTTTCTCTGTGGAACTGACCTGCAGAAGAGGTCCCATGAGGCTGTTAAACAGAACTATTCCACAGTGGAAGAGGAGGAGGAAGAAGAGAAGAAGAATAAGAATCAGTTTTATACCCCGCTCTCCACTAGGGGTCCCAAATCCCCCCGGGGGGCGGAATTCCCCCCCCCCCGGTTTCGAGCCCCGATTCCCGCTCCCGCGGAATCGGGGCCTGGGGGAAACCCCACCCCCGCACGTGTTTTCCCCTCAAATGGCGTCGCCTCGCCCCCAGCGTGTGACATCACTTCCGGGTGACGCACACGCGCGCGCACGAAGAGGACGCCGTCCGGGAGCCCCCCCGCTTCCGGACGAATTTGATTTGGCAACCCTACTCTCCACTGCCTGAAGGAGTCTCAGAGTGGCTTACAATTGCCTTCCCTTCCTCTCCCTACAACAGACACCCTGTGAGGTGGGTGGGACTGAGAAAGTTCTGAGAGAACTGTGACTGGCCCAAGGTCACCGAGCTGGCTTCCTGTGGAGGAGTGGGGGATCAAACCCGGCTCTCCAGATTAGAGCATTGTACACAACTGAGTTCCCTCTCCTCCCCAAACACCATGGTCCCCAGGCTTCATGTCCAAATCTCCAGGAATTTCCCTATGCCAGAGTTGGCAACCCTACCAGTTGGAGAAAGCCGAACAGAGAGTCCAGTAGCAAGTCTGTAATGACAGTGGGCCTAGATGAAAAAGAATTCCCAGTGTAAGCTCTCATTTCTCCACACCGTTCAAGCATTTCTGTCCCCAACCGCTGTTTTCACTTATTCACAAAGGCATCACACTTCAAAAGATCTTCTTTTTGAAAAGTACGCAGACAGATGAGTGATTTCAGCTTAGCGTACTTTATTTGGTGTAGAACAAGACAACTTTAGCCCGCTCACAGGCTGGCTTATATCCTCCGTGAATCCACCACCCAAAATACACACCCCACTTCCCAATAGGTCCAAACTAGTAGCTGAGAGTTCCACAGGCTCTCAGCCCGGAGCCTAGCCCTCTGATTGGTGCGGGCTAGGATCCGTATCGTCCTTTGTCTGTCGGAGCAAAGCTCAATGCTTGTGCTTGACTGGATTTGATTCCCCACTCCTCCACTTGCACCTGCTGGATGACCTTGGGAACAGCTCTTCTGTTCTGGCACAGCTGTTCTTGAGAAAGAGCCGTTTCTGTCAGAACTCTCTCAGCCCCACCTATCTCACAGGGTGTCTGTTGTGGGGAGGGGAAAGGAAAGGAGTTTGTAAGCCGCTCTGAGACTCCTTTGGGTAGTGAAGGACAGGGTATAAATCCAATCTCTTCTTCTCTTCTTCTGCTGTTGGACTCTTTTCTACCCATAATCACAGTTTGCCCTATTTTAACTGAGCCTTGAAAGAGGCTCCCCCATGAAGCTCAACCTAACCTGCCTCACAGGGTTGTTGTGAGGACAGAACTATGCCTCCCTGGAAGAAAAGCGGGATTTAAAAAATCTGTAGAGAGATGAAAACAATAAATAAGGTTTTTAAAAGTAAACGAACGGGGGTGGGGGTTGTGCATAACCCTCGTAGCCTCAAGGGGTCAAGGCCGGACATCAGTCCCTGAAAGAGACCTGATTGTTTCCACAGTTAATTTTTGTTGCTGTTCAGTCGCACAGTCGAGTCCGACTCTTCGCCATGGACAAGATCACGCCAGGCCCTCCTGTCTTCCGCCGTCCTCCGAAGCCCGCTCAATTTCATGTTCGTTGCATCCATGACGCTGTCTAACCATCTCATCCTTTGCCATCCCCGTCTTCTTTGACCTTCAATCTTTCCCAGCATCAGGGTCTTCTCCAGTGAGTGCTCCCTTCTCATTTGGTGGCCAAAGTATTTGAGCTTCAGTATCTGGCCTTCCAGGGAACAGTCAGGGTTCATTTCTTTTAGGACTGACTGATTTGATCTTCTTGCAGTCCAAGGGACTCTCAAGAGTCTTCTCCAGCTACAGGCATCCTATTGGCCCACTTGGCTTAAGAGCATTAATGCTTTCTGAATATAAAGATACTCCCTTTGATTAATGCAGCCATCGATATTAGCAACAAACTGAATAGGCATAAAAAATAATTAGCACCATTCAACTAGATATTTATTTCTTCCTAATTGTCTCACAGCTTGTTTCCCTGACAGCGCTGGAACACTCAGTCAGTAGCAGTGAGTTATGAAGAAAAGCACGTGTCTGGCTCAGGTTGAAGTGGGTGGGAACATCCCCCCCCCATTTTCCTCACAGAAAGGACAACCAAGATGTTAAGATGAGGAGAACATATGGAGCATATGGAGCAGAGGTCCATCAGTGGCTATTAGCCACAAGGTATAGCTAGGGGCTCTGGGGGCAAGTGATGCTCTGTCTTCTTGGTGCTTGGGGGGGGGGTCAACAGTGGGAGGGCTTCTAATGTCCTGGCCCCACTGCTGGACCTCCTGATGGCACTGGTATTTCTGGCCACTGTGTGACACAGAGTGTTGGACTGGATGGGCCTTTGGCCTGATCCAACATTGGCGTCTCTTATGTTCTTATGTTCTTAACAGAGGATGCCTCAGGCAAGGTGGCCAATATGGTATTGATAAAGGGAGACTTTTTAAAGACTTTCTTGCCTCTGGAACCACACTTTTGCCTCAGAGAGTGCCATTATTCCCTTCCTTCTAGAGTTGCCAGCCTCCAGGTGGGGGCCTGAAGATCTCTGGGAATTACAGCTGATCTCCAGATGGAAGAGATGAGTCCCCCTGGAAAAAATGGCTACCTCAGAGGGTAGTCTCTGTGGCACTTTGGCCCTCTGAAGTCCCTCTCCTCCCCAACCCTCCCTCCCCTGGCTCCACTCCCAAATCTCTGGGAATTTCCTAACCCAGAGTTGGCAAACCTAACCTGAAGGTTGGAACCCCCTCCTCGTAGCGGAATGGTCACAGGGGGCTGTAGCACCATCTGGGTCGGGAGCCCATGGCTTGGGTCACAGTGCAAACTCACAGGCCCAGGGGGAGGATTTTCTATTTCTTGGCTCCATCGTAAACCCACAGGCAGACGGCGACCAAGAAATCAGGCAATTGAGACTGAGGCTGCGGTCACACGAAGCATTAGCTACACTACAGAGACGGAAGATAGGCTGATTTTCCGGGCACGATCACAGCGCCACATCTGGGAAGCGTAGAGCTCCCGTGGCGAACCCGAGGCTTCCCATCGAAGATGCGGGGTAAAAAAACCTAGTACCTCCGAGGTACTAGTTTCCGGAAACCACAGGGCAAGGGCGGGCGCCTGATCGCGTTTCCAGTGGTAGGTCGTGGCATCCGGCGCCCGCCCATGTCTAGTCGCTAAAAGGTTTTTTTTTTTCCAAGTCTCCACGGGATGCACACAAGCACCCAACAACGCATGCGCACACTTCGTTTAAAAACAAACAAAACAGCCCCCTCCTCTTTTACATACACCCCCCCCCCACTCCTGGCTCGGCCTGCTCGAGAGGAACTATCTGCACCCGGCGGCAGAGGGGGAGGTGCAGGGGGGCATGGCGGGAGGGCGGCCCGGCTGAAGCTCCTCCTGGAGGGGACCGGACGGAGGACACAGTTTGCATTCCTCTGCAGCCCTGGAAGGGGTTAAACCCGCAGAGTCTTTTGCTAGAGAGGCCGCAGGATTGTCCTGTGATCAGCTCCTCCCCCCTAACCACGGGACCTGGATGGGACCTCTACGGGACGTCTGATCACACAACCGCGCGTTATTTTGCTCTGGGGCAAACAGCCATGCTCCCCCCACACACCAAGATCACACCAAGCCTGAACTCTCTCTAGAAGAGAAACGGACTTAACTGAGGCTATCGTACTTTGGTCACATTATGAGGAGACAAGACTCACTGGGAAAGACAATAATTCTAGGAAGAGTAGAAGGCAGCAGGAAAAGAGGAAGACGCAACGTGAGATGGAATGACTCAATCAGGGAAGCCACGGCTTTCAGTTTGTAAGACCAGAGCAAAACTGTTAACAATAGGATGTTTTGGAGGTCATTAATCCACAAGTTCAACCATCTTTCTCTTTAGAACATGTTGCATATACTGACAGAGCTTATTTAGTCCTTTTCCAGATCAATAATCATTCATTCGTTTAGAGAACTTAAATATGAAGTTTATACTTTAGGATTGATACAGTTACAGTCAAATTAATACGTTGTATTTTTTGTTGAGTTATGTTTACGTTACTCGTTTCATGTTTGTGCCATTTTCTCCCACAAATTGATACTTTATGCATTTTGAGATGTGTTGCTGTTTACAAATTTTTTCTTAATAAAAAAAAAATAAAGCCAGAAGAGACCTGATGGCACTTAACAAGCACACGCCTGTACTTGCAGCCTGCATTTGCCTCTCCCCCCAGCTAGGCTTGTTGACCCCCAAAATCCAGCCCTGAGCCCACGACTGAACGCTTAAAACGAAGCACCAGTTTCCCAATGAACCTCAAATAAATGTTACATTACTGGTGACGCCTCAGCCATCTCCAGGGACAATTAAACACCTACCTCTTTAAAAGCTAAAATAAAAACCTCCCAACGCAGATTGTCTTATTGCTGAAGACAGGTCTCGGAGGCGAATGACAAATCCTGGCCTCTATCTGTCAGTTGTGTTGTTATTTCATGAATGCTAAGAGCATCAGTCTGAATTCCATCCGCTGGTTAAGACATCCTACTCCGTATGAAACAACTGTTACTCTCTGCATCCGAACAGTGCAATACCGCCCCCATGTGTGGGGAAGTTGTCTGGCAGGGATACCAGAAACAAAAGAGTTGTGTTTTTTTCCACTTTCCCTCACAACCACTGTAGAACAAGAAGAGGCTAAAAGAGAAGAAGCACAAAAATTGCTTCGATGGATCGGACCAGGGTGGATGTCAGCTAGTACTTTCACCTGCTCTCCCTCATTTTCTTTGAGCCGTATTTTGTGGATATAGATTTTTTTGTTGTTGTTCAGTGGCACAGTCGAGTCCGACTCTTCGCGACCCCATGGACCAGCTCCCGCCAGGCCCTCCTGTCTTCCGCCGTCCTCTGAAGTTGGCTCAATTTCATGATCGTTGCATCGATGACACTGTCTAACCATCTCATCCTTTGCCGTCCCCGTCTTCTTTGAGCTTCAATCTTTCCCAGCATCAGGGTCTTCTCCAGTGAGTGCTCCCTTCTCATTTGGTGGCCAAAGTATTTGAGCTTCAGTTTCATTATCTGGCCTTCCAGGGAACAGTCAGGGTTGATTTCTTTTAGGATTGACTGATTTGATCTTCTTGCAGTCCAAGGGACTCTCAAAAGTCTTCTCCAGCACCATAGTTCAAAAGAATCTATTCTTCGGCGCTCGGCCTTCCTTATAGTCCAACTCTCGCGGCCATACATGACTACTGGGAATACCATTGCTTTGACCATGCGGACTTTTGTTGGCAGGGTGATATAGATTTTAGCTGGCTTTTAAATGATTCAAGTCACTTTGAGTCCCATTGATTGGGAGAAAGAATATGAATATGTTAATTAATTAAAGACCCACAGTTAGGATGGCTTCCAAAACCGTCTTACAGGTTTCTACCTGGTCTTGTTGTAGAATCAATCACATGAGGTATCCACCAATGTTCTAGCTTTTTAGTTTCCACGTTGTAATGTTACGGGAGCAGCTCTTAGCTTATTTCCCTGTTCATCTCTGTTTCTCTTAACCAATCTGCATGTGTACACCAAGAGAATATTACCATTTACGTGATCATTCATACATTTGTAACTGAAATTCTTCTTGTGGTGCTTTATCAATGTGCAGGAGTGTATGGGCACATAAACCACATGTGACACAGTATGAATGTTGATGCAGTTGTACATGTGATGACATCCAGGTTGTTTGGGGGGGAGATGCAAATGAAAGGAAAGAATGTTGATTCTCCTGGACTTCTCAGTGGCTTTTGATACCATCAACAATAGTATCTTGGGCTGGAGGGGGGGGTGACACCTGGCTTCAGGGGTTCCACTTGTACTATACCAGGGGTGTCAAACATGTGGCCCGTGGTCCAGATCAAGCCCCCGGAGGGCTTCCATCAGGCCCGCAGTGGAACTGGCCATCTCCTGCTTCCAGTTCTGCTGCTGTTGCTGCTGCATCATAGCTTGCTTCGCCAGACTCTCTTAATCACTCAGCCGTTTCATGTTTTCCCCTGGGTCCTAGACTCAGAACTCTGAGCATGAGATTTCTGTGGTGAATGTCAATAAATCAAAACTAGCTTTGCAACCTACAGATACGCACCTGAACAGCATACTCAAGATTGCAACAGCACAGACATTTTGATGCAATAATTCAGAACAAGAGGTGTCAGTTATCAGACACTGTTAAATAAACAAAATATTGCAAGAGTGCTAATGTTTTAAGCATGTTTTTATTTTAACTAAAGAAAACCCTTTGTGTCTGTGTCCTTTCTAAAGTTTATATCTCCTCTACCTGGCATTACATTTTATGACACACGTGGCCCGGCCCAACAAGGTCTCGTTTATGTCAGATCTGGCCCTCATAACAAATGAGTTCGACACCCCTGTACTAGACCAACTAATTTCAAACAGCGTTGGGGGACTGCAGCTGGGCTATGGGGTCCCATAGGGTTCAATCTTGTCCCCCATGCTATTTGACATCTAGATGGAACCGTTGGGAGGCACCTCACTTTGGAATGCTCATCCCCTTGAGACTCACCTGCAACTACTTTAATTTCTTTTCGGTGCCAGATTAAAACATATCTTTTTACCCAGTCTTTTAATTAGGGATTTTATCTGATCATCCTTTCCGTGGTCTGCTCTGTTTTATGGACAGCGTTTTTTTTCCTATTTATGTCTAATGGCTTGTTTTCAATGGCTTGTTTTTTATACTGTGGCTTTCAATTGTAAACCAACCTGAGCAGGACTCTGAGGAGGAGAGCACAGAAATATTCTAAATAGACAAAGAATGCTGGGTGCAGAGCAGGATCCAAATCTAGGATTTATCTCCGAAAAGTCAGAACAATAAGAGAAGGTGGGACATCTGGTCATTCTTAATCTGGAAGTGCTTCCGACAGGGAGCAGTTCTTTTAAGCACATTATCAGAGCATGGTGGAGAGAATAAAGATATGTCCTTATCTAATAACAACAATGCTCCAACCCTCACATGTGCAAAGTCTCCATTGCCTCTGGCCTTACAGACTTCCCAGTTGCCTGAGCCCAGCTGGAAATTCTTCATCCTCAGTGCCAACCCCCCATCCTTAAGAAACAGAGGAGCAGGAGAAAAAATGGCCCTTTTAGTGAGACTCTTAAGAATTTCCCCTGGTCTCTGTGGCCTTTACCATAGAGATTAGAGGAATTCCTAGAGCGTCACGCAGAGGTGATGTCGCATCCTCTTCAAACTCCACCCCCCCCAGGCACCAACCCTTAAATGTCCCAACATTTGCAGAGGCAGTGCTGAAGACCCCATGTCCTTATGATTATTCATTTCTGACTAGACTAGACAGACCTAGTCCTCAAAAATACCCGTTTCTCCTATTCTTTCCTTGATATTTCTGAAATGTTGCTCTGTGCTTCATTCCACTTCTGAATTCCTCTTGGAGTAGAAACATTTCAAAAATTAATTCCACACTCAGAGCCATGTGTGGTTCCACTAGGGCTGCCAACCTCCAGGTGGGGCCTGGAGATCTCCCAGAATTGCAACTGATCTCCAGACGACCAAGATTAGTTCCCCAGGAGAAAATGGCTACTTTGGAGGCTGGGCTCGACAGCATTATACCCTGCAGAAGTCCCTCCCGAAGCCCCATCCTCCCCAGGCTCCATCCCCAAATCTCCAGGAATCCCCCAACCCAGAATTGGTAACCCTAGGTCCCACACCTGTATATCTAGCACATTTTTTACTCCACCCTTCTTCCAAAGGAAGGTTCTCTGTTTTAGTCTCACTGTAAATCTGTGAGGTAGGTCACCCTGTGAGATAGAAGAAGAGATTGGATTTATACCCCGCCCTTCACTACCCAAAGGAGTCTCAGAGGGGCTTACAAACTCCTTTCCATTCCCCTCCCCACAACAGACACCCTGTGAGCAATGTTCCCTTTAAGCTGTGGAGTCTTGTGAGCAAAAATTCTACTGTGTGAGCTACTGGCATTAAAGTTGTGAGCCAGCGATTTGGCTGCTGCATCAATTAGTATGCTCTGGAGCCCTCCATCCTGAGCTAAGACAAAAATGTGTGAGCTGGAGGCTAAAAAACTGTGAGCTAGCTCATACTAACTCAGTTTAGAGGGAACACTGCCTGTGAGGTAGGTGGGGCTGAAAGAGCTCTGACAGAAACAGCTCTTTTTCAAGAACTGCTCTTATCAGGACTACGGCTTCCCCAAGGTCATCCAGCCAGGTGCAAGTGGAGGAGTGGGGAATCAAACCCGGTTCTCCCAGATTAGAGTCCGCACACTTAACCACTACACCAAACTAGTGTAGAGATAGTGTAACAGGCACAATGTCTCCCAGCAAGTTTCATGAGAGGGTGGGCTTTTGCAGCCAAAGCTTCCAGCTCCGAGCTTGACAGGCTAACCAGCATACCACTAATTCCCAAGGACAAAAGGGGTTTCCTTTCATGGAGGGCAACATCCTCACACACACACACCACTGCTAAAACGCCTCACCAAATGGTGCTCCTGGGGGACATGGAACAATGGAAGGGAACCAGCAGTATACAGCAGGAAGGGGGAAATGAATGAAAATCACCCCCCACCCACCCAAGACGTTGTGGAAGTCTTCCACTGGATCCAACCCCATGGATCCACTGGGTTCCTACAGTTCTTTCACACCTTCCAGTTTGGTGTAGTGGTTAAGAGCCAGTTTGGTGTAGTGATTAAGTGCATGGACTCTAATCTGGGAGAACCGGGTTTGATTCCCCACTCCTCCACTTGCACCTGCTGGATGACCTTGGGCAAGCCATAGTTCTGATAAGAGCTGTTCTTGAAAAAGAGCAGTTTTTGCCAGAGCTCTCTCAGCCCCACCTACCTCACAGGGTGTCTGTTGCGGGGAGGGGAAGGGAAAGGAGTTTGTAAGCTACTCTGAGACTCCTTTGGGTAGTGAAGGGTGGGGTATAAATCCAATCTCTTCTTCTTCTTCCCCATTAACCATGTCCACGTGCATAGTGATCGAACACTACCAAAAAGAAGCAATGCAACTTTATTTAGAATTTATCAGTGATGTGTGACTTGTTGCTGATCCATACGTGCACTTCCAGGCACATGTAAAAGCATTCCCTGCCTGTCCTTTGCAAGGAGCCACATAAGAACATCAGAAGAGGCCTGCTGGATCAGACCAGTGGTCCACCTAGTCCAGCATCCTATCTCACACGGTGGCCAACCAGTTCCTCTGGACAGCTAACAAAAAGGCCTAGAGGCCGAGGCCTTCACCTGATGTTGCCTCCTGGCTCTGGGATTCACTGAATATGGAGGTTCCCTTTAGCCAGCATGGCTATTTGCCACTGATAGCCTATCCTTCATGGATCTATCTAATCCCCTTTGAAAACTGTCCATTCCTGTGGCCATCACTACATCCTCTGGCAGCAAATTCCACATCTGAATCCCTCGCTGTGCAAAGAAGCATTGGTGAGGTTGCTTCAAATGCCATCAGGACAGTAGGGTTGCCAAATCGATTTGACTCACTGGCAGGGGAGGCTCCTTCCCATCCGGGAGTCTTCTGGGTGTGTGCGCGCGCGCGCCGCCGGAGCATCACCGGAAATGACGTCACACGCTGGGTGGGGCCACACCATTTGGGGGGAAAACTCTTTGTTTTCCCCTCAAATGGCGTGGCCCCGCCCCCAGCGTGCGACGTCACTTCCGGGTGACGCGCACGCGGGGGTGGGGGTTCCCCCGGGCCCCAATTCCGGTGCGCTGGGAATCGGGGCTCCGAAACGGGGGATTCCCCGCCCCCCGGCTGCATTTGGCAGCCCTACAGGACAGTGAAGGGGCAATGCTTCACAAATGGAAAAGGCAGAATACGGCTAACGGAGCCCCACTCTCATCAAAACCATATATCTGAGCAAATGTGCAAGTGATGTACGGCAGCACACTGAATGCCATCATGAAACGACAGAGCCGGAAAGAAGAGGGGTTTAGAAAACACTGTTAAATATTCTCCGCTAAAGCTGCAGGGTTTGTGTGTGTGTGTGTGTGTGTGTGTTTTCCCCCTTCCTCCCTTACATTTGCCAGGTTTTCAAAGCCATCTGCTCTCAGAACCTACCTGCCTTGTTGTTTACCACAGGCTGTCTGTCTGTTTTAACAACCTCCGGAGGGACTCTGCACACCTCATTATGTAAAGTTGCTGCTTATGCATTCACTTCGGCGCTTGTCTCAGTAATCTGCACACACCAAACCTTCCGCTAAAGATGCAACATCCCTCTTTAGAGCCTGCCGATCAAAAACAATAGTCGGCTGTGTCATAGCAAGACAAAACACAGCCTCCTGTGTTTTATTGATGCGATACAGGGCTGATCTGAGTCTCTGCTTAAAGCAGTTTTTGTGTGTGTGTATGTGTGTGTGATTTAAGACATGCTTTCTCTGGCATATACACAGGAATGCAATAAAACACATCCCACTTTAAATGTTTCTCTTTTTGTTATGTATTAAAGGTAAAGGTAAAGGTTCCCTTGCTCGAAAGCCAGTTCAGTCTGACTCTAGGGTTGCGGTGCTCATCTCCGTTTATTCCAGGACTGGGTACCAGAGACTGGCTGAACTTGGAGCTCTAGAACAATAGCCCACCAGGACTCTGGAGGTGACCAATGAGAAACTAATGTTAATGTAAATAGCCTATTGTTGGGTGTGTTTGGGTGTGGGTTTTGTATGCTATTTAAACAGGGTTGCTCCCCTAAGGTTTCAGTCTTGTATCTGCTGAATCACTAGACGTGGGGTCTGCTCGTCCGTGGAACCCAGTATTTAACATTTTTTTAGTGGTGCAGTGGTGATGCCTGTCCAAAATCCAGTATCTCTTCCCACTCAAGTTTTAAGAGCTCTGTAAATCGCAACCAATGGGGTGTTTCATACATCACATGCAGCGAGAGCATGGTGGAGAGGTTAGACATGGAGGACTCAGATCTGAGAGACCCAGGCCCAAATCTTTGCGACCACATGGACAACATCACGCCAGGCCCTCCTGTCTTCCATCGTGCTCTGGAGTTTTCTTAATTTCATGTTCATTGCATTGATAAAACTGTCTAACCATCTCATCCACTGTTGTCCCCTTCTTCTCTTACCTTCAGTCTTTCCCAGCATCAGGGTCTTCTCCAGTGAGTGCTCCCTTCTCATTTGGTGGCCAAAGTATTTGAGCTTCAGCTTCAGTATCTGGCCTTCCAGGGAACAGTCAGGGTTGATTTCTTTTAGGAATTTCATGGCTGCAGTCACAGTCTGCGGTGATCTGGGATCCCAGGAACGTGAAGTCTGTCACTACTTCCACGACTTCCCCTTCTATTTGCCAAGGAGTGATGGGGCCGGATGCCATGATCTTAGTTTTTTTGATGTTGAGCTTCAAGCCCACTTTTGCGCTCTCCTCTTTTACTCTGAGCAAGAGGCTCTTTAGATCCTTTTCACTTTCAGCCATTAGAGTGGTATCATCTGCATATCTGAGGTTGTTGATCTTTTCCCCAGCAATCTTAATTCCCGCTTGTGATTCATCCAGGCCAGCATTTCGCATGATGTACTCTGCATATATATTAAATAAGCAAGGTGACAGTATACATCCTTGTCGTACTCCTTTTCCTATGCTGAACCAATCAGTTGTTCCATATCCGGTTCTAACTGTCGCTTCTTGGCCCTTATACAGGTTTCTCAAGAGACATGTGAGGTGGTCTGGTACTCCCATCTCTTTAAGGACCTGCCATAGTTTGTTGTGATCCACACAGTCAAAGGCTTTAGCATAGTCAATGAAGCAGAAGTAGATATTTTTCTGGTACTCTCTTGCTTTTTCCATAATCCAGCGAATGTTGGCAATATGATCTCTCGTTCCTCTACCTCTTCGAAACCCAGCTTGTACTTCTGGTAGTTCTCTATCCACGTACTGTTGAAGCCTAGCTTGTAGGATCTTGAGCATGACCTTGCTAGCGTGTGATATGAGTGCAATTGTGCGATAGTTTGAACATTCCTTGGCGTTGCCCTTCTTTGGGATTGGAATGTATACTGATCTTTTCCAATCCTGTGGCCACTGTTGCATTTTCCAAATTTTTTGGCAAATTGCGTGCAGCACTTTAACAGCATCATCTTTTAAGACTTTGAATAGCTCAGCTGGGATACCATCACCTCCACTAGCTTTGTTGTTAGTAATGCTTTCTAAGGCCCATTTAACTTCACATTCCAGGATGTCTGGCTCGAGGTCAGTGATTATACCGTCGTGGTTGTCAAGGACATCGAGGTCTTTCTTGTATAGTTCTTCTGTGTATTCTTGCCATCTTTTCCTAATCTCTTCTGCTTCTGTTAGGTGCCTACCGTTTTTGTCCTTTATCATGGCCAGCTTTGCATGGAACGTTCCCTTGATTTCTCCAATTTTCTTGAAGAGATCTCTAGTCCTTCCCATTCTATTGTTTTCCTCTATTACTTTGCATTGTTCACAATAATACTGATGCATTAATATGGTCATGGAGATGTCTGTCTACCAGCTTAACCCTATGTTTCAGAACGCTTAAAATGTTTTCCAAAGATGCTCACATTTCTAAAACGTTTGGTTTCTGAGATCTGACGAGATCAGACTAGACTGGGCCATCCAAGTCAAGGCTCCAGACATCTAGGGATGTTTAAACACTTAACCAGTTTGGCTTGTAGCCTATTCATCAATTACAAACAGGGCTCCAGTTTTTAGTAATGCAGTTTGACTTTCCACAAACAGTTCAGGCCTGTTCAGGTTACATACATATGTGCTGAGCGGTCGGGTTAGAACGGATAAAAGGAAGTACTTCTTCACCCAAAGAGTGATTAACACTTGGAATTCACTGCCACAGGAAGTGGTGGCAGCTACAAGCATGGACAGCTTCAAAAGGGAATTAGATAAGCATATGGAGCAGAAGTCCATCAGTGCCTATTAGCCACAAGGTATAGATAGGGGCTCTGGGGCAAGTGATGCTTTGTATTCTTGGTGCTTGGGGGGGGGGGGGAAGAGTGGGAGGGCTTCTAATGTCCTGGCCCCACTGGTGAACCTCCTGATGGCACTGGTATTCCTGGCCACTGTGTGATACAGAGTGTTGGACTGGATGGGCCTTTGGCCTGATCCACATTGGCATCTCTTATGTTCTTATGTGCTGTCAAGTCACAACCCACTTACAGTGACCTCAGCAAGCGGCTTTCAAGGCAATTGAGAAGCTGAGGTTGTTCGCCCATTGCCTTCCTCTGCTGAGCGTTCCTCGGTAGCCCCCCATCCAAGGACTGACCCTCCTTCGCATCTGAGATCTGACGAGATCTGGCTATACCATATCCTTCCATATCCCCTCTGCTCAGGTTCCCTTTCCTATATTCAAACAGTGTGGTGCAGTGCAATTGGCAGTGTTTCACGCACGCACATTCTCAGCCAGATGGAAATCCCACTGTCCCCCTCCCCCACAGACCTATTGTCACTGCACACCACTGGAAAGCCCATCCTAGAAATAAACAGTGAGCGAATCAATCAGCCGGTGATTACAAATAAATGTCATATTTTTCAAGTCTAACTCCCTGATGTTCATACTATCAACTTTTGCCTGTCTGCATTTTTGCATAGCCTTATTATTGACCTGACCCAAACATCCGAGACACTGGCAGAATCAAATTCAACCTCCTTTTTAATACCACGTGTCCCCCCCCCCCCCCCCCCCGCCCCATTCTGCACTAAAATTGAGTTCAGCCTTCTTTTTATTCCGGGTTTTTTCCTGATTCTGTATTACATTACCTCCCTTCAGTGGTCAGCCCGGTTTCAGCCTGCTGTTGCCCTGGATTATTTGGATGCTGTTTTGCTGTGGACTTAAATCGCCTCGACTCAAACACTGAGAAAATCCAGAGTGGCAGGCAAATGCGGAAAGGACCTCTAAGAACAGTCAAAAGTCCATCCAGCCTTGTGTCCCATTTCCCACAAAGGCCAAACAAATGCCCCTAGAAGTCCCACGAGCTGGATTTAACAGGCCAGTGCTTCGCCCAGTTGTTGACCCCTGAAACTGGCATTCAGAAGAAGACAGCCTCTGACCATGGAAGTACTTTTCCTATGACCAGGCAGCAGAACACAAGCCTGGCAGCTTGAGGCTTCCCACAGTCCAGTCTTGCAGAGGAAGAGCGCAGAACACTTTAGACGTCAATAGGAGCAAGGCGCCTACTCTGGCTGAAGGAAACAGGGGGCTCTCAGTTCCCTATGCAACTCCTCAGCTGGGCTCTAAGTTTTCCTGTGGTCTTGACTCCACCCTCATGCTGTTCATGGGAGTCCCCAGTCCCCCAGCAGCAGCACTGGGGGGGGGGCATTTTGGGTTGCAATGGGAGGGTCTAGGCAAGGAAGTCCTACTTTACTGATGGGAATCCACTCCATCAGTGAGATTAAGGAAGTCCTACTTCACTTATGGGCTGCGGTGGCTCAGTGGTTAAGACGCTGAATTGCAGACCGGAAGGTCGGTAGTTCAGCAGTTCGAGACCCAAGTCCCTCATGACGGAGTGGGCTCCCATCTCTGGTCCCAGCTCCTGGCCAACCTAGCAGTTCGAAAGCAAGAAATTGCAAGTAGATACATAGGTACCGCTTCAGTGGGAAGGTAACAGCGTTCTGTGCACCTCAGTGTGTAGTCATGCCGGCTGAAGAAGTCTTCAGACAGTGCTGGCTCTTCAGCTTGGAAACGGAGATGAGCATCGCACCCTAAAGTTGGTTTTGACTGGCTTTCGAGCAAGGGAAACCTTTACTACTTCACTTATGGAAATCCACTCCATCAGTGAGATATGGCAGTGGGATCCAACTCCCTGTCTATTGCCCCTGTCATTTCATGCAACCTCAAGGGCAGGGGTCTTTAACCAACGGCTCTAGAGCCTGCATGGAATCAAATATGGCTCTTTAAAAGGAAAAAATCTTGACTTTAAGGTATATTAGAGGGTAGGTGGGATGCTAGAATAACCAATATGTGAAGGGCAATGGCAGGAAAACATTTGTTGGAACCAAAGTACTTCTTACCTGTGTATATTTATGACTTATTGTGAGATCTCATTTGTGCTGCTTCCTAATAAAGGACTTACAACAACCAGAGTCTGGGCTGCAGGAAACATTATGGATTATTAATCATTAAAGTGTAGATTTCCCATTCTGCAAATACAGCTTTCTTCTATTGGCTCTTTGTTAATCTCTTGCTCTGAATTTCAACACTGTCATTTGACTTCAATGACCCCCAGCTCTTGGGGGCACCACATAGCTGCTTTGAAGAATTCACAGAATCCTCCAGAGCACTTTGAACACCAACCGTATTTATTACTTATTCATCTCCAGGGGCAAACCATCCCGAATCAGTCCCCCGAGAAGAGGAAACGAGTCAAGAAGATGGAAGCACAATTTATGAATTGTAACAAGAAATCCTGATAATGTGGAACCCCATTGAAACTGTGGTTCTCTCTCTGCACTGCGGCTTTGTTTCTCCTCCTTTTGATCACCTAAAGATCTTATTATCCATACATTTGGCTACAGCCGTCACCACTGAGCCAAGATGGAGCCCTCCTACCACCTGCTTAATGAGCACAACATAATTCACATCAGGTTTTGATTACCCTTATGAAAATACCGGCCTTCGCTCTGCTTTCACAATTATGGAATCTCTAACTTCCAATTACCTCCCTTTTATTAACAATCACCATTAAATGCATTAAATAATGTTTCCATAGCAATGTCGTTCTAACGCCAATGTAGCTTTCATTTGGACTACAGGAAAAGGGAATCCCAGCCTGATTTTCATCTGTGAGCAAAGCTATCAGGCTTAATTTCCTCTCAAAGATTAAAAAAAGGCCCCTTCCTCTTCTCCTATCTCATCTCCTGCCACTTTCTACCAATGTTACCACTTAGCAACAAGAACTGGTATGGTGTCGTGTCAGCATGCTGGATCAGCAAGACCAGGGGTCACATCTCTCTAACTGTACCCTGAAAGATGACCAACCGTGTACCAGATGCAACACTATTATAAATTCACATTTTGTTTTTATTTATAAATAAGCTCCAGAATTCAGCAAAACCTCATTGTTGGAGAAACGACAACTGAGGGGTGACATGATTGAGGTTTATAAGATTATGCATGGGAAAGAGCAGGTAGAGAAAGAGGTACTTTTCTCCCTTTCTCACAATACAAGAACTCGTGGGCACTCCATGAAATTGCTGAGCCAGTCGGGTTAGAACGGATAAGAGGAAGTACTTCTTCACCCAAAGAGTGATTCACACATGGAATTCACTGCCACAGGAAGTGGTGGCGGCTTCAAGCATGGATGGCTTCAATAGGGAATTAGATAAGCATATGGAGCAGAGGTCCATCAGTGGCTATTAGCCACAAGGTATGGGGCAAGTGATGCTCTGTCATCTTGGTGCTCGGGGGGGGGGGTCCACAGTGGGAGGGCTTCTAATGTCCTGGCCCCACTGGTGGACCTCCTGATGGCACTGATATTTCTGGCCACTGTGTGATACAGAGTGTTGGACTGGATGGGCCTTTGGCCTGATCCAACATTGGCATCTCTTATGTTCTTATGACTACCAGCATACACTGCAGAGGCAGGGGGCTTTAGAAATGTCTTGACACAGCAGCCTCGAGGTCCTTATGGCAAAGCCCCTCTGGGGAAACAGTGTTTACAAGAGAGCCAGTTTGGTGTAGTGGTTAAGAGCACGGACTCTAATCTGGGAGAGCAGGGTTTGATTCCCCACTCCTCCACATGCAGCTGTTGGTGTGACCTTGGGTCAGTCGCAAGTTCTTTCAGAGCTGTTGTCTCAAGAGCAGTTCTCAAAAGAGCTCTCTCAGCCCCACCTACCTCACAGGGTGTCTGTTGTGGGGAGGGGAGGGGAGGGGAGGGGAAGGGAAAGGAGACTGTAAGCTGCTCTGAGACTCCTTCAGGTAGTGAAGGGCAGGATATAAATCCAATCTCTTCTTCCTCTTCCTCCTCCTCCTCCTTCCCCCCAAATGTCCCTCAGAAATAGACCCCAGCCTACCACAAGAACCCAGACAAGGGCAGAGTGAGCCCAGCTCACCATAAGACCCCAGATATAGGCAAAGTGACATTATCCACACACACACCTGGTCTTGGAGAGGCAGAAAGGGCCCCTTTCAGGTGAGACAGTGCAGGTGCTGTGGAGCAGCAGAGGCAAGCACATCAGGAAACACTCCAGCTGGTCTCCTCTGTTGTCCTAACCATAGGGTTGGGAAACACCTAGTGATTTGGGGTTGGGAAACACCTGGTGATTTGGGGGTGGAGCCTGAGGAGAGAAGGGTTTGGGGAGGGAAGGGACTTCAGTGGGGTAGAGTGCCATAGAATCCACCTTCCAAAGTGGCCATTTTTTTCCAGGTGAACTGATCTCTCTCACCTGGAGATCAATTGTAATAGCAGGAGATCTCCAGCCACCAGCTGGAGGTTGGCAGCCCTACCTAATTGTGAGGCAGACCAGTACCCAATCAGCCATTCCTGCCAACCAGAGTTCCAGAATAGCCCAAGGCATGCTCTTTAAACAACAAGCTCCATTTCCTTCACCAGTAGTGCCATGTCTCCATTAAATGCTCCTCCAGAAGTGTGAAGCTCCTCAAACTCTTCCAACTCTGACCAACCCTTCAGGTCACACAACTCCACCTTCTGCTGAGGAGAGGGAAGACACTGAAGGCCCCTTCAGCGGTACCGTGAGAATCCAAAGACTGCTTGAGGACATTCCTAACTACTGTTCTCCATAGCAATCTTGTCACTGTCATCTTTGACCAGTGATCTCCAGGCCATAGGACCAGGCCTTCAAGTGGTCATGGTGAGTCCATACAGAGCCAACAATTTTTGTTGACTTTAAAAGGACCTGCTGATAATGCCCAAACCATGCTTCTTACCCCCCTTTAAGCTCATGCTGACAGGCACTGCAGTACAGCGAAGTAAGGTCACTCAGTAATGGAGATGCCTCCATGGCTGGGAAACTTGGCTTGTTCCTCCTCACTGTAGGAAGGGCCCCAGGTTCTAATTTTTTTATTAATTATTGCTGTTTTACAGAAGCTTTTGGGAAGAAATTCTCTGGGAATCGCCTGGAAGAGTTGACAACCTGCTTTAGAACACTAGACACTACTGTATAGTGCCAAGTGATGTAAATCATTTTAGTTGACATTTTTTTCTAGCCCTAGTTTCAAAGAGAAAAGGAGTGTTTGTGATGTAACCTTTTAATTGGGAAATTATTGCAGGTATTTTGCTCATTAATTCAGCCAACTTTTAGGACCTGTCAAGTGTCTGAAGATTTATTGTAAGAATCCTGCTACTTCAAAGGAATAGGGAGGTTTGTTCTTTGAACTGCAGGTGTTTTGCTTACTCTGCTAATTTCCCAGGTCAAAAACAGACTTTGTTGTAATTACAATAGGAAAAATAGGGCACACCAAAGAAAATTACTCTTCTATATCTTTAACACACTTAGGCCCCGGTCACACCTGGGAAATTGACGTGGCCAAAGTGCGGCTTTTTAGAGCCACATGAAAAGAGACACGCAGTGGCGGGATCAGACATCCCCTGAGCCGCCACGCAGTTGCTCTCTGGCACAATCAGATGCCGGGGGGAGCCACGGAAGGGAGAGAAAGGCAGCTGGCTGCGCATGTGTGCGCATGCGCAGTTTGGCCAGGAGCCTCGAGTGCTTCTGAAGACGGGCACGCTGGCGATCCCATGGCCATGCTTGCTGCGGCATCTCAGGTTGGTGCTAGTTTTCTCTAGGTTTTTTTTTTAATGTGCATTTTCGGCCTGAAGGGACAGATCGGGGACGGGTGCACGCCATTTCCCAGATGTTGCGGTGTGATCGTGCCCGTTTGCTGCACCCCCGATCCGTCCCTCTTCTGGGCCAAAACCTCCCGTGTGACCGGGGCCTTAGTTGTATTATTGTAACAAATTTCCTGTATTAACTAGCATTCATTCATTATATATGAAGTACATTTCATGAACATAAGCCAAGCCAGTAAATGATAATATGAGTACAATACAAAACAATACAAAATCTTGATGTAGGTATTCTTGACGTTGTTTTGGCTGAGCTCCTGGAATGTTTACTCTTTGAGACGTCCTGACGGAGCTGTAAAGTGTGCAAAGCAAACTGTGAAGTCCTCGTTATATGAGTTCCCAAACAGTGTTTATCACTCCTTCATTTGAAAACATGTAGTTCCAAATGCTAACTGGGAAGGCTTGCAATCACTGCCAATTGTTCCCTCTTTTACTTCAAAGGGAAGAGTCTAATTGGAGTAAAGTAATGCTAGTATATATTGTAACAGATAGAAATCTATTCTCTTGATCTAAATGCTTTGTTTGTAACACTTTTAAATATAGATTATGGTATAAGATGTTTGTAAAAAGCAAACGCTTCAACAATTCTCTGTTAGCTTAAGACAAAAGAATGTTTGCTGGGAAAGAAATCATTATGCATAAGCAGGTGTGTGTGGACTCCTGCCAACATGAGTACATAAATCATGAATAAGTAGAAAGAAACTGAGTTGAAAGAGCTAACGAGGGGAGATGTTCTGAAGTGTGTCTTTTGAAGTTTTAGGGAAGTACCCAGCTACTAAGTTCAGCCAAGAACGAAAGTCATTAATTATGACCCTTGGCATCAATTTAAAAAGGTCAATTATTTGTATTGTATAACAGTGTCTCCTACAGGCTGAACTTAGCTATGTGTTTTACAAATTATAAACTTCAATTTTAACAGAACAAGCTTCATGAAATGACCAGAAAATATTTGGTAAAATATTCTGATAAGCCAAAATGAAAACTAATAAGTAGAATCAATGCACCTATAAGAGCTTTATGCAACAAGCTATTTTATAATAATAAAATAATTCATGTAAAGAGTTTAATGCTTTAGAATGTCGTCGTAATGGTATGTTTTCATATTTTGTATACCTGTTAGTGAAAATAAGTTTATAAAATGGCTTAAGATACTTTTATATGCATGTATTAAGTGTAAAGAAAAACCATGTTTGTAGAACTTTGTAACTGAACTGACAGTTTAATATTGAAAATGAACCCAGACTGAAAAGTTCATTCAAAGGTAACAGAAGTCTGGGAAAAAGGCCAAAAAGGAGTAAACAAGACTGTAAATCAAAATTAATGAGCTGCACCTGCATTGTAGGAGTAGAAATTCAGCCAACTAACATCCTGTGTGCGAAATATGTGATTGATGACTGGCCAAAGAAAACTGAACTGAGCATGTCTAAATGATGTCAGTGGTGATGTAAAGTGAGGAGGAGCAAGCAGAGCATATAAGCAAACTCCCGGCTATAACAAATTGAATACCCATGCTGTGAGGTGATCCTTTATTCGAATAAATACTTTTTGTTACTCTTTACTGCCTGGATGATTGTTTTCACTGTGTGATTTATTGGTTAGCCACACAAGTCAAAGAACCTTAACGCCCTTTGAGCATTGGCAACATCACCATGATTTACCTCCTGGTATGGTCAAAGCAATGGTATTCCCAGTAGTCATGTATGGCTGCGAAAGTTGGACTATAAGGAAGGCCGAGCGCCGAAGAATAGATGCTTTTGAACTATGGTGCTGGAGAAGACTCTTGAGAGTCCCTTGGACTGCAAGGAGATCAAATCAGTCAATCCTAAAAGAAATCAACCCTGATTGTTCCCTGGACGGCCAGATACTGAAGCTGAAGCTCAAATACTTTGGCCACCAAATGAGAAGTGAGCCCTCACTGGAGAAGACCCTGATGCTGGGAAAGACTGAAGGTCAAAGAAGGGGACAGAAAAGGATGAGATGGTTAGACAGTGTTATCGATGCAACGAACATGAAATTAAGCAAACTCCGGAGCACAACAGAAGACAGGAGGTACTGGCGTGATGTGGTCCATGGGGTCACGAGGAGTCGGACTCGACTGTGCGACCGAATGACTGTGCGACAGAACAACAACAACAACTGAGCTTTTGCTTCCTGTCCCCAGCTCTCTGTCCCATAGTCCTGGCCTGGACACTGGTGAGGCTGCCACTCTAGCTGTTCTTCTTCCTATCTTGTGACTCTGATGTCACATGACTTCCTTTCATGTACTTACAGCTCAGGGCCAGTTTTGGATCTGGAAAGAGAGAAGATCGTTTCACTAGATCACATTGCAACCAGCCACGAGAGTTTATTTTTCCAGCCTAACTGTGCTAAATTCTCAACGCTTCTCAAAGGAGCGCAGCTAACCAACTGCAGAGGACCAGAGTTAGAAGTGAGTATACCTCAAACCCCCATTCTGCTGCCAACCTAGAGTTGCCAACTCCAGATGAAGGAATTTCTGGTGGAGGCTGGAGACGGTGGAGTTTGAAGAGGGCAGGAACCTCAGTCAGGGAGCGGTGGCGCAGGCTGTAAAAGCCTGCAAAAAGTAATCTATCTCTGAACAGCCATAAGGTTGTTCGAGTCCCACCGCAGCCAGGGTGAGCTCCCGGCCCTTGTCCCAGCTCCCGCCTACCCAGCGGTTTGAAAGCCCTTAAGGCAAGTAGATAAATGGGTACCCACTCCTAGGAGTGGGGGGCACCCTACCTCCAATGAATTGGAGGGCAGCGGCAGCTGGGTGGCGGAACGGTGGCAGTGAAACGGCGAGCGGCGATCCGGCAAAGAAACATGGCGGCGGTTCGGCGGCAAGCAGTGAGCGACCTGGGCGGTGACTGGTCCGGGCGACGTGGCAGTGTGGTGACATGGCGCAGTCGGAGCCTGCGGGATGGAGACCAGCGGTTGCAGCCATCGCGCCGCCGCGCACCGTGAGGACCACCCCAGAAGGAGTCGATGTGAGAGAGAGAGACCTCCGCCAAGACACCGTCACCTGAATACAGCAAGAACCTGCTACGGAAAAGAACAATGTAAGAAGATGATCACGGCTGCTTAGGCACCTGGTAGGCACTCACCCCTCCCCTTGCACTGTGGCCCTAGTTAGGTAATTTAAATGTCTATATAAACCGCTCCGAGCCTCCGGGAAGGAGCGGTATATAAGTCAAATGTGCAATGTAATGTAATGTAATAATGCCATTGAAGCAGACGTTTTCTCCATGAGAACTGATCTCTGTGGTCTGGAGACCAGTTGCTATTCCAGGAGATCGTTGGGCCTCCAACTGAAGGATGGCAAGCCTAGGGGACCTTGCTCCAGTTACTCTCTTCTGGCTTGATCAACCTCACAGGATTGGTGTGAGGATAAAATGATGGAGGGGAGAACCAGGTAAGCCTTCCTGAACTTCTTGTAAGAAGGGGAAAATATCAATGAGACTGATAAACAGAAAATGCTGCCACTTCCGTGTAGTTAAAGGTAAAGGTTCCCTTGCTTGAAAGCCAGTCGAATCTGACTCTAGGGTTGCGGTGCTCATCTCCGTTTCAAAGCCAGAGAGCCAGCGCTGTCCGAAGACGTTTCTGTGGTCATGTGGCCGGCATGACTAAACACCAAGGCACACGGAACGCTGTTACCTTCCCACCGAAGTGGTACCTATTTATCTACTTGCAATTTCTTGCTTTCGAACTGCTAGGTTGGCAGGAGCTGGAACTAGAGATGGGAGCTCACCCCGTCATGCGGCACCCGGGTCTCGAACTGCTGAACTACTGACCTTCCACAGCCTGCAGTTCAGCGTCTTAACCACTTGAGCCACCGCATGCCATTTTTCAGTGGCGAGCAGGCCGCTAAATGCCTCCTCATGATGAAAAAAAGAACCAACTCTTTCATCTTCCAGGCTGTCACGGGGCTAGGAAATGACTCCACATCAATTCTCTTTACAAGGGACAGCAAGTCTAATTGCTACCTGGCTTTGTGCGAAGGGCAAAGTGAACATTTAAACGCAATCAATAAACCCCAAGTAAAGACGTGACGCCCACTTAGCGGGACACGGTTTGATGAAGTTTCACGTTGCTAATGAAAGCGGAAGGAACACGGGATCACCCTGAACCACCTCTGGAGATCCACCAGACAGCTGGCTCGCTTCCAGGTGACAAACCCTGGTCTTCATCAGGGATGCCAGCCTCCAGGTGGGACCTGGGGATCCCCTGGAATTACAGCTCATCCCCAGACTACAGAAATCAGTTTCCCTGGAGAAAACAGATGCTTTGGGGCGCGGACTCTATGGCATTGTATGCCGCTAAGGTCCCTGTCTTTCCCAGACTCCATCCCCACGTCTCCAGGAGCTTCCTAACCTGGATCTGGCATCCCTACCTCCCATCCCCCGCCGGTGACCAGGGGGGACCTGGCAAGCCTTGTCTCCATGAAAGCGTCCTGTTCATTGCCATTTGCCCGCAGAGCCAGGAAGAGGAAAAAACCCTTCTGAAAATGCTGCATCTCGGACTGGCACATTCTGCCGTTAGGCACGGAATTCCCTATCCAGAACTGTTTCCATTTCCATTTTTAAATTATTTTTTACAAACCCAGCAAGTTCCTAGCCCTCATGGCTGCAAATGGAGGTTTGAAATCTGAGAAAGGGGGGGGGGTGGCCTGAGAAGGATTCCCTTTCACTATAGTGATGGATGGACAGAGAGGCGGAAACTTGGAGGATTGATGCAGGTTATTGAATTAGGCTTGAACTGGTGCTGCGTTTTAGGAAATTAAGTTAATTTGTGATGAGTGGACCTGCCTCTTTGCTAATTTGCAATCCATCTGGGAACATCTGATTAATTACTTGAATGTCCAGTGGACGTCCAAACAATTAATCCATTTTCTCCTAGATTAGTTGCAAATGATTCATTACGGCTTCAAGGCCGATTCTGTATACTCACTGTGGGGGAGGCATGTCAGGGGCCCGGATCTCTCCCCAGCAGCATGTCATCCTCCCTGCCGTGCTCATTCCTTCTTTTTGACTTAGTTTCTGGAGAGTGCCTGCAGTACCCTTATCATCTCATCTTCAGCTCAGTTAAAAAACGATTGTTTCCTGCTCACCAAGACTACAAGAGCCCTGCTGGGACTAAAGATCCCTTTAGAACAAAACCCTGTTTCCCACTGTGGCCAGCCAGCATTGTAGCCAATTGTTTTGCCTAGAAAGATCACAGGAATCAAGGCCAGCGCTTCTCCCTCTCCCCAGGGTTGCCAACCGCCAGGTGGCCTCTGGAGATCTCCTGCTATTACAGTTGGACTCCAGGTGACAGAGATCGGTTGCCCTGGGGAAAAGGGCTGCTTTGGAGGGTGAGCTGTATGGCATGATACCCTGCTGAGGTCCCTCCCCTCCCCAAACTCTGCTCTCCCCAGATTCTACCCCAAAAATCTCCAGGCATTTCCCAACCCAGAGCTGGGAACCCTACCACCCCCAGTACTCAGAAGCAGTGTTCCATCTAAGCTGTGTGTGTGAGCGGCTGCTCATTAACACAGGAAGCCCCGCTCAGCAGCAGTCTGGAGCAGCACAGGGTCTTGCACTGCCCATTGCCCACTTTAAGGTTGCGGTCACACGTGCCAGAAAAAAGGGGGGGGAGCAAGGCTATTTCCTCCGGAGGAATTTGACCCGCAGTTGTGCCTCTCTTTGAAGCTGTGGGTGCAGTCCGTCAGTGTGTGATCAGATGCAACTGCGGGTGAGTCGGGGTTTTGTGTGTGTGCCGTTTTTCCCCCATGCGCTTAACGGAGGGATCAATTAATCGCACCTCCGCACCAAGGGTTCCCTATGGAGTTTTCGATGATGCACATACTGCGAGGGGGGGGACCAATGGCATGGAGTCGGGATGGCCTGATCAGACCATCCCGACGCCATGAGAGCGCGCTGGAGCGATCAGACCGGGGAAAGTCCATCTGTGGCCCGTCACAGCCCATTAACTACTGGGTTTTTCCCAGTGTCTTTTAACTCCGCTTCTGCGGTGGAGCAGAACAGGTTGCCGAAGGCTGTGGGGTGCTTCCCAGAGATTGTTGTCTGATCGCGCCCTTTAAATCCGCCCGGCATTCGCACCTGTGTCGGGTCTAATGGTGCATATGATCGCAGCCTAAGATTACAGCAGTTCTGGTCTGCTCCAGAGAGGAACTGCTCCACTCAGTAAGGGGGGGAAATAGGTAAAGGTTCCCTTGCTCGAAAGCCAGTCGAATCCGACTCTAGGGTTGCGGTGCTCATCTCCGTTTCAAAGCCGAAGAACCAACACTGTCCGAAGACATTTCCGTGGTCATGTGGCCGGCATGACTAAGCACCAAGGCGCACAGAACGCTGTTACCTTCCCACCGAAGTGGTACCTATTTATCTACTTGCAATTTCTTGCTTTCGAACTGCTAGGTTGGCAGGAGCTGGAACTAGAGACGGGAGCTCACTCCGTCATGCGGCACACTCGGGTCTCGAACTACTGACCTTCCACAGCCTGCAGTTCAGCGTCTTAACCACTTGAGCCACCGCAGCTCCAAGGGGGCGGAAATAGAGGAAACATTTCTCAGAAGCCATCTGCTTCTGAACAGGGAAGGAGGAGCTGGCAACTGAAGGGCACCAAAATTTGTGCGACCAGGAGCAGATCCATTTCTTTATTTCCCCCCCCCCCCCCCCCCCATGGAGACCCAAAGTAGCTTACATCATTCTCCTCCTAACAAACCTGTGAGGTAGGACAGGCTAAGAGAGAGTCACTGGCCAAACGTGACTCAACAGACTTCCACGGCAGAGTGGGGATTCGGCCCTTGGTCTCCCAGATCCTAGTCTGACCCCTAACCACTCCTGAGTCTTATATGTGCCGGAGTACTTTATGAACAAACTAGCACCTTCATATTATATTAAAGTTGCTTTTTGCACCGAGGATACATCTTTTCTTTCCCATGATGTATTCTGACATATTAATAAGAAGCTGTTTCTAGAAATAAGGAAAACGAGGCAAGCCCACGTCAGAGAGGGGCCATGGCTCAATGGATGCGCATCTTTGCCTGCAGAAGGCCCCAGGTTCAATTCTCAGCATCTCCAGGCTGAGGTAGTAAGCGGTGTGAAAGATCTCTACCCGAGAACTTGTACAGCCGCTGTCAGCCAGAGCAGGAGATACTGATCTTGATAGACCAATGGCCAGACTCAGTACAAATAATAATAAGTAATAATTATTGTATGGCCTTGCGTGTGGTATAGCCAGGAGATCCTAAGACTGTCTGGCAGCCAAAAGTTCTAGCCCTTTTAGCGCTATGCACCACTAGGTGGCAAGCCACACTTGTTTTCAAGGCAAGAGATGTTTCAGAGGTGGTTTCCCATTGCCTGCCTCTGTGCCACGCCCCTGGTATTCCTCGGAGGTTGCCCATCCAAATGCTGGCCAAGGCCCAGACTTGCTTAGCTTCTGAGATCTGATGAGATCAAGCTAGCCTGGGTTATCAGAGTCAGGGCCTGACTACGTATCACGCATATGGATGTTCCATTTAGTTATTATATCTAATAGCCATTGATAAACCATAAATTTGCCCAAAGTCCTGTAGATGCCATCTAAAGTTGGGCTCCTAAAAAGAGCTAGTGGAGCTAGTGGTGTAGTGGGAAGACTGTTGGACGAGGATGTAAGGATACCCGGGTCCTAATCTCCCTTCTTCCTGGGTGACCTCAGGCCACTCCCACATACTCTCAGCCTAGCCTACCTCACAGGGTTGTTTGCGAGGCTGAAATGGAGGAGAATGAGGTAAACCATTTGGTTTCCCAACGGAGAGAACGGCGGGGTATAAATGAGGCACATAATAACAATAAAGTAAGCTGTCTGAAGTGGCCGTCACTACATCCAGTGGTGGCGAGTCCCACTAGTTAACATGGTGCATTATGGGAAGAAGTGTTTTTCTGTTCTTTGACCATGTTTTCTGTCTGAGCTATCGGTTTTTTGAAACGGAAGCCCAGCAGAGGAAAACAAGCCGCTAGGAGGCCACCAGCAGATCGCATGTCCTCTGTAAGATTATGAATAGAGAAATGATTATACCTTTCCTCCACCGGCATCATATCTCAATGTAACCAGTAATTAACGAAAAGCAACTAAATAGCTGGTTTGGCTGAAGAAGTCTGATTACCTTGTCCTCCAGCTGATAATATTTTTAAAAAATTAAGCAACTATTAGGCTGAAGGGATAATCTATTCTGAATAATAATCCTTAATTAAGCTATTTTTAAAAAACTGAATGACCGAATGAATGAACCACCTGGTAAGAGTGTGTGAGGGGTAATAGCTGAAAAATCTAATAACCGAGATGATGGCTAATTTTTTTTCTCCTTTTGGTAGTATTGTTTCTCTAATTAAGATCCCTACTGGAGCAGAAATCTCCTTCTCTAATGAGCCTCGAGTGTGGAGTTGAAAAGGAAAGAGGGGGGAAATCGAGGCACGGAGAGTGTTATGTATTGATCCAAGACAGGACCAGGTATTGACTGAGCTTGAGTTACCTGAACAATGGGCCACCAGGATTCTGAAATGGACCTATGGTTTTAGGCAGGGGTCATTTCGTAGAAAAAGAGGTGCAGGAGCTCATCAGCATAACTTATTTGCATATGCCACACCCCCTGACATCACCAGAAGTGTGTCAGAAGGCAACACCCACCACTCAGGCTCCACTGGACTGTTTTGGATTGCTAGCTATTGGGGGGGGACGTGCAGATCTGTCCTCACAGAGGAGGGAGAGCTTGTACCTGAAGCGGGCCGGGGTGGGTGGGCTCTGTAACTTACCTGGCTGCTTCTTGCTCCTCGTAGCCCGACTGAGGGCTGCTGGGAGCAGGGGGTGGGGCTTGTTGCATGTGCCCGCCCCCTGGGCTCCTTACTGCCGGAGCTCCGCTCCTGTGCGCTCCCGCCGGGAATGACCCCTGGCTGTAGGGTTGCACTGTAAATAGCCAATCACGGGGAGTGGGTGTGTGAGAGGTGCATTGGTGTGCACAAATATAAGCAGGGCTCAGCCCCGCAGAGTTTGTCTTAGAGTTAACTGAAATTGCTAAATAAATATGAGCTGATCACTAAACGCGTCTTGAACCCAGTACACTATAGAGAGGTTGGCTTTACAGTTTTTTGCCAGTAGGCCACAGGGCTGCGCTGTCTCTCACATGTGTACCTTGCCCTCCCTCCAAAGAGCATACACATTTCCCCTTTCTTCTGTGTAATCTTTGCAACAATCCTGTGAGGTAGGTCTGTGACTAGCTCGAGGTCAGTGAACTTTGTGGCTAAGTGGGGATATGAACCCAGCTCTCCCCATTCCAAATACAATGTTCTAGTAACCACTGCACCATACTACCACCAGTGCAGTCAGATGGCACCATGTACCCGCAACACATGTCTGTGTGCGTACGGTCTACTTCCCAGTTCGAGACTAAACCGGCACTGAAACAGCCTAAGTGGAAGGAGATTTATTCCTTCTAAGATCTCTCTGTCTGTGGAGCAACCAGTTTAGGTTTTACATTTAATTTGTAGGCTTACTCGAGGACTAGGGTTGCCAATTTTGAACCGGAAAGTTCCTGGAGATTTGGGGTTGTAGCCTGGGGAAGGCCCCTAGTGGGCTATAATGCCATAGAACAGTGATGGCGAACCTTTTAGAGACCGAGTGCCCAAACTGCGACCCAAGACCCACTTATTGATCGCAAAGTGCCAACACGGCAATTTAACCCGAATGCTGAGGTTTTACTTTAGAAAATACAACCCATAACATTAACTTAAGATGATCCAAACAAAGTAAGGAAAGCAATCCCAAATACTTTCATTTACTTAAAATTATTTGGCGGAGAATTCGACACTTTAATGATGGTCTGGGCCTGGCTGGGGTGATGGCACGCGTGCCCACAGAGAGGGCTCTGAGTGCCACCTCTGGCACCCGTACCATAGGTTCGCCACCACTGCCATAGAATCTGCTCTCCAAAGCAGCCATTTCCTCCAGGGGAACTGACCTCTGTAGTGTGGCGATCAGGGAGAGTTGCCAGTAAATTTTTAATTAATTGTAATTATCGTGTGGCCTTGTGTCTCATGTAGCCAGGAGATCCTAAGATTGTCTGGCAGCCAGAAGGTCTAGCTCTATTAGCACTATGCACCACTAGGTGGCGAGCTAGACTTGTTTTTAAGGCAAGAGACGTTTCAGAGGTGGTTTGCCATTGCCTGCCTCTGCGCCACACACCTGGTAGTCCTTGGAGGTCACCCTTCCAAACACCAGCCAGGGCCGACCCTGCTTAGCTTCCGAGATCTGACGAGATCCGGGCTAGCCTGGGCCATCCAGGTCAGGGCAAACCTGGCAGTTCCATGTTGGGAAACCCTTGAATATTTTGGGGTGGAGCCTGGGGGAGACAGGGACCTCAGTGGGGTACAGTGCCACAGAGTCTACCCTTTAAAGCATCCATTTTCTCCAGGGGAACTCATCTCTGTAGTGTGGAGGTGAGCTATAATTCCAGGGGATCCCCAGGTCCCACCTGGAGGCTGGCATCGCTAGGATCAGGTATAATTCCCAGAGATCTCCAGGCCCTACCGAATGGTTTAACAATCCTATTCAGGACTCAACACGCTAGTTACAAGCGATCGTTGTGACCAACACTCCCTCTAAGCTGTGGAGTCTTGTGAGCAGTGTTCCCTCTAAGCTGAGTTAGTGTGAGTTAGCTCACAGTTTTTGAGCCTCCAGCTCACACATTTCTGTCCTAGCTCAGGAAGGATGACTCCAGGGCAAACTAATTGATGCAGCAGCCAAATGGCTTGCTCACAACTTTAATGCCAGGAGCTCACAAAGTAGGATTTTTGCTCACAAGACGCCACAGCTTAGAGGGAACATTGCTTGTGAGCAAAAATTCTACTTTGTGAGCTAGGGGCATTGACGTTGTGAGCTACTGTATAAATTAGTTTGCTCTGGAGCCATCCTTCCTGAGCTAAGACAGAAATGTGAGAGCCAGAGGCTAAAAATCTGTGAGCTAGCTCACACTAACTCAGCTTAAAGGGAACAATGGTTGTGGCTGACAGTGCAGTCCTAAAAACACTTTCTTGGGAGTAAGCCCCATCAGATAGAGGTACTTAGGACTGCACTGCACATGAATAAGAAGCAGCACAGAGACCAAAGATGAGGGAAATCTGAAGAAGGGCTTGGTTAAAGGGGGAACGACTCAAGGAGCACAATGTTCACGGGTCTCCCTTCCCCCGTTTAGTCCTCAGCAACCCCCGTGAGGTAGGTGAGGCTGAGAAAGAATGGCTGGCCGAAGGTTACGTGGCGAGTTTCACAGTGACTGGGGATTTGACATGGGAGTGCCAGACCGTAGTCTGGCCCTCCAGCCACTATGCAACACTGCCCTCTGGGGAGCAATGGGAAAGGAGGGCTGTTCCATTTCCTGCTCATTTGCTTCCCTCATGCATCTGGCTGTCCCTTATTGGGAACAGATGCTGGGCCTTTAGTCAGGCCCGCGAGATAGTTCATCCATTACAATGTTCCGGGTATGCGCAGGGGACTCATGGGACAGGTCAATTTTGTTGTGCTCTGGGAGCCAGCTTGGTATAGTGGTTAGGAGTCAGGCTTCCCCCACCGCATCAATGAAGTACACTCTTGCAGGAAGGTTTTACTTTATTTGAAGCTATAGGTGCATGTACAGGATCACTGTTAGGAATGGGGAAGCAGCAACAAGCATGGCATGTTATAGTACATTCAACCTACTGAGACCCAATTGCGGGAGTTCCCGCACACGCCATCGGGCCTGGGAGCAAACGCTTCTAAACGGCACGAGCTATCTCCTTCCCATGGTTCTTCGCGAGATCACCCAAGCAACTATCCAGCAGCAACCACCTGTGGCCTTGAGAGATATGTTCCAGCAGCTAAGCAATTAAGCGCATCAACTGGGCTACATATCAAAGCGAAAGCAATCAAGCGTACACATGAAAACCCAACAGAAAAGAATATTGGCAGCTTGCTGACAGGACTCTAATCTGGGAGAACCGGGGATTGATTCCCCACCCCTCCACATGCCGGTGTGACCTTGGATCAGTAACGAGTTCTCTCAGAGCTGTTCTCTCAAGAGCAGTCCTCAGCAGAGCTCTCTCAGCCCCGCCTGCCTCAACAGGGTGTCTGCTTGGGGACGGGAAGGGAAAG